>NW_026907972.1:0-300000 GCF_033978785.1 Entelurus aequoreus
TTTTAAGACATCTCCTACAACTACAGCACCAGAATTGTGCTGCTGAAGCAAGTCAGTTTTTTGGAATTTTTACGACAGGGTCCCCCTTACGACATTTTAGCAAAAAATGTTTTTCTTAAAAAATGCATTTTCTTACATTTTCTTACATTTACGGGTTTAGTCGGGACTCCTGATGACGTTTTGAGACATCTCCTACAACTACAGCACCAGAATTGTGCTGCTGAAGCAAGTCAGTTTTTTGGAATTTTACGACAGGGTCCCCCCTTATGACATTTTAGCAAAAAATGTTTTTCTTAAAAAATGCATTTCTTACATTTTCGGGTTTAGTCGGGACTCCTGATGACGTTTTGAGACATCTCCTACAACTACAGCACCAGAATTGTGCTGCTGAAGCAAGTCTGTTTTTTGAATTTTTTTTTGTAAAAAAAAAGTTTTCCCAAAAAAGCATTTTATGCCATTTTTAGGTTTTGTAGGGACTCCTGATGACGTTTTGAGACATCTCCTACAACTACAGCACCAGAATTGTACTGCTGAAGCAAGTCCGTTTTTTGGCATTTTTACGACAGGGTCCCCCCTTACGACATTTTAGCAAAAAATGTTTTTCTTAAAAAATGCATTTTCTTACATTTTCTTACATTTACGGGTTTAGTCGGGACTCCTGATGACGTTTTGAGACATCTCCTACAACTACAGCACCAGAATTGTGCTGCTGAAGCAAGTCTGATTTTTGAATTTTTTTTTGTAAAAAAAAAGTTTTCCCAAAAAAAGCATTTTATGCCATTTTTAGGTTTTGTAGGACTCCTGATGATGTTTTGAGACATCTCATACAACTACAGCACCAGAATTGTACTGCTGAAGCAAGTCGGTTTTTGGCATTTTTACGACAGGGTCCCCCCTTACGACATTTTAGCAAAAAATGTTTTTCGTAAAAAATGCATTTTCTTACATTTTCTTACATTTACGGGTTTAGTCGGGACTCCTGATGACGTTTTGAGACATCTCCTACAACTACAGCACCAGAATTGTGCTGCTGAAGCAAATCTGATTTTGAATTTTTTTTTGTAAAAAAAAAGTTTTCCCAAAAAAAATATTTTATGCCATTTTTAGGTTTTGTAGGGACTCCTGATGACGTTTTGAGACATCTCCTACAACTACAGCACCAGAATTGTACTGCTGAAGCAAGTCGGTTTTTTGGCATTTTTACGACATTTTAGCAAAAAATGTTTTTCGTAAAAAATGCATTTTCTTACATTTTCTTACATTTACGGGTTTAGTCGGGACTCCTGATGACGTTTTGAGACATCTCCTACAACTACAGCACCAGAATTGTGCTGCTGAAGCAAGTCTGTTTTTTGAATTTTTTTTTGTAAAAAAAAAGTTTTCCCAAAAAAAGAATTTTATGCCATTTTTAGGTTTTGTAGGGACTCCTGATGACGTTTTGAGACATCTCCTACAACTACAGCACCAGAATTGTACTGCTGAAGCAAGTCCGTTTTTTGGCATTTTTACGACAGGGTCCCCCCTTACGACATTTTAGCAAAAAATGTTTTTCGTAAAAAACGCATTTTCTTACATTTTCTTACATTTACGGGTTTAGTCGGGACTCCTGATGACGTTTTGAGACATCTCCTACAACTACAGCACCAGAATTGTGCTGCTGAAGCATGTCCGTTTTTTGGAAAAAAAATTTGTAAAAAAAGTTTTCCCAAAAAAAGCCTTTTATGCCATTTTTAGGTTTTGTAGGGACTCCTGATGACGTTTTGAGACATCTCCTACAACTACAGCACCAGAATTGTACTGCTGAAGCAAGTCCGTTTTTTGGCATTTTTACGACAGGGTCCCCCCTTACGACATTTTAGCAAAAAATGTTTTTCGTAAAAAATGCATTTTCTTACATTTTCTTACATTTACGGGTTTAGTCGGGACTCCTGATGACGTTTTGAGACATCTCCTACAACTACAGCACCAGAATTGTGCTGCTGAAGCAAGTCTGTTTTTTGAATTTTTTTTTGTAAAAAAAAAGTTTTCCCAAAAAAAGCATTTTATGCCATTTTTAGGTTTTGTAGGGACTCCTGATGACGTTTTAAGACATCTCCTACAACTACAGCACCAGAATTGTGCTGCTGAAGCAAGTCAGTTTTTTGGAATTTTTACGACAGGGTCCCTCCCCCCTTACGACATTTTAGCAAAAAATGTTTTTCTTAAAAAATGCATTTTCTTACATTTTCTTACATTTACGGGTTTAGTCGGGACTCCTGATGACGTTTTGAGACATCTCCTACAACTACAGCACCAGAATTGTACTGCTGAAGCAAGTCCGTTTTTTGGCATTTTTACGACAGGGTCCCCCCTTACGACATTTTAGCAAAAAATGTTTTTCTTAAAAAATGCATTTTCTTACATTTACGGGTTTAGTCGGGACTCCTGATGACGTTTTGAGACATCTCCTACAACTACAGCACCAGAATTGTGCTGCTGAAGCAAGTCTGTTTTTTGAATTTTTTTTTGTAAAAAAAAAGTTTTCCCAAAAAAAGCATTTTATGCCATTTTTAGGTTTTGTAGGGACTCCTGATGACGTTTTGAGACATCTCCTACAACTACAGCACCAGAATTGTACTGCTGAAGCAAGTCGGTTTTTTGGCATTTTTACGACAGGGTCCCCCCTTACGACATTTTAGCAAAAAATGTTTTTCGTAAAAAAAAAATTTTCTTACATTTTCTTACATTTACGGGTTTAGTCGGGACTCCTGATGACGTTTTGAGACATCTCCTACAACTACAGCACCAGAATTGTGCTGCTGAAGCAAGTCTGATTTTTGAATTTTTTTTTGTAAAAAAAAAGTTTTCCCAAAAAAAGCATTTTATGCCATTTTTAGGTTTTGTAGGGACTCCTGATGATGTTTTGAGACATCTCCTACAACTACAGCACCAGAATTGTACTGCTGAAGCAAGTCGGTTTTTTGGCATTTTTACGACAGGGTCCCCCCTTACGACATTTTAGCAAAAAATGTTTTTCGTAAAAAATGCATTTTCTTACATTTTCTTACATTTACGGGTTTAGTCGGGACTCCTGATGACGTTTTGAGACATCTCCTACAACTACAGCACCAGAATTGTGCTGCTGAAGCAAATCTGATTTTTGAAATTTTTTTTGTAAAAAAAAAGTTTTCCCAAAAAAAATATTTTATGCCATTTTTAGGTTTTGTAGGGACTCCTGATGACGTTTTGAGACATCTCCTACAACTACAGCACCAGAATTGTACTGCTGAAGCAAGTCGGTTTTTTGGCATTTTTACGACATTTTAGCAAAAAATGTTTTTCGTAAAAAATGCATTTTCTTACATTTTCTTACATTTACGGGTTTAGTCGGGACTCCTGATGACGTTTTGAGACATCTCCTACAACTACAGCACCAGAATTGTGCTGCTGAAGCAAGTCTGTTTTTTGAATTTTTTTTTGTAAAAAAAAAGTTTTCCCAAAAAAAGAATTTTATGCCATTTTTAGGTTTTGTAGGGACTCCTGATGACGTTTTGAGACATCTCCTACAACTACAGCACCAGAATTGTACTGCTGAAGCAAGTCCGTTTTTTGGCATTTTTACGACAGGGTCCCCCCTTACGTCATTTTAGCAAAAAATGTTTTCGTAAAAAACGCATTTTCTTACATTTTCTTACATTTACGGGTTTAGTCGGGACTCCTGATGACGTTTTGAGACATCTCCTACAACTACAGCACCAGAATTGTGCTGCTGAAGCAAGTCTGATTTTTGAATTTTTTTTTGTAAAAAAAAAGTTTTCCCAAAAAAAGCATTTTATGCCATTTTTAGGTTTTGTAGGGACTCCTGATGATGTTTTGAGACATCTCCTACAACTACAGCACCAGAATTGTACTGCTGAAGCAAGTCGGTTTTTTGGCATTTTTACGACAGGGTCCCCCCTTACGACATTTTAGCAAAAAATGTTTTTCGTAAAAAATGCATTTTCTTACATTTTCTTACATTTACGGGTTTAGTCGGGACTCCTGATGACGTTTTGAGACATCTCCTACAACTACAGCACCAGAATTGTGCTGCTGAAGCAAATCTGATTTTTGAATTTTTTTTTGTAAAAAAAAAGTTTTCCCAAAAAAAATATTTTATGCCATTTTTAGGTTTTGTAGGGACTCCTGATGACGTTTTGAGACATCTCCTACAACTACAGCACCAGAATTGTACTGCTGAAGCAAGTCGTTTTTTTGGCATTTTTACGACATTTTAGCAAAAAATGTTTTTCGTAAAAAATGCATTTTCTTACATTTTCTTACATTTACGGGTTTAGTCGGGACTCCTGATGACGTTTTGAGACATCTCCTACAACTACAGCACCAGAATTGTGCTGCTGAAGCAAGTCTGTTTTTTGAATTTTTTTTTGTAAAAAAAAAGTTTTCCCAAAAAAAGAATTTTATGCCATTTTTAGGTTTTGTAGGGACTCCTGATGACGTTTTGAGACATCTCCTACAACTACAGCACCAGAATTGTACTGCTGAAGCAAGTCCGTTTTTTGGCATTTTTACGACAGGGTCCCCCCTTACGTCATTTTAGCAAAAAATGTTTTTCGTAAAAAACGCATTTTCTTACATTTTCTTACATTTACGGGTTTAGTCGGGACTCCTGATGACGTTTTGAGACATCTCCTACAACTACAGCACCAGAATTGTGCTGCTGAAGCATGTCCGTTTTTTGGAAAAAAAATTTGTAAAAAAAGTTTTCCCAAAAAAAGCCTTTTATGCCATTTTTAGGTTTTGTAGGGACTCCTGATGACGTTTTGAGACATCTCCTACAACTACAGCACCAGAATTGTACTGCTGAAGCAAGTCCGTTTTTTGGCATTTTTACGACAGGGTCCCCCCTTACGACATTTTAGCAAAAAATGTTTTTCGTAAAAAATGCATTTTCTTACATTTACGGGTTTAGTCGGGACTCCTGATGACGTTTTGAGACATCTCCTACAACTACAGCACCAGAATTGTGCTGCTGAAGCAAGTCTGTTTTTTGAATTTTTTTTTGTAAAAAAAAAGTTTTCCCAAAAAAAGCATTTTATGCCATTTTTAGGTTTTGTAGGGACTCCTGATGACGTTTTAAGACATCTCCTACAACTACAGCACCAGAATTGTGCTGCTGAAGCAAGTCAGTTTTTTGGAATTTTTACGACAGGGTCCCCCCTTACGACATTTTAGCAAAAAATGTTTTTCGTAAAAAATGCATTTTCTTACATTTTCTTACATTTACGGGTTTAGTCGGGACTCCTGATGACGTTTTGAGACATCTCCTACAACTACAGCACCAGAATTGTGCTGCTGAAGCATGTCCGTTTTTTGGAAAAAAAAATTGTAAAAAAAGTTTTCCCAAAAAAAGCCTTTTATGCCATTTTTAGGTTTTGTAGGGACTCCTGATGACGTTTTGAGACATCTCCTACAACTACAGCACCAGAATTGTACTGCTGAAGCAAGTCGGTTTTTTGGAATTTTTCCGACAGGGTCCCCCCTTACGACATTTTAGCAAAAAATGTTTTTCGTAAAAAATGCATTTTCTTACATTTTCTTACATTTACGGGTTTAGTCGGGACTCCTGATGACGTTTTGAGACATCTCCTACAACTACAGCACCAGAATTGTGCTGCTGAAGCAAGTCTGTTTTTTGAATTTTTTTTTGTAAAAAAAAAGTTTTCCCAAAAAAAGCATTTTATGCCATTTTTAGGTTTTGTAGGGACTCCTGGTGACGTTTTAAGACATCTCCTACAACTACAGCACCAGAATTGTGCTGCTGAAGCAAGTCAGTTTTTTGGAATTTTTACGACAGGGTCCCCCCTTACGACATTTTAGCAAAAAATGTTTTTCGTAAAAAATGCATTTTCTTACATTTACGGGTTTAGTCGGGACTCCTGATGACGTTTTGAGACATCTCCGACAACTACAGCACCAGAATTGTGCTGCTGAAGCAAGTCAGTTTTTTGGAATTTTTACGACAGGGTCCCCCCTTATGACATTTTAGCAAAAAATGTTTTTCTTAAAAAATGCATTTTCTTACATTTTCGGGTTTAGTCGGGACTCCTGATGACGTTTTGAGACATCTCCTACAACTACAGCACCAGAATTGTGCTGCTGAAGCAAGTCTGTTTTTTGAATTTTTTTTTGTAAAAAAAAAGTTTTCCCAAAAAAGCATTTTATGCCATTTTTAGGTTTTGTAGGGACTCCTGATGACGTTTTGAGACATCTCCTACAACTACAGCACCAGAATTGTACTGCTGAAGCAAGTCCGTTTTTTGGCATTTTTACGACAGGGTCCCCCCTTACGACATTTTAGCAAAAAATGTTTTTCTTAAAAAATGCATTTTCTTACATTTTCTTACATTTACGGGTTTAGTCGGGACTCCTGATGACGTTTTGAGACATCTCCTACAACTACAGCACCAGAATTGTGCTGCTGAAGCAAGTCTGATTTTTGAATTTTTTTTTGTAAAAAAAAAGTTTTCCCAAAAAAAGCATTTTATGCCATTTTTAGGTTTTGTAGGGACTCCTGATGATGTTTTGAGACATCTCCTACAACTACAGCACCAGAATTGTACTGCTGAAGCAAGTCGGTTTTTTGGCATTTTCACGACAGGGTCCCCCCTTACGACATTTTAGCAAAAAATGTTTTTCGTAAAAAATGCATTTTCTTACATTTTCTTACATTTACGGGTTTAGTCGGGACTCCTGATGACGTTTTGAGACATCTCCTACAACTACAGCACCAGAATTGTGCTGCTGAAGCAAGTCTGATTTTTGAAATTTTTTTTGTAAAAAAAAAGTTTTCCCAAAAAAAATATTTTATGCCATTTTTAGGTTTTGTAGGGACTCCTGATGACGTTTTGAGACATCTCCTACAACTACAGCACCAGAATTGTACTGCTGAAGCAAGTCGGTTTTTTGGCATTTTTACGACATTTTAGCAAAAAATGTTTTTCGTAAAAAATGCATTTTCTTACATTTTCTTACATTTACGGGTTTAGTCGGGACTCCTGATGACGTTTTGAGACATCTCCTACAACTACAGCACCAGAATTGTACTGCTGAAGTAAGTCCGTTTTTTGGCATTTTTACGACAGGGTCCCCCCTTACGACATTTTAGCAAAAAATGTTTTTCGTAAAAAATGCATTTTCTTACATTTTCTTACATTTACGGGTTTAGTCGGGACTCCTGATGACGTTTTGAGACATCTCCTACAACTACAGCACCAGAATTGTGCTGCTGAAGCAAGTCTGTTTTTTGAATTTTTTTTTGTAAAAAAAAAGTTTTCCCAAAAAAAGAATTTTATGCCATTTTTAGGTTTTGTAGGGACTCCTGATGACGTTTTGAGACATCTCCTACAACTACAGCACCAGAATTGTACTGCTGAAGCAAGTCCGTTTTTTGGCATTTTTACGACAGGGTCCCCCCTTACGACATTTTAGCAAAAAATGTTTTTCGTAAAAAACGCATTTTCTTACATTTTCTTACATTTACGGGTTTAGTCGGGACTCCTGATGACGTTTTGAGACATCTCCTACAACTACAGCACCAGAATTGTGCTGCTGAAGCATGTCCGTTTTTTGGAAAAAAAATTTGTAAAAAAAGTTTTCCCAAAAAAACCCTTTTATGCCATTTTTAGGTTTTGTAGGGACTCCTGATGACGTTTTGAGACATCTCCTACAACTACAGCACCAGAATTGTACTGCTGAAGCAAGTCCGTTTTTTGGCATTTTTACGACAGGGTCCCCCCTTACGACATTTTAGCAAAAAATGTTTTTCGTAAAAAATGCATTTTCTTACATTTTCTTACATTTACGGGTTTAGTCGGGACTCCTGATGACGTTTTGAGACATCTCCTACAACTACAGCACCAGAATTGTGCTGCTGAAGCAAGTCTGTTTTTTGAATTTTTTTTTGTAAAAAAAAAGTTTTCCCAAAAAAAGCATTTTATGCCATTTTTAGGTTTTGTAGGGACTCCTGATGACGTTTTAAGACATCTCCTACAACTACAGCACCAGAATTGTGCTGCTGAAGCAAGTCAGTTTTTTGGAATTTTTACGACAGGGTCCCCCCTTACGACATTTTAGCAAAAAATGTTTTTCTTAAAAAATGCATTTTCTTACATTTTCTTACATTTACGGGTTTAGTCGGGACTCCTGATGACGTTTTGAGACATCTCCTACAACTACAGCACCAGAATTGTACTGCTGAAGCAAGTCCGTTTTTTGGCATTTTTACGACAGGGTCCCCCCTTACGACATTTTAGCAAAAAATGTTTTTCTTAAAAAATGCATTTTCTTACATTTACGGGTTTAGTCGGGACTCCTGATGACGTTTTGAGACATCTCCTACAACTACAGCACCAGAATTGTGCTGCTGAAGCAAGTCTGTTTTTTGAATTTTTTTTTGTAAAAAAAAAGTTTTCCCAAAAAAAGCATTTTATGCCATTTTTAGGTTTTGTAGGGACTCCTGATGACGTTTTAAGACATCTCCTACAACTACAGCACCAGAATTGTGCTGCTGAAGCAAGTCAGTTTTTTGGAATTTTTACGACAGGGTCCCCCCTTACGACATTTTAGCAAAAAATGTTTTTCGTAAAAAATGCATTTTCTTACATTTACGGGTTTAGTCGGGACTCCTGATGACGTTTTGAGACATCTCCTACAACTACAGCACCAGAATTGTGCTGCTGAAGCAAGTCAGTTTTTTGGAATTTTTACGACAGGGTCCCCCCTTATGACATTTTAGCAAAAAATGTTTTTCTTAAAAAATGCATTTTCTTACATTTTCGGGTTTAGTCGGGACTCCTGATGACGTTTTGAGACATCTCCTACAACTACAGCACCAGAATTGTGCTGCTGAAGCAAGTCTGTTTTTTGAATTTTTTTTTGTAAAAAAAAAGTTTTCCCAAAAAAGCATTTTATGCCATTTTTAGGTTTTGTAGGGACTCCTGATGACGTTTTGAGACATCTCCTACAACTACAGCACCAGAATTGTACTGCTGAAGCAAGTCCGTTTTTTGGCATTTTTACGACAGGGTCCCCCCTTACGACATTTTAGCAAAAAATGTTTTTCTTAAAAAATGCATTTTCTTACATTTTCTTACATTTACGGGTTTAGTCGGGACTCCTGATGACGTTTTGAGACATCTCCTACAACTACAGCACCAGAATTGTGCTGCTGAAGCAAGTCTGATTTTTGAATTTTTTTTTGTAAAAAAAAAGTTTTCCCAAAAAAAGCATTTTATGCCATTTTTAGGTTTTGTAGGGACTCCTGATGATGTTTTGAGACATCTCCTACAACTACAGCACCAGAATTGTACTGCTGAAGCAAGTCGGTTTTTTGGCATTTTCACGACAGGGTCCCCCCTTACGACATTTTAGCAAAAAATGTTTTTCGTAAAAAATGCATTTTCTTACATTTTCTTACATTTACGGGTTTAGTCGGGACTCCTGATGACGTTTTGAGACATCTCCTACAACTACAGCACCAGAATTGTGCTGCTGAAGCAAGTCTGATTTTTGAAATTTTTTTTGTAAAAAAAAAGTTTTCCCAAAAAAAATATTTTATGCCATTTTTAGGTTTTGTAGGGACTCCTGATGACGTTTTGAGACATCTCCTACAACTACAGCACCAGAATTGTACTGCTGAAGCAAGTCGGTTTTTTGGCATTTTTACGACATTTTAGCAAAAAATGTTTTTCGTAAAAAATGCATTTTCTTACATTTTCTTACATTTACGGGTTTAGTCGGGACTCCTGATGACGTTTTGAGACATCTCCTACAACTACAGCACCAGAATTGTGCTGCTGAAGCAAGTCTGTTTTTTGAATTTTTTTTTGTAAAAAAAAAGTTTTCCCAAAAAAAGCATTTTATGCCATTTTTAGGTTTTGTAGGGACTCCTGATGACGTTTTGAGACATCTCCTACAACTACAGCACCAGAATTGTACTGCTGAAGCAAGTCCGTTTTTTGGCATTTTTACGACAGGGTCCCCCCTTACGACATTTTAGCAAAAAATGTTTTTCGTAAAAAACGCATTTTCTTACATTTTCTTACATTTACGGGTTTAGTCGGGACTCCTGATGACGTTTTGAGACATCTCCTACAACTACAGCACCAGAATTGTGCTGCTGAAGCATGTCCGTTTTTTGGAAAAAAAATTTGTAAAAAAAGTTTTCCCAAAAAAAGCATTTTATGCCATTTTTAGGTTTTGTAGGGACTCCTGATGACGTTTTGAGACATCTCCTACAACTACAGCACCAGAATTGTACTGCTGAAGCAAGTCGGTTTTTTGGCATTTTTACGACAGGGTCCCCCCTTACGACATTTTAGCAAAACATGTTTTTCTTAAAAAATGCATTTTCTTACATTTTCTTACATTTACGGGTTTAGTCGGGACTCCTGATGACGTTTTGAGACATCTCCTACAACTACAGCACCAGAATTGTGCTGCTGAAGCAAGTCTGTTTTTTGAATTTTTTTTTGTAAAAAAAAAGTTTTCCCAAAAAAAGCATTTTATGCCATTTTTAGGTTTTGTAGGGACTCCTGATGACGTTTTAAGACATCTCCTACAACTACAGCACCAGAATTGTGCTGCTGAAGCAAGTCAGTTTTTTGGAATTTTTACGACAGGGTTCCCCCCTTATGACATTTTAGCAAAAAATGTTTTTCTTAAAAAATGCATTTTCTTACATTTTCGGGTTTAGTCGGGACTCCTGATGACGTTTTGAGACATCTCCTACAACTACAGCACCAGAATTGTGCTGCTGAAGCAAGTCTGTTTTTTGAATTTTTTTTTGTAAAAAAAAAGTTTTCCCAAAAAAGCATTTTATGCCATTTTTAGGTTTTGTAGGGACTCCTGATGACGTTTTGAGACATCTCCTACAACTACAGCACCAGAATTGTACTGCTGAAGCAAGTCCGTTTTTTGGCATTTTTACGACAGGGTCCCCCCTTACGACATTTTAGCAAAAAATGTTTTTCGTAAAAAATGCATTTTCTTACATTTTCTTACATTTACGGGTTTAGTCGGGACTCCTGATGACGTTTTGAGACATCTCCTACAACTACAGCACCAGAATTGTGCTGCTGAAGCAAGTCTGTTTTTTGAAATTTTTTTTATAAAAAAAAAGTTTTCCCAAAAAAAGCATTTTATGCCATTTTTAGGTTTTGTAGGGACTCCTGATGACGTTTTGAGACATCTCCTACAACTACAGCACCAGAATTGTGCTGCTGAAGCAAGTCTGATTTTTGAATTTTTTTTTGTAAAAAAATAGTTTTCCCAAAAAAAGCATTTTATGCCATTTTTCGGTTTTGTAGGGACTCCTGATGACGTTTTGAGACATCTCCTACAACTACAGCACCAGAATTGTACTGCTGAAGTAAGTCCGTTTTTTGGCATTTTTACGACAGGGTCCCCCCTTACGACATTTTAGCAAAAAATGTTTTTCGTAAAAAATGCATTTTCTTACATTTTCTTACATTTACGGGTTTAGTCGGGACTCCTGATGACGTTTTGAGACATCTCCTACAACTACAGCACCAGAATTGTGCTGCTGAAGCAAGTCTGTTTTTTGAATTTTTTTTTGTAAAAAAAAAGTTTTCCCAAAAAAAGCATTTTATGCCATTTTTAGGTTTTGTAGGGACTCCTGATGACGTTTTAAGACATCTCCTACAACTACAGCACCAGAATTGTGCTGCTGAAGCAAGTCAGTTTTTTGGAATTTTTACGACAGGGTCCCCCCTTACGACATTTTAGCAAAAAATGTTTTTCTTAAAAAATGCATTTTCTTACATTTTCTTACATTTACGGGTTTAGTCGGGACTCCTGATGACGTTTTGAGACATCTCCTACAACTACAGCACCAGAATTGTACTGCTGAAGCAAGTCCGTTTTTTGGCATTTTTACGACAGGGTCCCCCCTTACGACATTTTAGCAAAAAATGTTTTTCTTAAAAAATGCATTTTCTTACATTTACGGGTTTAGTCGGGACTCCTGATGACGTTTTGAGACATCTCCTACAACTACAGCACCAGAATTGTGCTGCTGAAGCAAGTCTGTTTTTTGAATTTTTTTTTGTAAAAAAAAAGTTTTCCCAAAAAAAGCATTTTATGCCATTTTTAGGTTTTGTAGGGACTCCTGATGACGTTTTAAGACATCTCCTACAACTACAGCACCAGAATTGTGCTGCTGAAGCAAGTCAGTTTTTTGGAATTTTTACGACAGGGTCCCCCCTTACGACATTTTAGCAAAAAATGTTTTTCGTAAAAAATGCATTTTCTTACATTTACGGGTTTAGTCGGGACTCCTGATGACGTTTTGAGACATCTCCTACAACTACATCACCAGAATTGTGCTGCTGAAGCAAGTCAGTTTTTTGGAATTTTTACGACAGGGTCCCCCCTTATGACATTTTAGCAAAAAATGTTTTTCTTAAAAAATGCATTTTCTTACATTTTCGGGTTTAGTCGGGACTCCTGATGACGTTTTGAGACATCTCCTACAACTACAGCACCAGAATTGTGCTGCTGAAGCAAGTCTGTTTTTTGAATTTTTTTTTGTAAAAAAAAAGTTTTCCCAAAAAAGCATTTTATGCCATTTTTAGGTTTTGTAGGGACTCCTGATGACGTTTTGAGACATCTCCTACAACTACAGCACCAGAATTGTACTGCTGAAGCAAGTCCGTTTTTTGGCATTTTTACGACATTTTAGCAAAAAATGTTTTTCGTAAAAAATGCATTTTCTTACATTTTCTTACATTTACGGGTTTAGTCGGGACTCCTGATGACGTTTTGAGACATCTCCTACAACTACAGCACCAGAATTGTGCTGCTGAAGCAAATCTGATTTTTGAATTTTTTTTTGTAAAAAAACAGTTTTCCCAAAAAAAATATTTTATGCCATTTTTAGGTTTTGTAGGGACTCCTGATGACGTTTTGAGACATCTCCTACAACTACAGCACCAGAATTGTACTGCTGAAGCAAGTCGGTTTTTTGGCATTTTTACGACATTTTAGCAAAAAATGTTTTTCGTAAAAAATGCATTTTCTTACATTTTCTTACATTTACGGGTTTAGTCGGGACTCCTGATGACGTTTTGAGACATCTCCTACAACTACAGCACCAGAATTGTGCTGCTGAAGCAAGTCTGTTTTTTGAATTTTTTTTTGTAAAAAAAAAGTTTTCCCAAAAAAAGCATTTCATGCCATTTTTAGGTTTTGTAGGGACTCCTGATGACGTTTTGAGACATGTCCTACAACTACAGCACCAGAATTGTACTGCTGAAGCAAGTCCGTTTTTTGGCATTTTTACGACAGGGTCCCCCCTTACGACATTTTAGCAAAAAATGTTTTTCGTAAAAAACGCATTTTCTTACATTTTCTTACATTCACGGGTTTAGTCGGGACTCCTGATGACGTTTTGAGACATCTCCTACAACTACAGCACCAGAATTGTGCTGCTGAAGCATGTCCGTTTTTTGGAAAAAAAATTTGTAAAAAAAGTTTTCCCAAAAAAAGCCTTTTATGCCATTTTTAGGTTTTGTAGGGACTCCTGATGACGTTTTGAGACATCTCCTACAACTACAGCACCAGAATTGTACTGCTGAAGCAAGTCCGTTTTTTGGCATTTTTAAGACAGGGTCCCCCCTTACGACATTTTAGCAAAAAATGTTTTTCTTAAAAAATGCATTTTCTTACATTTTCTTACATTTACGGGTTTAGTCGGGACTCCTGATGACGTTTTGAGACATCTCCTACAACTACAGCACCAGAATTGTGCTGCTGAAGCAAGTCAGTTTTTTGGAATTTTTACGACAGGGTCCCCCCTTATGACATTTTAGCAAAAAATGTTTTTCTTAAAAAATGCATTTTCTTACATTTTCGGGTTTAGTCGGGACTCCTGATGACGTTTTGAGACATCTCCTACAACTACAGCACCAGAATTGTGCTGCTGAAGCAAGTCTGTTTTTTGAATTTTTTTTTGTAAAAAAAAAGTTTTCCCAAAAAAGCATTTTATGCCATTTTTAGGTTTTGTAGGGACTCCTGATGACGTTTTGAGACATCTCCTACAACTACAGCACCAGAATTGTACTGCTGAAGCAAGTCCGTTTTTTGGCATTTTTACGACAGGGTCCCCCCTTACGACATTTTAGCAAAAAAATTTTTTCTTAAAAAATGCATTTTCTTACATTTTCTTACATTTACGGGTTTAGTCGGGACTCCTGATGACGTTTTGAGACATCTCCTACAACTACAGCACCAGAATTGTGCTGCTGAAGCAAGTCTGATTTTTGAATTTTTTTTTGTAAAAAAAAAGTTTTCCCAAAAAAAGCATTTTATGCATTTTTAGGTTTTGTAGGGACTCCTGATGACGTTTTGAGACATCTCCTACAACTACAGCACCAGAATTGTACTGCTGAAGCAAGTCGGTTTTTTGGCATTTTTACGACAGGGTCCCCCCTTACGACATTTTAGCAAAAAATGTTTTTCGTAAAAAATGCATTTTCTTACATTTTCTTACATTTACGGGTTTAGTCGGGACTCCTGATGACGTTTTGAGACATCTCCTACAACTACAGCACCAGAATTGTGCTGCTGAAGCAAATCTGATTTTTGAATTTTTTTTTGTAAAAAAAAAGTTTTCCCAAAAAAAATATTTTATGCCATTTTTAGGTTTTGTAGGGACTCCTGATGACGTTTTGAGACATCTCCTACAACTACAGCACCAGAATTGTACTGCTGAAGCAAGTCGGTTTTTTGGCATTTTTACGACATTTTAGCAAAAAATGTTTTTCGTAAAAAATGCATTTTCTTACATTTTCTTACATTTACGGGTTTAGTCGGGACTCCTGATGACGTTTTGAGACATCTCCTACAACTACAGCACCAGAATTGTGCTGCTGAAGCAAGTCTGTTTTTTGAATTTTTTTTTGTAAAAAAAAAGTTTTCCCAAAAAAAGAATTTTATGCCATTTTTAGGTTTTGTAGGGACTCCTGATGACGTTTTGAGACATCTCCTACAACTACAGCACCAGAATTGTACTGCTGAAGCAAGTCCGTTTTTTGGCATTTTTACGACAGGGTCCCCCCTTACGACATTTTAGCAAAAAATGTTTTTCGTAAAAAACGCATTTTCTTACATTTTCTTACATTTACGGGTTTAGTCGGGACTCCTGATGACGTTTTGAGACATCTCCTACAACTACAGCACCAGAATTGTGCTGCTGAAGCATGTCCGTTTTTTGGAAAAAAAATTTGTAAAAAAAGTTTTCCCAAAAAAAGCCTTTTATGCCATTTTTAGGTTTTGTAGGGACTCCTGATGACGTTTTGAGACATCTCCTACAACTACAGCACCAGAATTGTACTGCTGAAGCAAGTCCGTTTTTTGGCATTTTTACGACAGGGTCCCCCCTTACGACATTTTAGCAAAAAATGTTTTTCGTAAAAAATGCATTTTCTTACATTTTCTTACATTTACGGGTTTAGTCGGGACTCCTGATGACGTTTTGAGACATCTCCTACAACTACAGCACCAGAATTGTGCTGCTGAAGCATGTCCGTTTTTTGGAAAAAAAATTTGTAAAAAAAGTTTTCCCAAAAAAAGCATTTTATGCCATTTTTAGGTTTTGTAGGGACTCCTGATGACGTTTTGAGACATCTCCTACAACTACAGCACCAGAATTGTACTGCTGAAGCAAGTCGTTTTTTTGGCATTTTTACGACAGGGTCCCCCCTTACGACATTTTAGCAAAACATGTTTTTCTTAAAAAATGCATTTTCTTACATTTTCTTACATTTACGGGTTTAGTCGGGACTCCTGATGACGTTTTGAGACATCTCCTACAACTACAGCACCAGAATTGTGCTGCTGAAGCAAGTCTGTTTTTTGAATTTTTTTTTGTAAAAAAAAAGTTTTCCCAAAAAAAGCATTTTATGCCATTTTTAGGTTTTGTAGGGACTCCTGATGACGTTTTAAGACATCTCCTACAACTACAGCACCAGAATTGTGCTGCTGAAGCAAGTCAGTTTTTTGGAATTTTTACGACAGGGTTCCCCCCTTATGACATTTTAGCAAAAAATGTTTTTCTTAAAAAATGCATTTTCTTACATTTTCGGGTTTAGTCGGGACTCCTGATGACGTTTTGAGACATCTCCTACAACTACAGCACCAGAATTGTGCTGCTGAAGCAAGTCTGTTTTTTGAATTTTTTTTTGTAAAAAAAAAGTTTTCCCAAAAAAGCATTTTATGCCATTTTTAGGTTTTGTAGGGACTCCTGATGACGTTTTGAGACATCTCCTACAACTACAGCACCAGAATTGTACTGCTGAAGCAAGTCCGTTTTTTGGCATTTTTACGACAGGGTCCCCCCTTACGACATTTTAGCAAAAAATGTTTTTCTTAAAAAATGCATTTTCTTACATTTTCTTACATTTACGGGTTTAGTCGGGACTC
Organism: Entelurus aequoreus; assembly: GCF_033978785.1. Taxonomy (NCBI): domain Eukaryota; kingdom Metazoa; phylum Chordata; class Actinopteri; order Syngnathiformes; family Syngnathidae; genus Entelurus; species Entelurus aequoreus. The sequence goes on from NW_026907972.1 coordinate 16,483, forward strand.
CTGATGACGTTTTGAGACATCTCCTACAACTACAGCACCAGAATTGTGCTGCTGAAGCAAGTCTGATTTTTGAAATTTTTTTTGTAAAAAAAAAGTTTTCCCAAAAAAAGCATTTTATGCCATTTTTAGGTTTTGTAGGGACTCCTGATGACGTTTTGAGACATCTCCTACAACTACAGCACCAGAATTGTACTGCTGAAGCAAGTCGGTTTTTTGGCATTTTTACGACATTTTAGCAAAAAATGTTTTTCGTAAAAAATGCATTTTCTTACATTTTCTTACATTTACGGGTTTAGTCGGGACTCCTGATGACGTTTTGAGACATCTCCTACAACTACAGCACCAGAATTGTGCTGCTGAAGCATGTCCGTTTTTTGGAAAAAAAATTTGTAAAAAAAGTTTTCCCAAAAAAAGCATTTTATGCCATTTTTAGGTTTTGTAGGGACTCCTGATGACGTTTTGAGACATCTCCTACAACTACAGCACCAGAATTGTACTGCTGAAGCAAGTCGTTTTTTTGGCATTTTTACGACAGGGTCCCCCCTTACGACATTTTAGCAAAAAATGTTTTTCGTAAAAAATGCATTTTCTTACATTTTCTTACATTTACGGGTTTAGTCGGGACTCCTGATGACGTTTTGAGACATCTCCTACAAGTACAGCACCAGAATTGTGCTGCTGAAGCAAGTCTGTTTTTTGAATTTTTTTTTGTAAAAAAAAAGTTTTCCCAAAAAAAGCATTTCATGCCATTTTTAGGTTTTGTAGGGACTCCTGATGACGTTTTGAGACATCTCCTACAACTACAGCACCAGAATTGTGCTGCTGAAGCAAGTCTGTTTTTTGAATTTTTTTTTGTAAAAAAAAAGTTTTCCCAAAAAAAGCATTTCATGCCATTTTTAGGTTTTGTAGGGACTCCTGATGACGTTTTGAGACATCTCCTACAACTACAGCACCAGAATTGTGCTGCTGAAGCAAGTCTGTTTTTTGAAAAATTTTTTGTAAAAAAAAAGTTTTCCCAAAAAAAGCATTTTATGACATTTTTAGGTTTTGTAGGGACTCCTGATGACGTTTTGAGACATCTCCTACAACTACAGCACCAGAATTGTGCTGCTGAAGCAAGTCCGTTTTTTGGAATTTTTTTTTGTAAAAAAAAAAAGTTTTCCCAAAAAAAGCATTTTATGCCATTTTTAGGTTTTGTAGGGACTCCTGATGATGTTTTGAGACATCTCCTACAACTACAGCACCAGAATTGTACTGCTGAAGCAAGTCCGTTTTTTGGCATTTTTACGACATTTTAGCAAAAAATGTTTTTCGTAAAAAATGCATTTTCTTACATTTACGGGTTTAGTCGGGACTCCTGATGACGTTTTGAGACATCTCCTACAACTACAGCACCAGAATTGTGCTACTGAAGCAAGTCTGTTTTTTGAAAAAATTTTTGTAAAAAAAAAGTTTTCCCAAAAAAAGCATTTTATGCCATTTTTAGGTTTTGTAGGGTCTCCTGATGACGTTTTAAGATATCTCCTACAACTACAGCACCAGAATTGTGCTGCTGAAGCAAGTCAGTTTTTTGGCATTTTTACGACAGGGTCCCCCCTTACGACATTTTAGCAAAAAATGTTTTTCGTAAAAAATGCATTTTCTTACATTTTCTTACATTTACGGGTTTAGTCGGGACTCCTGATGACGTTTTGAGACATCTCCTACAACTACAGCACCAGAATTGTGCTGCTGAAGCAAGTCTGTTTTTTGAATTTTTTTTTGTAAAAAAAAAGTTTTCCCAAAAAAAGCATTTTATGCCATTTTTAGGTTTTGTAGGGACTCCTGATGACGTTTTAAGACATCTCCTACAACTACAGCACCAGAATTGTGCTGCTGAAGCAAGTCAGTTTTTTGGAATTTTTACGACAGGGTTCCCCCCTTATGACATTTTAGCAAAAAATGTTTTTCTTAAAAAATGCATTTTCTTACATTTTCGGGTTTAGTCGGGACTCCTGATGACGTTTTGAGACATCTCCTACAACTACAGCACCAGAATTGTGCTGCTGAAGCAAGTCTGTTCTTTGAATTTTTTTTTGTAAAAAAAAAGTTTTCCCAAAAAAGCATTTTATGCCATTTTTAGGTTTTGTAGGGACTCCTGATGACGTTTTGAGACATCTCCTACAACTACAGCACCAGAATTGTACTGCTGAAGCAAGTCCGTTTTTTGGCATTTTTACGACAGGGTCCCCCCTTACGACATTTTAGCAAAAAATGTTTTTCTTAAAAAATGCATTTTCTTACATTTTCTTACATTTACGGGTTTAGTCGGGACTCCTGATGACGTTTTGAGACATCTCCTACAACTACAGCACCAGAATTGTGCTGCTGAAGCAAGTCTGTTTTTTGAAATTTTTTTTATAAAAAAAAAGTTTTCCCAAAAAAAGCATTTTATGCCATTTTTAGGTTTTGTAGGGACTCCTGATGACGTTTTGAGACATCTCCTACAACTACAGCACCAGAATTGTGCTGCTGAAGCAAGTCTGATTTTTGAATTTTTTTTTGTAAAAAAATAGTTTTCCCAAAAAAAGCATTTTATGCCATTTTTCGGTTTTGTAGGGACTCCTGATGACGTTTTGAGACATCTCCTACAACTACAGCACCAGAATTGTACTGCTGAAGTAAGTCCGTTTTTTGGCATTTTTACGACAGGGTCCCCCCTTACGACATTTTAGCAAAAAATGTTTTTCGTAAAAAATGCATTTTCTTACATTTTCTTACATTTACGGGTTTAGTCGGGACTCCTGATGACGTTTTGAGACATCTCCTACAACTACAGCACCAGAATTGTGCTGCTGAAGCAAGTCTGTTTTTTGAATTTTTTTTTGTAAAAAAAAAGTTTTCCCAAAAAAAGCATTTTATGCCATTTTTAGGTTTTGTAGGGACTCCTGATGACGTTTTAAGACATCTCCTACAACTACAGCACCAGAATTGTGCTGCTGAAGCAAGTCAGTTTTTTGGAATTTTTACGACAGGGTCCCCCCTTACGACATTTTAGCAAAAAATGTTTTTCTTAAAAAATGCATTTTCTTACATTTTCTTACATTTACGGGTTTAGTCGGGACTCCTGATGACGTTTTGAGACATCTCCTACAACTACAGCACCAGAATTGTACTGCTGAAGCAAGTCCGTTTTTTGGCATTTTTACGACAGGGTCCCCCCTTACGACATTTTAGCAAAAAATGTTTTTCTTAAAAAATGCATTTTCTTACATTTACGGGTTTAGTCGGGACTCCTGATGACGTTTTGAGACATCTCCTACAACTACAGCACCAGAATTGTGCTGCTGAAGCAAGTCTGTTTTTTGAAATTTTTTTTGTAAAAAAAAAGTTTTCCCAAAAAAAGCATTTTATGCCATTTTTAGGTTTTGTATGGACTCCTGATGACGTTTTAAGACATCTCCTACAACTACAGCACCAGAATTGTGCTGCTGAAGCAAGTCAGTTTTTTGGAATTTTTACGACAGGGTCCCCCCTTACGACATTTTAGCAAAAAATTTTTTTCGTAAAAAATGCATTTTCTTACATTTACGGGTTTAGTCGGGACTCCTGATGACGTTTTGAGACATCTCCTACAACTACAGCACCAGAATTGTGCTGCTGAAGCAAGTCAGTTTTTTGGAATTTTTACGACAGGGTCCCCCCTTATGACATTTTAGCAAAAAATGTTTTTCTTAAAAAATGCATTTTCTTACATTTTCGGGTTTAGTCGGGACTCCTGATGACGTTTTGAGACATCTCCTACAACTACAGCACCAGAATTGTGCTGCTGAAGCAAGTCTGTTTTTTGAATTTTTTTTTGTAAAAAAAAAGTTTTCCCAAAAAAGCATTTTATGCCATTTTTAGGTTTTGTAGGGACTCCTGATGACGTTTTGAGACATCTCCTACAACTACAGCACCAGAATTGTACTGCTGAAGCAAGTCCGTTTTTTGGCATTTTTACGACAGGGTCCCCCCTTACGACATTTTAGCAAAAAATGTTTTTCTTAAAAAATGCATTTTCTTACATTTTCTTACATTTACGGGTTTAGTCGGGACTCCTGATGACGTTTTGAGACATCTCCTACAACTACAGCACCAGAATTGTGCTGCTGAAGCAAGTCTGATTTTTGAATTTTTTTTTGTAAAAAAAAAGTTTTCCCAAAAAAAGCATTTTATGCCATTTTTAGGTTTTGTAGGGACTCCTGATGATGTTTTGAGACATCTCCTACAACTACAGCACCAGAATTGTACTGCTGAAGCAAGTCGGTTTTTTGGCATTTTTACGACAGGGTCCCCCCTTACGACATTTTAGCAAAAAATGTTTTTCGTAAAAAATGCATTTTCTTACATTTTCTTACATTTACGGGTTTAGTCGGGACTCCTGATGACGTTTTGAGACATCTCCTACAACTACAGCACCAGAATTGTGCTGCTGAAGCAAATCTGATTTTTGAATTTTTTTTTGTAAAAAAAAAGTTTTCCCAAAAAAAATATTTTATGCCATTTTTAGGTTTTGTAGGGACTCCTGATGACGTTTTGAGACATCTCCTACAACTACAGCACCAGAATTGTACTGCTGAAGCAAGTCGGTTTTTTGGCATTTTTACGACATTTTAGCAAAAAATGTTTTTCGTAAAAAATGCATTTTCTTACATTTTCTTACATTTACGGGTTTAGTCGGGACTCCTGATGACGTTTTGAGACATCTCCTACAACTACAGCACCAGAATTGTGCTGCTGAAGCAAGTCTGTTTTTTGAAAAAATTTTTGTAAAAAAAAAGTTTTCCCAAAAAAAGCATTTTATGCCATTTTTAGGTTTTGTAGGGACTCCTGATGACGTTTTGAGACATCTCCTACAACTACAGCACCAGAATTGTACTGCTGAAGCAAGTCCGTTTTTTGGCATTTTTACGACAGGGTCCCCCCTTACGACATTTTAGCAAAAAATGTTTTTCGTAAAAAACGCATTTTCTTACATTTTCTTACATTTACGGGTTTAGTCGGGACTCCTGATGACGTTTTGAGACATCTCCTACAACTACAGCACCAGAATTGTGCTGCTGAAGCATGTCCGTTTTTTGGAAAAAAAATTTGTAAAAAAAGTTTTCCCAAAAAAAGCCTTTTATGCCATTTTTAGGTTTTGTAGGGACTCCTGATGACGTTTTGAGACATCTCCTACAACTACAGCACCAGAATTGTACTGCTGAAGCAGGTCCGTTTTTTGGCATCCCTTACGACATTTTAGCAAAAAATGTTTTTCGTAAAAAATGCATTTTCTTACATTTTCTTACATTTACGGGTTTAGTCGGGACTCCTGATGACGTTTTGAGACATCTCCTACAACTACAGCACCAGAATTGTGCTGCTGAAGCAAGTCTGTTTTTTGTAAAAAAAAAGTTTTCCCAAAAAAAGCATTTTATGCCATTTTTAGGTTTTGTAGGGACTCCTGATGACGTTTTAAGACATCTCCTACAACTACAGCACCAGAATTGTGCTGCTGAAGCAAGTCAGTTTTTTGGAATTTTTACGACAGGGTCCCCCCTTACGACATTTTAGCAAAAAATGTTTTTCTTAAAAAATGCATTTTCTTACATTTTCTTACATTTACGGGTTTAGTCGGGACTCCTGATGACGTTTTGAGACATCTCCTACAACTACAGCACCAGAATTGTGCTGCTGAAGCAAGTCAGTTTTTTGGAATTTTTACGACAGGGTCCCCCCTTATGACATTTTAGCAAAAAATGTTTTTCTTAAAAAATGCATTTTCTTACATTTTCGGGTTTAGTCGGGACTCCTGATGACGTTTTGAGACATCTCCTACAACTACAGCACCAGAATTGTGCTGCTGAAGCAAGTCTGTTTTTTGAATTTTTTTTTGTAAAAAAAAAGTTTTCCCAAAAAAGCATTTTATGCCATTTTTAGGTTTTGTAGGGACTCCTGATGACGTTTTGAGACATCTCCTACAACTACAGCACCAGAATTGTACTGCTGAAGCAAGTCCGTTTTTTGGCATTTTTACGACAGGGTCCCCCCTTACGACATTTTAGCAAAAAATGTTTTTCTTAAAAAATGCATTTTCTTACATTTTCTTACATTTACGGGTTTAGTCGGGACTCCTGATGACGTTTTGAGACATCTCCTACAACTACAGCACCAGAATTGTGCTGCTGAAGCAAGTCTGATTTTTGAATTTTTTTTTGTAAAAAAAAAGTTTTCCCAAAAAAAGCATTTTATGCCATTTTTAGGTTTTGTAGGGACTCCTGATGATGTTTTGAGACATCTCATACAACTACAGCACCAGAATTGTACTGCTGAAGCAAGTCGGTTTTTTGGCATTTTTACGACAGGGTCCCCCCTTACGACATTTTAGCAAAAAATGTTTTTCGTAAAAAATGCATTTTCTTACATTTTCTTACATTTACGGGTTTAGTCGGGTCTCCTGATGACGTTTTGAGACATCTCCTACAACTACAGCACCAGAATTGTGCTGCTGAAGCAAATCTGATTTTTGAATTTTTTTTTGTAAAAAAAAAGTTTTCCCAAAAAAAATATTTTATGCCATTTTTAGGTTTTGTAGGGACTCCTGATGACGTTTTGAGACATCTCCTACAACTACAGCACCAGAATTGTACTGCTGAAGCAAGTCGGTTTTTTGGCATTTTTACGACATTTTAGCAAAAAATGTTTTTCGTAAAAAATGCATTTTCTTACATTTTCTTACATTTACGGGTTTAGTCGGGACTCCTGATGACGTTTTGAGACATCTCCTACAACTACAGCACCAGAATTGTGCTGCTGAAGCAAGTCTGTTTTTTGAATTTTTTTTTGTAAAAAAAAAGTTTTCCCAAAAAAAGAATTTTATGCCATTTTTAGGTTTTGTAGGGACTCCTGATGACGTTTTGAGACATCTCCTACAACTACAGCACCAGAATTGTACTGCTGAAGCAAGTCCGTTTTTTGGCATTTTTACGACAGGGTCCCCCCTTACGACATTTTAGCAAAAAATGTTTTTCGTAAAAAACGCATTTTCTTACATTTTCTTACATTTACGGGTTTAGTCGGGACTCCTGATGACGTTTTGAGACATCTCCTACAACTACAGCACCAGAATTGTGCTGCTGAAGCATGTCCGTTTTTTGGAAAAAAAATTTGTAAAAAAAGTTTTCCCAAAAAAAGCCTTTTATGCCATTTTTAGGTTTTGTAGGGACTCCTGATGACGTTTTGAGACATCTCCTACAACTACAGCACCAGAATTGTACTGCTGAAGCAAGTCCGTTTTTTGGCATTTTTACGACAGGGTCCCCCCTTACGACATTTTAGCAAAAAATGTTTTTCGTAAAAAATGCATTTTCTTACATTTTCTTACATTTACGGGTTTAGTCGGGACTCCTGATGACGTTTTGAGACATCTCCTACAACTACAGCACCAGAATTGTGCTGCTGAAGCAAGTCTGTTTTTTGAATTTTTTTTTGTAAAAAAAAAGTTTTCCCAAAAAAAGCATTTTATGCCATTTTTAGGTTTTGTAGGGACTCCTGATGACGTTTTAAGACATCTCCTACAACTACAGCACCAGAATTGTGCTGCTGAAGCAAGTCAGTTTTTTGGAATTTTTACGACAGGGTCCCTCCCCCCTTACGACATTTTAGCAAAAAATGTTTTTCTTAAAAAATGCATTTTCTTACATTTTCTTACATTTACGGGTTTAGTCGGGACTCCTGATGACGTTTTGAGACATCTCCTACAACTACAGCACCAGAATTGTACTGCTGAAGCAAGTCCGTTTTTTGGCATTTTTACGACAGGGTCCCCCCTTACGACATTTTAGCAAAAAATGTTTTTCTTAAAAAATGCATTTTCTTACATTTACGGGTTTAGTCGGGACTCCTGATGACGTTTTGAGACATCTCCTACAACTACAGCACCAGAATTGTGCTGCTGAAGCAAGTCTGTTTTTTGAATTTTTTTTTGTAAAAAAAAAGTTTTCCCAAAAAAAGCATTTTATGCCATTTTTAGGTTTTGTAGGGACTCCTGATGACGTTTTGAGACATCTCCTACAACTACAGCACCAGAATTGTACTGCTGAAGCAAGTCGGTTTTTTGGCATTTTTACGACAGGGTCCCCCCTTACGACATTTTAGCAAAAAATGTTTTTCGTAAAAAAAAAATTTTCTTACATTTTCTTACATTTACGGGTTTAGTCGGGACTCCTAGGACGTTTTGAGACATCTCCTACAACTACAGCACCAGAATTGTGCTGCTGAAGCAAGTCTGATTTTTGAATTTTTTTTTGTAAAAAAAAAGTTTTCCCAAAAAAAGCATTTTATGCCATTTTTAGGTTTTGTAGGGACTCCTGATGATGTTTTGAGACATCTCCTACAACTACAGCACCAGAATTGTACTGCTGAAGCAAGTCGGTTTTTTGGCATTTTTACGACAGGGTCCCCCCTTACGACATTTTAGCAAAAAATGTTTTTCGTAAAAAATGCATTTTCTTACATTTTCTTACATTTACGGGTTTAGTCGGGACTCCTGATGACGTTTTGAGACATCTCCTACAACTACAGCACCAGAATTGTGCTGCTGAAGCAAATCTGATTTTTGAAATTTTTTTTGTAAAAAAAAAGTTTTCCCAAAAAAAATATTTTATGCCATTTTTAGGTTTTGTAGGGACTCCTGATGACGTTTTGAGACATCTCCTACAACTACAGCACCAGAATTGTACTGCTGAAGCAAGTCGGTTTTTTGGCATTTTTACGACATTTTAGCAAAAAATGTTTTTCGTAAAAAATGCATTTTCTTACATTTTCTTACATTTACGGGTTTAGTCGGGACTCCTGATGACGTTTTGAGACATCTCCTACAACTACAGCACCAGAATTGTGCTGCTGAAGCAAGTCTGTTTTTTGAATTTTTTTTTGTAAAAAAAAAGTTTTCCCAAAAAAAGAATTTTATGCCATTTTTAGGTTTTGTAGGGACTCCTGATGACGTTTTGAGACATCTCCTACAACTACAGCACCAGAATTGTACTGCTGAAGCAAGTCCGTTTTTTGGCATTTTTACGACAGGGTCCCCCCTTACGTCATTTTAGCAAAAAATGTTTTCGTAAAAAACGCATTTTCTTACATTTTCTTACATTTACGGGTTTAGTCGGGACTCCTGATGACGTTTTGAGACATCTCCTACAACTACAGCACCAGAATTGTGCTGCTGAAGCAAGTCTGATTTTTGAATTTTTTTTTGTAAAAAAAAAGTTTTCCCAAAAAAAGCATTTTATGCCATTTTTAGGTTTTGTAGGGACTCCTGATGATGTTTTGAGACATCTCCTACAACTACAGCACCAGAATTGTACTGCTGAAGCAAGTCGGTTTTTTGGCATTTTTACGACAGGGTCCCCCCTTACGACATTTTAGCAAAAAATGTTTTTCGTAAAAAATGCATTTTCTTACATTTTCTTACATTTACGGGTTTAGTCGGGACTCCTGATGACGTTTTGAGACATCTCCTACAACTACAGCACCAGAATTGTGCTGCTGAAGCAAATCTGATTTTTGAATTTTTTTTTGTAAAAAAAAAGTTTTCCCAAAAAAAATATTTTATGCCATTTTTAGGTTTTGTAGGGACTCCTGATGACGTTTTGAGACATCTCCTACAACTACAGCACCAGAATTGTACTGCTGAAGCAAGTCGGTTTTTTGGCATTTTTACGACATTTTAGCAAAAAATGTTTTTCGTAAAAAATGCATTTTCTTACATTTTCTTACATTTACGGGTTTAGTCGGGACTCCTGATGACGTTTTGAGACATCTCCTACAACTACAGCACCAGAATTGTGCTGCTGAAGCAAGTCTGTTTTTTGAATTTTTTTTTGTAAAAAAAAAGTTTTCCCAAAAAAAGAATTTTATGCCATTTTTAGGTTTTGTAGGGACTCCTGATGACGTTTTGAGACATCTCCTACAACTACAGCACCAGAATTGTACTGCTGAAGCAAGTCCGTTTTTTGGCATTTTTACGACAGGGTCCCCCCTTACGTCATTTTAGCAAAAAATGTTTTTCGTAAAAAACGCATTTTCTTACATTTTCTTACATTTACGGGTTTAGTCGGGACTCCTGATGACGTTTTGAGACATCTCCTACAACTACAGCACCAGAATTGTGCTGCTGAAGCATGTCCGTTTTTTGGAAAAAAAATTTGTAAAAAAAGTTTTCCCAAAAAAAGCCTTTTATGCCATTTTTAGGTTTTGTAGGGACTCCTGATGACGTTTTGAGACATCTCCTACAACTACAGCACCAGAATTGTACTGCTGAAGCAAGTCCGTTTTTTGGCATTTTTACGACAGGGTCCCCCCTTACGACATTTTAGCAAAAAATGTTTTTCGTAAAAAATGCATTTTCTTACATTTACGGGTTTAGTCGGGACTCCTGATGACGTTTTGAGACATCTCCTACAACTACAGCACCAGAATTGTGCTGCTGAAGCAAGTCTGTTTTTTGAATTTTTTTTTGTAAAAAAAAAGTTTTCCCAAAAAAAGCATTTTATGCCATTTTTAGGTTTTGTAGGGACTCCTGATGACGTTTTAAGACATCTCCTACAACTACAGCACCAGAATTGTACTGCTGAAGCAAGTCAGTTTTTTGGAATTTTTACGACAGGGTCCCCCCTTACGACATTTTAGCAAAAAATGTTTTTCGTAAAAAATGCATTTTCTTACATTTTCTTACATTTACGGGTTTAGTCGGGACTCCTGATGACGTTTTGAGACATCTCCTACAACTACAGCACCAGAATTGTGCTGCTGAAGCATGTCCGTTTTTTGGAAAAAAAAATTGTAAAAAAAGTTTTCCCAAAAAAAGCCTTTTATGCCATTTTTAGGTTTTGTAGGGACTCCTGATGACGTTTTGAGACATCTCCTACAACTACAGCACCAGAATTGTACTGCTGAAGCAAGTCGGTTTTTTGGAATTTTTCCGACAGGGTCCCCCCTTACGACATTTTAGCAAAAAATGTTTTTCGTAAAAAATGCATTTTCTTACATTTTCTTACATTTACGGGTTTAGTCGGGACTCCTGATGACGTTTTGAGACATCTCCTACAACTACAGCACCAGAATTGTGCTGCTGAAGCAAGTCTGTTTTTTGAATTTTTTTTTGTAAAAAAAAAGTTTTCCCAAAAAAAGCATTTTATGCCATTTTTAGGTTTTGTAGGGACTCCTGGTGACGTTTTAAGACATCTCCTACAACTACAGCACCAGAATTGTGCTGCTGAAGCAAGTCAGTTTTTTGGAATTTTTACGACAGGGTCCCCCCTTACGACATTTTAGCAAAAAATGTTTTTCGTAAAAAATGCATTTTCTTACATTTACGGGTTTAGTCGGGACTCCTGATGACGTTTTGAGACATCTCCTACAACTACAGCACCAGAATTGTGCTGCTGAAGCAAGTCAGTTTTTTGGAATTTTTACGACAGGGTCCCCCCTTATGACATTTTAGCAAAAAATGTTTTTCTTAAAAAATGCATTTTCTTACATTTTCGGGTTTAGTCGGGACTCCTGATGACGTTTTGAGACATCTCCTACAACTACAGCACCAGAATTGTGCTGCTGAAGCAAGTCTGTTTTTTGAATTTTTTTTTGTAAAAAAAAAGTTTTCCCAAAAAAGCATTTTATGCCATTTTTAGGTTTTGTAGGGACTCCTGATGACGTTTTGAGACATCTCCTACAACTACAGCACCAGAATTGTACTGCTGAAGCAAGTCCGTTTTTTGGCATTTTTACGACAGGGTCCCCCCTTACGACATTTTAGCAAAAAATGTTTTTCTTAAAAAATGCATTTTCTTACATTTTCTTACATTTACGGGTTTAGTCGGGACTCCTGATGACGTTTTGAGACATCTCCTACAACTACAGCACCAGAATTGTGCTGCTGAAGCAAGTCTGATTTTTGAATTTTTTTTTGTAAAAAAAAAGTTTTCCCAAAAAAAGCATTTTATGCCATTTTTAGGTTTTGTAGGGACTCCTGATGATGTTTTGAGACATCTCCTACAACTACAGCACCAGAATTGTACTGCTGAAGCAAGTCGGTTTTTTGGCATTTTCACGACAGGGTCCCCCCTTACGACATTTTAGCAAAAAATGTTTTTCGTAAAAAATGCATTTTCTTACATTTTCTTACATTTACGGGTTTAGTCGGGACTCCTGATGACGTTTTGAGACATCTCCTACAACTACAGCACCAGAATTGTGCTGCTGAAGCAAGTCTGATTTTTGAAATTTTTTTTGTAAAAAAAAAGTTTTCCCAAAAAAAATATTTTATGCCATTTTTAGGTTTTGTAGGGACTCCTGATGACGTTTTGAGACATCTCCTACAACTACAGCACCAGAATTGTACTGCTGAAGCAAGTCGGTTTTTTGGCATTTTTACGACATTTTAGCAAAAAATGTTTTTCGTAAAAAATGCATTTTCTTACATTTTCTTACATTTACGGGTTTAGTCGGGACTCCTGATGACGTTTTGAGACATCTCCTACAACTACAGCACCAGAATTGTACTGCTGAAGTAAGTCCGTTTTTTGGCATTTTTACGACAGGGTCCCCCCTTACGACATTTTAGCAAAAAATGTTTTTCGTAAAAAATGCATTTTCTTACATTTTCTTACATTTACGGGTTTAGTCGGGACTCCTGATGACGTTTTGAGACATCTCCTACAACTACAGCACCAGAATTGTGCTGCTGAAGCAAGTCTGTTTTTTGAATTTTTTTTTGTAAAAAAAAAGTTTTCCCAAAAAAAGAATTTTATGCCATTTTTAGGTTTTGTAGGGACTCCTGATGACGTTTTGAGACATCTCCTACAACTACAGCACCAGAATTGTACTGCTGAAGCAAGTCCGTTTTTTGGCATTTTTACGACAGGGTCCCCCCTTACGACATTTTAGCAAAAAATGTTTTTCGTAAAAAACGCATTTTCTTACATTTTCTTACATTTACGGGTTTAGTCGGGACTCCTGATGACGTTTTGAGACATCTCCTACAACTACAGCACCAGAATTGTGCTGCTGAAGCATGTCCGTTTTTTGGAAAAAAAATTTGTAAAAAAAGTTTTCCCAAAAAAACCCTTTTATGCCATTTTTAGGTTTTGTAGGGACTCCTGATGACGTTTTGAGACATCTCCTACAACTACAGCACCAGAATTGTACTGCTGAAGCAAGTCCGTTTTTTGGCATTTTTACGACAGGGTCCCCCCTTACGACATTTTAGCAAAAAATGTTTTTCGTAAAAAATGCATTTTCTTACATTTTCTTACATTTACGGGTTTAGTCGGGACTCCTGATGACGTTTTGAGACATCTCCTACAACTACAGCACCAGAATTGTGCTGCTGAAGCAAGTCTGTTTTTTGAATTTTTTTTTGTAAAAAAAAAGTTTTCCCAAAAAAAGCATTTTATGCCATTTTTAGGTTTTGTAGGGACTCCTGATGACGTTTTAAGACATCTCCTACAACTACAGCACCAGAATTGTGCTGCTGAAGCAAGTCAGTTTTTTGGAATTTTTACGACAGGGTCCCCCCTTACGACATTTTAGCAAAAAATGTTTTTCTTAAAAAATGCATTTTCTTACATTTTCTTACATTTACGGGTTTAGTCGGGACTCCTGATGACGTTTTGAGACATCTCCTACAACTACAGCACCAGAATTGTACTGCTGAAGCAAGTCCGTTTTTTGGCATTTTTACGACAGGGTCCCCCCTTACGACATTTTAGCAAAAAATGTTTTTCTTAAAAAATGCATTTTCTTACATTTACGGGTTTAGTCGGGACTCCTGATGACGTTTTGAGACATCTCCTACAACTACAGCACCAGAATTGTGCTGCTGAAGCAAGTCTGTTTTTTGAATTTTTTTTTGTAAAAAAAAAGTTTTCCCAAAAAAAGCATTTTATGCCATTTTTAGGTTTTGTAGGGACTCCTGATGACGTTTTAAGACATCTCCTACAACTACAGCACCAGAATTGTGCTGCTGAAGCAAGTCAGTTTTTTGGAATTTTTACGACAGGGTCCCCCCTTACGACATTTTAGCAAAAAATGTTTTTCGTAAAAAATGCATTTTCTTACATTTACGGGTTTAGTCGGGACTCCTGATGACGTTTTGAGACATCTCCTACAACTACAGCACCAGAATTGTGCTGCTGAAGCAAGTCAGTTTTTTGGAATTTTTACGACAGGGTCCCCCCTTATGACATTTTAGCAAAAAATGTTTTTCTTAAAAAATGCATTTTCTTACATTTTCGGGTTTAGTCGGGACTCCTGATGACGTTTTGAGACATCTCCTACAACTACAGCACCAGAATTGTGCTGCTGAAGCAAGTCTGTTTTTTGAATTTTTTTTTGTAAAAAAAAAGTTTTCCCAAAAAAGCATTTTATGCCATTTTTAGGTTTTGTAGGGACTCCTGATGACGTTTTGAGACATCTCCTACAACTACAGCACCAGAATTGTACTGCTGAAGCAAGTCCGTTTTTTGGCATTTTTACGACAGGGTCCCCCCTTACGACATTTTAGCAAAAAATGTTTTTCTTAAAAAATGCATTTTCTTACATTTTCTTACATTTACGGGTTTAGTCGGGACTCCTGATGACGTTTTGAGACATCTCCTACAACTACAGCACCAGAATTGTGCTGCTGAAGCAAGTCTGATTTTTGAATTTTTTTTTGTAAAAAAAAAGTTTTCCCAAAAAAAGCATTTTATGCCATTTTTAGGTTTTGTAGGGACTCCTGATGATGTTTTGAGACATCTCCTACAACTACAGCACCAGAATTGTACTGCTGAAGCAAGTCGGTTTTTTGGCATTTTCACGACAGGGTCCCCCCTTACGACATTTTAGCAAAAAATGTTTTTCGTAAAAAATGCATTTTCTTACATTTTCTTACATTTACGGGTTTAGTCGGGACTCCTGATGACGTTTTGAGACATCTCCTACAACTACAGCACCAGAATTGTGCTGCTGAAGCAAGTCTGATTTTTGAAATTTTTTTTGTAAAAAAAAAGTTTTCCCAAAAAAAATATTTTATGCCATTTTTAGGTTTTGTAGGGACTCCTGATGACGTTTTGAGACATCTCCTACAACTACAGCACCAGAATTGTACTGCTGAAGCAAGTCGGTTTTTTGGCATTTTTACGACATTTTAGCAAAAAATGTTTTTCGTAAAAAATGCATTTTCTTACATTTTCTTACATTTACGGGTTTAGTCGGGACTCCTGATGACGTTTTGAGACATCTCCTACAACTACAGCACCAGAATTGTGCTGCTGAAGCAAGTCTGTTTTTTGAATTTTTTTTTGTAAAAAAAAAGTTTTCCCAAAAAAAGCATTTTATGCCATTTTTAGGTTTTGTAGGGACTCCTGATGACGTTTTGAGACATCTCCTACAACTACAGCACCAGAATTGTACTGCTGAAGCAAGTCCGTTTTTTGGCATTTTTACGACAGGGTCCCCCCTTACGACATTTTAGCAAAAAATGTTTTTCGTAAAAAACGCATTTTCTTACATTTTCTTACATTTACGGGTTTAGTCGGGACTCCTGATGACGTTTTGAGACATCTCCTACAACTACAGCACCAGAATTGTGCTGCTGAAGCATGTCCGTTTTTTGGAAAAAAAATTTGTAAAAAAAGTTTTCCCAAAAAAAGCATTTTATGCCATTTTTAGGTTTTGTAGGGACTCCTGATGACGTTTTGAGACATCTCCTACAACTACAGCACCAGAATTGTACTGCTGAAGCAAGTCGTTTTTTTGGCATTTTTACGACAGGGTCCCCCCTTACGACATTTTAGCAAAACATGTTTTTCTTAAAAAATGCATTTTCTTACATTTTCTTACATTTACGGGTTTAGTCGGGACTCCTGATGACGTTTTGAGACATCTCCTACAACTACAGCACCAGAATTGTGCTGCTGAAGCAAGTCTGTTTTTTGAATTTTTTTTTGTAAAAAAAAAGTTTTCCCAAAAAAGCATTTTATGCCATTTTTAGGTTTTGTAGGGACTCCTGATGACGTTTTGAGACATCTCCTACAACTACAGCACCAGAATTGTACTGCTGAAGCAAGTCCGTTTTTTGGCATTTTTACGACAGGGTCCCCCCTTACGACATTTTAGCAAAAAATGTTTTTCTTAAAAAATGCATTTTCTTACATTTTCTTACATTTACGGGTTTAGTCGGGACTCCTGATGACGTTTTGAGACATCTCCTACAACTACAGCACCAGAATTGTGCTGCTGAAGCAAGTCTGTTTTTTGAAATTTTTTTTATAAAAAAAAAGTTTTCCCAAAAAAAGCATTTTATGCCATTTTTAGGTTTTGTAGGGACTCCTGATGACGTTTTGAGACATCTCCTACAACTACAGCACCAGAATTGTGCTGCTGAAGCAAGTCTGATTTTTGAATTTTTTTTTGTAAAAAAATAGTTTTCCCAAAAAAAGCATTTTATGCCATTTTTCGGTTTTGTAGGGACTCCTGATGACGTTTTGAGACATCTCCTACAACTACAGCACCAGAATTGTACTGCTGAAGTAAGTCCGTTTTTTGGCATTTTTACGACAGGGTCCCCCCTTACGACATTTTAGCAAAAAATGTTTTTCGTAAAAAATGCATTTTCTTACATTTTCTTACATTTACGGGTTTAGTCGGGACTCCTGATGACGTTTTGAGACATCTCCTACAACTACAGCACCAGAATTGTGCTGCTGAAGCAAGTCTGTTTTTTGAATTTTTTTTTGTAAAAAAAAAGTTTTCCCAAAAAAAGCATTTTATGCCATTTTTAGGTTTTGTAGGGACTCCTGATGACGTTTTAAGACATCTCCTACAACTACAGCACCAGAATTGTGCTGCTGAAGCAAGTCAGTTTTTTGGAATTTTTACGACAGGGTCCCCCCTTACGACATTTTAGCAAAAAATGTTTTTCTTAAAAAATGCATTTTCTTACATTTTCTTACATTTACGGGTTTAGTCGGGACTCCTGATGACGTTTTGAGACATCTCCTACAACTACAGCACCAGAATTGTACTGCTGAAGCAAGTCCGTTTTTTGGCATTTTTACGACAGGGTCCCCCCTTACGACATTTTAGCAAAAAATGTTTTTCGTAAAAAATGCATTTTCTTACATTTACGGGTTTAGTCGGGACTCCTGATGACGTTTTGAGACATCTCCTACAACTACAGCACCAGAATTGTGCTGCTGAAGCAAGTCTGTTTTTTGAATTTTTTTTTGTAAAAAAAAAGTTTTCCCAAAAAAAGCATTTTATGCCATTTTTAGGTTTTGTAGGGACTCCTGATGACGTTTTAAGACATCTCCTACAACTACAGCACCAGAATTGTGCTGCTGAAGCAAGTCAGTTTTTTGGAATTTTTACGACAGGGTCCCCCCTTACGACATTTTAGCAAAAAATGTTTTTCGTAAAAAATGCATTTTCTTACATTTACGGGTTTAGTCGGGACTCCTGATGACGTTTTGAGACATCTCCTACAACTACATCACCAGAATTGTGCTGCTGAAGCAAGTCAGTTTTTTGGAATTTTTACGACAGGGTCCCCCCTTATGACATTTTAGCAAAAAATGTTTTTCTTAAAAAATGCATTTTCTTACATTTTCGGGTTTAGTCGGGACTCCTGATGACGTTTTGAGACATCTCCTACAACTACAGCACCAGAATTGTGCTGCTGAAGCAAGTCTGTTTTTTGAATTTTTTTTTGTAAAAAAAAAGTTTTCCCAAAAAAGCATTTTATGCCATTTTTAGGTTTTGTAGGGACTCCTGATGACGTTTTGAGACATCTCCTACAACTACAGCACCAGAATTGTACTGCTGAAGCAAGTCCGTTTTTTGGCATTTTTACGACATTTTAGCAAAAAATGTTTTTCGTAAAAAATGCATTTTCTTACATTTTCTTACATTTACGGGTTTAGTCGGGACTCCTGATGACGTTTTGAGACATCTCCTACAACTACAGCACCAGAATTGTGCTGCTGAAGCAAATCTGATTTTTGAATTTTTTTTTGTAAAAAAACAGTTTTCCCAAAAAAAATATTTTATGCCATTTTTAGGTTTTGTAGGGACTCCTGATGACGTTTTGAGACATCTCCTACAACTACAGCACCAGAATTGTACTGCTGAAGCAAGTCGGTTTTTTGGCATTTTTACGACATTTTAGCAAAAAATGTTTTTCGTAAAAAATGCATTTTCTTACATTTTCTTACATTTACGGGTTTAGTCGGGACTCCTGATGACGTTTTGAGACATCTCCTACAACTACAGCACCAGAATTGTGCTGCTGAAGCAAGTCTGTTTTTTGAATTTTTTTTTGTAAAAAAAAAGTTTTCCCAAAAAAAGAATTTTATGCCATTTTTAGGTTTTGTAGGGACTCCTGATGACGTTTTGAGACATGTCCTACAACTACAGCACCAGAATTGTACTGCTGAAGCAAGTCCGTTTTTTGGCATTTTTACGACAGGGTCCCCCCTTACGACATTTTAGCAAAAAATGTTTTTCGTAAAAAACGCATTTTCTTACATTTTCTTACATTCACGGGTTTAGTCGGGACTCCTGATGACGTTTTGAGACATCTCCTACAACTACAGCACCAGAATTGTGCTGCTGAAGCATGTCCGTTTTTTGGAAAAAAAATTTGTAAAAAAAGTTTTCCCAAAAAAAGCCTTTTATGCCATTTTTAGGTTTTGTAGGGACTCCTGATGACGTTTTGAGACATCTCCTACAACTACAGCACCAGAATTGTACTGCTGAAGCAAGTCCGTTTTTTGGCATTTTTAAGACAGGGTCCCCCCTTACGACATTTTAGCAAAAAATGTTTTTCTTAAAAAATGCATTTTCTTACATTTTCTTACATTTACGGGTTTAGTCGGGACTCCTGATGACGTTTTGAGACATCTCCTACAACTACAGCACCAGAATTGTGCTGCTGAAGCAAGTCAGTTTTTTGGAATTTTTACGACAGGGTCCCCCCTTATGACATTTTAGCAAAAAATGTTTTTCTTAAAAAATGCATTTTCTTACATTTTCGGGTTTAGTCGGGACTCCTGATGACGTTTTGAGACATCTCCTACAACTACAGCACCAGAATTGTGCTGCTGAAGCAAGTCTGTTTTTTGAATTTTTTTTTGTAAAAAAAAAGTTTTCCCAAAAAAGCATTTTATGCCATTTTTAGGTTTTGTAGGGACTCCTGATGACGTTTTGAGACATCTCCTACAACTACAGCACCAGAATTGTACTGCTGAAGCAAGTCCGTTTTTTGGCATTTTTACGACAGGGTCCCCCCTTACGACATTTTAGCAAAAAAATTTTTTCTTAAAAAATGCATTTTCTTACATTTTCTTACATTTACGGGTTTAGTCGGGACTCCTGATGACGTTTTGAGACATCTCCTACAACTACAGCACCAGAATTGTGCTGCTGAAGCAAGTCTGATTTTTGAATTTTTTTTTGTAAAAAAAAAGTTTTCCCAAAAAAAGCATTTTATGCATTTTTAGGTTTTGTAGGGACTCCTGATGACGTTTTGAGACATCTCCTACAACTACAGCACCAGAATTGTACTGCTGAAGCAAGTCGGTTTTTTGGCATTTTTACGACAGGGTCCCCCCTTACGACATTTTAGCAAAAAATGTTTTTCGTAAAAAATGCATTTTCTTACATTTTCTTACATTTACGGGTTTAGTCGGGACTCCTGATGACGTTTTGAGACATCTCCTACAACTACAGCACCAGAATTGTGCTGCTGAAGCAAATCTGATTTTTGAATTTTTTTTTGTAAAAAAAAAGTTTTCCCAAAAAAAATATTTTATGCCATTTTTAGGTTTTGTAGGGACTCCTGATGACGTTTTGAGACATCTCCTACAACTACAGCACCAGAATTGTACTGCTGAAGCAAGTCGGTTTTTTGGCATTTTTACGACATTTTAGCAAAAAATGTTTTTCGTAAAAAATGCATTTTCTTACATTTTCTTACATTTACGGGTTTAGTCGGGACTCCTGATGACGTTTTGAGACATCTCCTACAACTACAGCACCAGAATTGTGCTGCTGAAGCAAGTCTGTTTTTTGAATTTTTTTTTGTAAAAAAAAAGTTTTCCCAAAAAAAGAATTTTATGCCATTTTTAGGTTTTGTAGGGACTCCTGATGACGTTTTGAGACATCTCCTACAACTACAGCACCAGAATTGTACTGCTGAAGCAAGTCCGTTTTTTGGCATTTTTACGACAGGGTCCCCCCTTACGACATTTTAGCAAAAAATGTTTTTCGTAAAAAACGCATTTTCTTACATTTTCTTACATTTACGGGTTTAGTCGGGACTCCTGATGACGTTTTGAGACATCTCCTACAACTACAGCACCAGAATTGTGCTGCTGAAGCATGTCCGTTTTTTGGAAAAAAAATTTGTAAAAAAAGTTTTCCCAAAAAAAGCCTTTTATGCCATTTTTAGGTTTTGTAGGGACTCCTGATGACGTTTTGAGACATCTCCTACAACTACAGCACCAGAATTGTACTGCTGAAGCAAGT
Organism: Entelurus aequoreus; assembly: GCF_033978785.1. Taxonomy (NCBI): domain Eukaryota; kingdom Metazoa; phylum Chordata; class Actinopteri; order Syngnathiformes; family Syngnathidae; genus Entelurus; species Entelurus aequoreus. The sequence goes on from NW_026907972.1 coordinate 37,057, forward strand.
CCGTTTTTTGGCATTTTTACGACAGGGTCCCCCCTTACGACATTTTAGCAAAAAATGTTTTTCGTAAAAAATGCATTTTCTTACATTTTCTTACATTTACGGGTTTAGTCGGGACTCCTGATGACGTTTTGAGACATCTCCTACAACTACAGCACCAGAATTGTGCTGCTGAAGCATGTCCGTTTTTTGGAAAAAAAATTTGTAAAAAAAGTTTTCCCAAAAAAAGCATTTTATGCCATTTTTAGGTTTTGTAGGGACTCCTGATGACGTTTTGAGACATCTCCTACAACTACAGCACCAGAATTGTACTGCTGAAGCAAGTCGTTTTTTTGGCATTTTTACGACAGGGTCCCCCCTTACGACATTTTAGCAAAACATGTTTTTCTTAAAAAATGCATTTTCTTACATTTTCTTACATTTACGGGTTTAGTCGGGACTCCTGATGACGTTTTGAGACATCTCCTACAACTACAGCACCAGAATTGTGCTGCTGAAGCAAGTCTGTTTTTTGAATTTTTTTTTGTAAAAAAAAAGTTTTCCCAAAAAAAGCATTTTATGCCATTTTTAGGTTTTGTAGGGACTCCTGATGACGTTTTAAGACATCTCCTACAACTACAGCACCAGAATTGTGCTGCTGAAGCAAGTCAGTTTTTTGGAATTTTTACGACAGGGTTCCCCCCTTATGACATTTTAGCAAAAAATGTTTTTCTTAAAAAATGCATTTTCTTACATTTTCGGGTTTAGTCGGGACTCCTGATGACGTTTTGAGACATCTCCTACAACTACAGCACCAGAATTGTGCTGCTGAAGCAAGTCTGTTTTTTGAATTTTTTTTTGTAAAAAAAAAGTTTTCCCAAAAAAGCATTTTATGCCATTTTTAGGTTTTGTAGGGACTCCTGATGACGTTTTGAGACATCTCCTACAACTACAGCACCAGAATTGTACTGCTGAAGCAAGTCCGTTTTTTGGCATTTTTACGACAGGGTCCCCCCTTACGACATTTTAGCAAAAAATGTTTTTCTTAAAAAATGCATTTTCTTACATTTTCTTACATTTACGGGTTTAGTCGGGACTCCTGATGACGTTTTGAGACATCTCCTACAACTACAGCACCAGAATTGTGCTGCTGAAGCAAGTCTGATTTTTGAAATTTTTTTTGTAAAAAAAAAGTTTTCCCAAAAAAAGCATTTTATGCCATTTTTAGGTTTTGTAGGGACTCCTGATGACGTTTTGAGACATCTCCTACAACTACAGCACCAGAATTGTACTGCTGAAGCAAGTCGGTTTTTTGGCATTTTTACGACATTTTAGCAAAAAATGTTTTTCGTAAAAAATGCATTTTCTTACATTTTCTTACATTTACGGGTTTAGTCGGGACTCCTGATGACGTTTTGAGACATCTCCTACAACTACAGCACCAGAATTGTGCTGCTGAAGCATGTCCGTTTTTTGGAAAAAAAATTTGTAAAAAAAGTTTTCCCAAAAAAAGCATTTTATGCCATTTTTAGGTTTTGTAGGGACTCCTGATGACGTTTTGAGACATCTCCTACAACTACAGCACCAGAATTGTACTGCTGAAGCAAGTCGTTTTTTTGGCATTTTTACGACAGGGTCCCCCCTTACGACATTTTAGCAAAAAATGTTTTTCGTAAAAAATGCATTTTCTTACATTTTCTTACATTTACGGGTTTAGTCGGGACTCCTGATGACGTTTTGAGACATCTCCTACAAGTACAGCACCAGAATTGTGCTGCTGAAGCAAGTCTGTTTTTTGAATTTTTTTTTGTAAAAAAAAAGTTTTCCCAAAAAAAGCATTTCATGCCATTTTTAGGTTTTGTAGGGACTCCTGATGACGTTTTGAGACATCTCCTACAACTACAGCACCAGAATTGTGCTGCTGAAGCAAGTCTGTTTTTTGAATTTTTTTTTGTAAAAAAAAAGTTTTCCCAAAAAAAGCATTTCATGCCATTTTTAGGTTTTGTAGGGACTCCTGATGACGTTTTGAGACATCTCCTACAACTACAGCACCAGAATTGTGCTGCTGAAGCAAGTCTGTTTTTTGAAAATTTTTTTGTAAAAAAAAAGTTTTCCCAAAAAAAGCATTTTATGACATTTTTAGGTTTTGTAGGGACTCCTGATGACGTTTTGAGACATCTCCTACAACTACAGCACCAGAATTGTGCTGCTGAAGCAAGTCCGTTTTTTGGAATTTTTTTTTGTAAAAAAAAAAAGTTTTCCCAAAAAAAGCATTTTATGCCATTTTTAGGTTTTGTAGGGACTCCTGATGATGTTTTGAGACATCTCCTACAACTACAGCACCAGAATTGTACTGCTGAAGCAAGTCCGTTTTTTGGCATTTTTACGACATTTTAGCAAAAAATGTTTTTCGTAAAAAATGCATTTTCTTACATTTACGGGTTTAGTCGGGACTCCTGATGACGTTTTGAGACATCTCCTACAACTACAGCACCAGAATTGTGCTACTGAAGCAAGTCTGTTTTTTGAAAAAATTTTTGTAAAAAAAAAGTTTTCCCAAAAAAAGCATTTTATGCCATTTTTAGGTTTTGTAGGGTCTCCTGATGACGTTTTAAGATATCTCCTACAACTACAGCACCAGAATTGTGCTGCTGAAGCAAGTCAGTTTTTTGGCATTTTTACGACAGGGTCCCCCCTTACGACATTTTAGCAAAAAATGTTTTTCGTAAAAAATGCATTTTCTTACATTTTCTTACATTTACGGGTTTAGTCGGGACTCCTGATGACGTTTTGAGACATCTCCTACAACTACAGCACCAGAATTGTGCTGCTGAAGCAAGTCTGTTTTTTGAAAAATTTTTTGTAAAAAAAAAGTTTTCCCAAAAAAAGCATTTTATGCCATTTTTAGGTTTTGTAGGGACTCCTGATGATGTTTTGAGACATCTCCTACAACTACAGCACCAGAATTGTGCTGCTGAAGCAAGTCAGTTTTTTGGAATTTTTACGACAGGGTCCCCCCTTACGACATTTTAGCAAAAAATGTTTTTCTTAAAAAATGCATTTTCTTACATTTACGGGTTTAGTCGGGACTCCTGATGACGTTTTGAGACATCTCCTACAACTACAGCACCAGAATTGTGCTGCTGAAGCAAGTCTGTTTTTTGAATTTTTTTTTGTAAAAAAAAAGTTTTCCCAAAAAAAGCATTTTATGCCATTTTTAGGTTTTGTAGGGACTCCTGATGACGTTTTAAGACATCTCCTACAACTACAGCACCAGAATTGTGCTGCTGAAGCAAGTCAGTTTTTTGGAATTTTTACGACAGGGTTCCCCCCTTATGACATTTTAGCAAAAAATGTTTTTCTTAAAAAATGCATTTTCTTACATTTTCGGGTTTAGTCGGGACTCCTGATGACGTTTTGAGACATCTCCTACAACTACAGCACCAGAATTGTGCTGCTGAAGCAAGTCTGTTTTTTGAATTTTTTTTTGTAAAAAAAAAGTTTTCCCAAAAAAGCATTTTATGCCATTTTTAGGTTTTGTAGGGACTCCTGATGACGTTTTGAGACATCTCCTACAACTACAGCACCAGAATTGTACTGCTGAAGCAAGTCCGTTTTTTGGCATTTTTACGACAGGGTCCCCCCTTACGACATTTTAGCAAAAAATGTTTTTCTTAAAAAATGCATTTTCTTACATTTTCTTACATTTACGGGTTTAGTCGGGACTCCTGATGACGTTTTGAGACATCTCCTACAACTACAGCACCAGAATTGTGCTGCTGAAGCAAGTCTGTTTTTTGAAATTTTTTTTATAAAAAAAAAGTTTTCCCAAAAAAAGCATTTTATGCCATTTTTAGGTTTTGTAGGGACTCCTGATGACGTTTTGAGACATCTCCTACAACTACAGCACCAGAATTGTGCTGCTGAAGCAAGTCTGATTTTTGAGTTTTTTTTTGTAAAAAAATAGTTTTCCCAAAAAAAGCATTTTATGCCATTTTTCGGTTTTGTAGGGACTCCTGATGACGTTTTGAGACATCTCCTACAACTACAGCACCAGAATTGTACTGCTGAAGTAAGTCCGTTTTTTGGCATTTTTACGACAGGGTCCCCCCTTACGACATTTTAGCAAAAAATGTTTTTCGTAAAAAATGCATTTTCTTACATTTTCTTACATTTACGGGTTTAGTCGGGACTCCTGATGACGTTTTGAGACATCTCCTACAACTACAGCACCAGAATTGTGCTGCTGAAGCAAGTCTGTTTTTTGAATTTTTTTTTGTAAAAAAAAAGTTTTCCCAAAAAAAGCATTTTATGCCATTTTTAGGTTTTGTAGGGACTCCTGATGACGTTTTAAGACATCTCCTACAACTACAGCACCAGAATTGTGCTGCTGAAGCAAGTCAGTTTTTTGGAATTTTTACGACAGGGTCCCCCCTTACGACATTTTAGCAAAAAATGTTTTTCTTAAAAAATGCATTTTCTTACATTTTCTTACATTTACGGGTTTAGTCGGGACTCCTGATGACGTTTTGAGACATCTCCTACAACTACAGCACCAGAATTGTACTGCTGAAGCAAGTCCGTTTTTTGGCATTTTTACGACAGGGTCCCCCCTTACGACATTTTAGCAAAAAATGTTTTTCTTAAAAAATGCATTTTCTTACATTTACGGGTTTAGTCGGGACTCCTGATGACGTTTTGAGACATCTCCTACAACTACAGCACCAGAATTGTGCTGCTGAAGCAAGTCTGTTTTTTGAAATTTTTTTTGTAAAAAAAAAGTTTTCCCAAAAAAAGCATTTTATGCCATTTTTAGGTTTTGTATGGACTCCTGATGACGTTTTAAGACATCTCCTACAACTACAGCACCAGAATTGTGCTGCTGAAGCAAGTCAGTTTTTTGGAATTTTTACGACAGGGTCCCCCCTTACGACATTTTAGCAAAAAAATTTTTTCGTAAAAAATGCATTTTCTTACATTTACGGGTTTAGTCGGGACTCCTGATGACGTTTTGAGACATCTCCTACAACTACAGCACCAGAATTGTGCTGCTGAAGCAAGTCAGTTTTTTGGAATTTTTACGACAGGGTCCCCCCTTATGACATTTTAGCAAAAAATGTTTTTCTTAAAAAATGCATTTTCTTACATTTTCGGGTTTAGTCGGGACTCCTGATGACGTTTTGAGACATCTCCTACAACTACAGCACCAGAATTGTGCTGCTGAAGCAAGTCTGTTTTTTGAATTTTTTTTTGTAAAAAAAAAGTTTTCCCAAAAAAGCATTTTATGCCATTTTTAGGTTTTGTAGGGACTCCTGATGACGTTTTGAGACATCTCCTACAACTACAGCACCAGAATTGTACTGCTGAAGCAAGTCCGTTTTTTGGCATTTTTACGACATTTTAGCAAAAAATGTTTTTCGTAAAAAATGCATTTTCTTACATTTTCTTACATTTACGGGTTTAGTCGGGACTCCTGATGACGTTTTGAGACATCTCCTACAACTACAGCACCAGAATTGTGCTGCTGAAGCAAATCTGATTTTTGAATTTTTTTTTGTAAAAAAACAGTTTTCCCAAAAAAAATATTTTATGCCATTTTTAGGTTTTGTAGGGACTCCTGATGACGTTTTGAGACATCTCCTACAACTACAGCACCAGAATTGTACTGCTGAAGCAAGTCGGTTTTTTGGCATTTTTACGACATTTTAGCAAAAAATGTTTTTCGTAAAAAATGCATTTTCTTACATTTTCTTACATTTACGGGTTTAGTCGGGACTCCTGATGACGTTTTGAGACATCTCCTACAACTACAGCACCAGAATTGTGCTGCTGAAGCAAGTCTGTTTTTTGAATTTTTTTTTGTAAAAAAAAAGTTTTCCCAAAAAAAGAATTTTATGCCATTTTTAGGTTTTGTAGGGACTCCTGATGACGTTTTGAGACATCTCCTACAACTACAGCACCAGAATTGTACTGCTGAAGCAAGTCCGTTTTTTGGCATTTTTACGACAGGGTCCCCCCTTACGACATTTTAGCAAAAAATGTTTTTCGTAAAAAACGCATTTTCTTACATTTTCTTACATTCACGGGTTTAGTCGGGACTCCTGATGACGTTTTGAGACATCTCCTACAACTACAGCACCAGAATTGTGCTGCTGAAGCATGTCCGTTTTTTGGAAAAAAAAATTGTAAAAAAAGTTTTCCCAAAAAAAGCCTTTTATGCCATTTTTAGGTTTTGTAGGGACTCCTGATGACGTTTTGAGACATCTCCTACAACTACAGCACCAGAATTGTACTGCTGAAGCAAGTCCGTTTTTTGGCATTTTTAAGACAGGGTCCCCCCTTACGACATTTTAGCAAAAAATGTTTTTCTTAAAAAATGCATTTTCTTACATTTTCTTACATTTACGGGTTTAGTCGGGACTCCTGATGACGTTTTGAGACATCTCCTACAACTACAGCACCAGAATTGTGCTGCTGAAGCAAGTCAGTTTTTTGGAATTTTTACGACAGGGTCCCCCCTTATGACATTTTAGCAAAAAATGTTTTTCTTAAAAAATGCATTTTCTTACATTTTCGGGTTTAGTCGGGACTCCTGATGACGTTTTGAGACATCTCCTACAACTACAGCACCAGAATTGTGCTGCTGAAGCAAGTCTGTTTTTTGAATTTTTTTTTGTAAAAAAAAAGTTTTCCCAAAAAAGCATTTTATGCCATTTTTAGGTTTTGTAGGGACTCCTGATGACGTTTTGAGACATCTCCTACAACTACAGCACCAGAATTGTACTGCTGAAGCAAGTCCGTTTTTTGGCATTTTTACGACAGGGTCCCCCCTTACGACATTTTAGCAAAAAATGTTTTTCTTAAAAAATGCATTTTCTTACATTTTCTTACATTTACGGGTTTAGTCGGGACTCCTGATGACGTTTTGAGACATCTCCTACAACTACAGCACCAGAATTGTGCTGCTGAAGCAAGTCTGATTTTTGAATTTTTTTTTGTAAAAAAAAAGTTTTCCCAAAAAAAGCATTTTATGCCATTTTTAGGTTTTGTAGGGACTCCTGATGACGTTTTGAGACATCTCCTACAACTACAGCACCAAAATTGTACTGCTGAAGCAAGTCGGTTTTTTGGCATTTTTACGACATTTTAGCAAAATATGTTTTTCGTAAAAAATGCATTTTCTTACATTTTCTTACATTTACGGGTTTAGTCGGGACTCCTGATGACGTTTTGAGACATCTCCTACAACTACAGCACCAGAATTGTACTGCTGAAGCAAGTCGGTTTTTTGGCATTTTTACGACAGGGTCCCCCCTTACGACATTTTAGCAAAACATGTTTTTCTTAAAAAATGCATTTTCTTACATTTTCTTACATTTACGGGTTTAGTCGGGACTCCTGATGACGTTTTGAGACATCTCCTACAACTACAGCACCAGAATTGTGCTGCTGAAGCAAGTCTGTTTTTTGAATTTTTTTTTGTAAAAAAAAAGTTTTCCCAAAAAAAGCATTTTATGCCATTTTTAGGTTTTGTAGGGACTCCTGATGACGTTTTAAGACATCTCCTACAACTACAGCACCAGAATTGTGCTGCTGAAGCAAGTCAGTTTTTTGGAATTTTTACGACAGGGTCCCCCCTTACGACATTTTAGCAAAAAATGTTTTTCGTAAAAAATGCATTTTCTTACATTTACGGGTTTAGTCGGGACTCCTGATGACGTTTTGAGACATCTCCTACAACTACAGCACCAGAATTGTGCTGCTGAAGCAAGTCAGTTTTTTGGAATTTTTACGACAGGGTCCCCCCTTATGACATTTTAGCAAAAAATGTTTTTCTTAAAAAATTCATTTTCTTACATTTTCGGGTTTAGTCGGGACTCCTGATGACGTTTTGAGACATCTCCTACAACTACAGCACCAGAATTGTGCTGCTGAAGCAAGTCTGATTTTTGAATTTTTTTTTGTAAAAAAAAAGTTTTCCCAAAAAAAGCATTTTATGCCATTTTTAGGTTTTGTAGGGACTCCTGATGACGTTTTGAGACATCTCCTACAACTACAGCACCAGAATTGTACTGCTGAAGCAAGTCGGTTTTTTGGCATTTTTACGACAGGGTCCCCCCTTACGACATTTTAGCAAAACATGTTTTTCTTAAAAAATGCATTTTCTTACATTTTCTTACATTTACGGGTTTAGTCGGGACTCCTGATGACGTTTTGAGACATCTCCTACAAGTACAGCACCAGAATTGTGCTGCTGAAGCAAGTCTGTTTTTTGAATTTTTTTTTGTAAAAAAAAAGTTTTCCCAAAAAAAGCATTTCATGCCATTTTTAGGTTTTGTAGGGACTCCTGATGACGTTTTGAGACATCTCCTACAACTACAGCACCAGAATTGTACTGCTGAAGCAAGTCGGTTTTTTGGCATTTTTACGACAGGGTCCCCCCTTACGACATTTTAGCAAAAAATGTTTTTCGTAAAAAATGCATTTTCTTACATTTTCTTACATTTACGGGTTTAGTCGGGACTCCTGATGACGTTTTGAGACATCTCCTACAACTACAGCACCAGAATTGTGCTGCTGAAGCAAGTCTGATTTTTGAATTTTTTTTTGTAAAAAAAAAGTTTTCCCAAAAAAAAAATTTTATGCCATTTTTAGGTTTTGTAGGGACTCCTGATGACGTTTTGAGACATCTCCTACAACTACAGCACCAGAATTGTACTGCTGAAGCAAGTCGGTTTTTTGGCATTTTTACGACATTTTAGCAAAAAATGTTTTTCGTAAAAAATGCATTTTCTTACATTTTCTTACATTTACGGGTTTAGTCGGGACTCCTGATGACGTTTTGAGACATCTCCTACAACTACAGCACCAGAATTGTGCTGCTGAAGCAAGTCTGTTTTTTGAATTTTTTTTTGTAAAAAAAAAGTTTTCCCAAAAAAAGCATTTTATGCCATTTTTAGGTTTTGTAGGGACTCCTGATGACGTTTTAAGACATCTCCTACAACTACAGCACCAGAATTGTGCTGCTGAAGCAAGTCAGTTTTTTGGAATTTTTACGACAGGGTCCCCCCTTACGACATTTTAGCAAAAAATGTTTTTCTTAAAAAATGCATTTTCTTACATTTTCGGGTTTAGTCGGGACTCCTGATGACGTTTTGAGACATCTCCTACAACTACAGCACCAGAATTGTGCTGCTGAAACAAGTCTGTTTTTTGAATTTTTTTTTGTAAAAAAAAAGTTTTCCCAAAAAAGCATTTTATGCCATTTTTAGGTTTTGTAGGGACTCCTGATGACGTTTTGAGACATCTCCTACAACTACAGCACCAGAATTGTACTGCTGAAGCAAGTCCGTTTTTTGGCATTTTTACGACAGGGTCCCCCCTTACGACATTTTAGCAAAAAATGTTTTTCTTAAAAAATGCATTTTCTTACATTTTCTTACATTTACGGGTTTAGTCGGGACTCCTGATGACGTTTTGAGACATCTCCTACAACTACAGCACCAGAATTGTGCTGCTGAAGCAAGTCTGATTTTTGAATTTTTTTTTGTAAAAAAAAAGTTTTCCCAAAAAAAGCATTTTATGCCATTTTTAGGTTTTGTAGGGACTCCTGATGACGTTTTGAGACATCTCCTACAACTACAGCACCAGAATTGTACTGCTGAAGCAAGTCGGTTTTTTGGCATTTTTACGACATTTTAGCAAAAAATGTTTTTCGTAAAAAATGCATTTTCTTACATTTTCTTACATTTACGGGTTTAGTCGGGACTCCTGATGACGTTTTGAGACATCTCCTACAACTACAGCACCAGAATTGTACTGCTGAAGCAAGTCCGTTTTTTGGCATTTTTACGACAGGGTCCCCCCTTACGACATTTTAGCAAAAAATGTTTTTCGTAAAAAATGCATTTTCTTACATTTTCTTACATTTACGGGTTTAGTCGGGACTCCTGATGACGTTTTGAGACATCTCCTACAACTACAGCACCAGAATTGTGCTGCTGAAGCAAGTCTGTTTTTTGAATTTTTTTTTGTAAAAAAAAAGTTTTCCCAAAAAAAGCATTTTATGCCATTTTTAGGTTTTGTAGGGACTCCTGATGACGTTTTAAGACATCTCCTACAACTACAGCACCAGAATTGTGCTGCTGAAGCAAGTCAGTTTTTTGGAATTTTTACGACAGGGTCCCCCCTTACGACATTTTAGCAAAAAATGTTTTTCTTAAAAAATGCATTTTCTTACATTTTCTTACATTTACGGGTTTAGTCGGGACTCCTGATGACGTTTTGAGACATCTCCTACAACTACAGCACCAGAATTGTACTGCTGAAGCAAGTCCGTTTTTTGGCATTTTTACGACAGGGTCCCCCCTTACGACATTTTAGCAAAAAATGTTTTTCTTAAAAAATTCATTTTCTTACATTTACGGGTTTAGTCGGGACTCCTGATGACGTTTTGAGACATCTCCTACAACTACAGCACCAGAATTGTGCTGCTGAAGCAAGTCTGTCTTTTGAATTTTTTTTTGTAAAAAAAAAGTTTTCCCAAAAAAAGCATTTTATGCCATTTTTAGGTTTTGTAGGGACTCCTGGTGACGTTTTAAGACATCTCCTACAACTACAGCACCAGAATTGTGCTGCTGAAGCAAGTCAGTTTTTTGGAATTTTTACGACAGGGTCCCCCCTTACGACATTTTAGCAAAAAATGTTTTTCGTAAAAAATGCATTTTCTTACATTTACGGGTTTAGTCGGGACTCCTGATGACGTTTTGAGACATCTCCTACAACTACAGCACCAGAATTGTGCTGCTGAAGCAAGTCTGTTTTTTGAATTTTTTTTTGTAAAAAAAAAGTTTTCCCAAAAAAGCATTTTATGCCATTTTTAGGTTTTGTAGGGACTCCTGATGACGTTTTGAGACATCTCCTACAACTACAGCACCAGAATTGTACTGCTGAAGCAAGTCCGTTTTTTGGCATTTTTACGACAGGGTCCCCCCTTACGACATTTTAGCAAAAAATGTTTTTCTTAAAAAATGCATTTTCTTACATTTTCTTACATTTACGGGTTTAGTCGGGACTCCTGATGACGTTTTGAGACATCTCCTACAACTACAGCACCAGAATTGTGCTGCTGAAGCAAGTCTGATTTTTGAATTTTTTTTTGTAAAAAAAAAGTTTTCCCAAAAAAAGCATTTTATGCCATTTTTAGGTTTTGTAGGGACTCCTGATGATGTTTTGAGACATCTCCTACAACTACAGCACCAGAATTGTACTGCTGAAGCAAGTCGTTTTTTTGGCATTTTTACGACAGGGTCCCCCCTTACGACATTTTAGCAAAAAATGTTTTTCGTAAAAAATGCATTTTCTTACATTTTCTTACATTTACGGGTTTAGTCGGGACTCCTGATGACGTTTTGAGACATCTCCTACAACTACAGCACCAGAATTGTGCTGCTGAAGCAAGTCTGATTTTTGAATTTTTTTTTGTAAAAAAAAAGTTTTCCCAAAAAAAATATTTTATGCCATTTTTAGGTTTTGTAGGGACTCCTGATGACGTTTTGAGACATCTCCTACAACTACAGCACCAGAATTGTACTGCTGAAGCAAGTCGGTTTTTTGGCATTTTTACGACAGGGTCCCCCCTTACGACATTTTAGCAAAAAATGTTTTTCGTAAAAAATGCATTTTCTTACATTTTCTTACATTTACGGGTTTAGTCGGGACTCCTGATGACGTTTTGAGACATCTCCTACAACTACAGCACCAGAATTGTGCTGCTGAAGCAAGTCTGTTTTTTGAAAAATTTTTTATAAAAAAAAAGTTTTCCCAAAAAAAGCATTTTATGCCATTTTTAGGTTTTGTAGGGACTCCTGATGACGTTTTGAGACATCTGCTACAACTACAGCACCAGAATTGTACTGCTGAAGCAAGTCCGTTTTTTGGCATTTTTACGACAGGGTCCCCCCTTACGACATTTTAGCAAGAAATGTTTTTCGTAAAAAACGCATTTTCTTACATTTTCTTACATTTACGGGTTTAGTCGGGACTCCTGATGACGTTTTGAGACATCTCCTACAACTACAGCACCAGAATTGTGCTGCTGAAGCAAGTCTGTTTTTTGAAAAAAATTTTGTAAAAAAAAAGTTTTCCCAAAAAAAGCATTTTATGCCATTTTTAGGTTTTGTAGGGTCTCCTGATGACGTTTTAAGATATCTCCTACAACTACAGCACCAGAATTGTGCTGCTGAAGCAAGTCAGTTTTTTGGAATTTTTACGACAGGGTCCCCCCTTACGACATTTTAGCAAAAAATGTTTTTCTTAAAAAATGCATTTTCTTACATTTTCTTACATTTACGGGTTTAGTCGGGACTCCTGATGACGTTTTGAGACATCTCCTACAACTACAGCACCAGAATTGTACTGCTGAAGCAAGTCCGTTTTTTGGCATTTTTACGACAGGGTCCCCCCTTACGACATTTTAGCAAAAAATGTTTTTCTTAAAAAATTCATTTTCTTACATTTACGGGTTTAGTCGGGACTCCTGATGACGTTTTGAGACATCTCCTACAACTACAGCACCAGAATTGTGCTGCTGAAGCAAGTCTGTCTTTTGAATTTTTTTTTGTAAAAAAAAAGTTTTCCCAAAAAAAGCATTTTATGCCATTTTTAGGTTTTGTAGGGACTCCTGGTGACGTTTTAAGACATCTCCTACAACTACAGCACCAGAATTGTGCTGCTGAAGCAAGTCAGTTTTTTGGAATTTTTACGACAGGGTCCCCCCTTACGACATTTTAGCAAAAAATGTTTTTCGTAAAAAATGCATTTTCTTACATTTACGGGTTTAGTCGGGACTCCTGATGACGTTTTGAGACATCTCCTACAACTACAGCACCAGAATTGTGCTGCTGAAGCAAGTCTGTTTTTTGAATTTTTTTTTGTAAAAAAAAAGTTTTCCCAAAAAAGCATTTTATGCCATTTTTAGGTTTTGTAGGGACTCCTGATGACGTTTTGAGACATCTCCTACAACTACAGCACCAGAATTGTACTGCTGAAGCAAGTCGGTTTTTTGGCATTTTTACGACATTTTAGCAAAAAATGTTTTTCGTAAAAAATGCATTTTCTTACATTTTCTTACATTTACGGGTTTAGTCGGGACTCCTGATGACGTTTTGAGACATCTCCTACAACTACAGCACCAGAATTGTGCTGCTGAAGCAAGTCTGATTTTTGAATTTTTTTTTGTAAAAAAAAAGTTTTCCCAAAAAAAGCATTTTATGCCATTTTTAGGTTTTGTAGGGACTCCTGATGATGTTTTGAGACATCTCCTACAACTACAGCACCAGAATTGTACTGCTGAAGCAAGTCGTTTTTTTGGCATTTTTACGACAGGGTCCCCCCTTACGACATTTTAGCAAAAAATGTTTTTCGTAAAAAATGCATTTTCTTACATTTTCTTACATTTACGGGTTTAGTCGGGACTCCTGATGACGTTTTGAGACATCTCCTACAACTACAGCACCAGAATTGTGCTGCTGAAGCAAGTCTGATTTTTGAATTTTTTTTTGTAAAAAAAAAGTTTTCCCAAAAAAAATATTTTATGCCATTTTTAGGTTTTGTAGGGACTCCTGATGACGTTTTGAGACATCTCCTACAACTACAGCACCAGAATTGTACTGCTGAAGCAAGTCGGTTTTTTGGCATTTTTACGACATTTTAGCAAAAAATGTTTTTCGTAAAAAATGCATTTTCTTACATTTTCTTACATTTACGGGTTTAGTCGGGACTCCTGATGACGTTTTGAGACATCTCCTACAACTACAGCACCAGAATTGTGCTGCTGAAGCAAGTCTGTTTTTTGAAAAAATTTTTATAAAAAAAAAGTTTTCCCAAAAAAAGCATTTTATGCCATTTTTAGGTTTTGTAGGGACTCCTGATGACGTTTTGAGACATCTCCTACAACTACAGCACCAGAATTGTACTGCTGAAGCAAGTCCGTTTTTTGGCATTTTTACGACAGGGTCCCCCCTTACGACATTTTAGCAAAAAATGTTTTTCGTAAAAAATGCATTTTCTTACATTTTCTTACATTTACGGGTTTAGTCGGGACTCCTGATGACGTTTTGAGACATCTCCTACAACTACAGCACCAGAATTGTGCTGCTGAAGCAAGTCTGTTTTTTGAATTTTTTTTTGTAAAAAAAAAGTTTTCCCAAAAAAAGCATTTTATGCCATTTTTAGGTTTTGTAGGGACTCCTGATGACGTTTTGAGACATCTCCTACAACTACAGCACCAGAATTGTACTGCTGAAGCAAGTCCGTTTTTTGGCATTTTTACGACAGGGTCCCCCCTTACGACATTTTAGCAAGAAATGTTTTTCGTAAAAAACGCATTTTCTTACATTTACGGGTTTAGTCGGGACTCCTGATGACGTTTTGAGACATCTCCTACAACTACAGCACCAGAATTGTGCTGCTGAAGCAAGTCTGTTTTTTGAAAAAATTTTTGTAAAAAAAAAGTTTTCCCAAAAAAAGCATTTTATGCCATTTTTAGGTTTTGTAGGGTCTCCTGATGACGTTTTAAGATATCTCCTACAACTACAGCACCAGAATTGTGCTGCTGAAGCAAGTCAGTTTTTTGGAATTTTTACGACAGGGTCCCCCCTTACGACATTTTAGCAAAAAATGTTTTTCGTAAAAAATGCATTTTCTTACATTTTCTTACATTTACGGGTTTAGTCGGGACTCCTGATGACGTTTTGAGACATCTCCTACAACTACAGCACCAGAATTGTGTTGCTGAAGCAAGTCTGTTTTTTGAAAAAAATTTTGTAAAAAAAAAGTTTTCCCAAAAAAAGCATTTTATGCCATTTTAGGTTTTGTAGGGACTCCTGATGACGTTTTGAGACATCTCCTACAACTACAGCACCAGAATTGTACTGCTGAAGCAAGTCGGTTTTTTGGCATTTTTACGACATTTTAGCAAAAAATGTTTTTCGTAAAAAATGCATTTTCTTACATTTTCTTACATTTACGGGTTTAGTCGGGACTCCTGATGACGTTTTGAGACATCTCC
This sequence comes from Entelurus aequoreus, assembly GCF_033978785.1. NCBI lineage: Eukaryota > Metazoa > Chordata > Actinopteri > Syngnathiformes > Syngnathidae > Entelurus > Entelurus aequoreus. The sequence goes on from NW_026907972.1 coordinate 52,103, forward strand.
TACAACTACAGCACCAGAATTGTGCTGCTGAAGCAAGTCTGTTTTTTGAATTTTTTTTTGTAAAAAAAAAGTTTTCCCAAAAAAAGCATTTTATGCCATTTTTAGGTTTTGTAGGGACTCCTGATGACGTTTTAAGACATCTCCTACAACTACAGCACCAGAATTGTACTGCTGAAGCAAGTCCGTTTTTTGGCATTTTTACGACAGGGTCCCCCCTTACGACATTTTAGCAAAAAATGTTTTTCTTAAAAAATTCATTTTCTTACATTTACGGGTTTAGTCGGGACTCCTGATGACGTTTTGAGACATCTCCTACAACTACAGCACCAGAATTGTACTGCTGAAGCAAGTCCGTTTTTTGGCATTTTTACGACAGGGTCCCCCCTTACGACATTTTAGCAAAAAATGTTTTTCTTAAAAAATTCATTTTCTTACATTTACGGGTTTAGTCGGGACTCCTGATGACGTTTTGAGACATCTCCTACAACTACAGCACCAGAATTGTGCTGCTGAAGCAAGTCTGTCTTTTGAATTTTTTTTTGTAAAAAAAAAGTTTTCCCAAAAAAAGCATTTTATGCCATTTTTAGGTTTTGTAGGGACTCCTGGTGACGTTTTAAGACATCTCCTACAACTACAGCACCAGAATTGTGCTGCTGAAGCAAGTCAGTTTTTTGGAATTTTTACGACAGGGTCCCCCCTTACGACATTTTAGCAAAAAATGTTTTTCGTAAAAAATGCATTTTCTTACATTTACGGGTTTAGTCGGGACTCCTGATGACGTTTTGAGACATCTCCTACAACTACAGCACCAGAATTGTACTGCTGAAGCAAGTCCGTTTTTTGGCATTTTTACGACAGGGTCCCCCCTTACGACATTTTAGCAAAAAATGTTTTTCTTAAAAAATGCATTTTCTTACATTTTCTTACATTTACGGGTTTAGTCGGGACTCCTGATGACGTTTTGAGACATCTCCTACAACTACAGCACCAGAATTGTGCTGCTGAAGCAAGTCTGTTTTTTGAATTTTTTTTTGTAAAAAAAAAGTTTTCCCAAAAAAAGCATTTTATGCCATTTTTAGGTTTTGTAGGGACTCCTGATGACGTTTTAAGACATCTCCTACAACTACAGCACCAGAATTGTGCTGCTGAAGCAAGTCAGTTTTTTGGAATTTTTACGACAGGGTCCCCCCTTACGACATTTTAGCAAAAAATGTTTTTCTTAAAAAATGCATTTTCTTACATTTTCTTACATTTACGGGTTTAGTCGGGACTCCTGATGACGTTTTGAGACATCTCCTACAACTACAGCACCAGAATTGTACTGCTGAAGCAAGTCCGTTTTTTGGCATTTTTACGACAGGGTCCCCCCTTACGACATTTTAGCAAAAAATGTTTTTCTTAAAAAATTCATTTTCTTACATTTACGGGTTTAGTCGGGACTCCTGATGACGTTTTGAGACATCTCCTACAACTACAGCACCAGAATTGTGCTGCTGAAGCAAGTCTGTCTTTTGAATTTTTTTTTGTAAAAAAAAAGTTTTCCCAAAAAAAGCATTTTATGCCATTTTTAGGTTTTGTAGGGACTCCTGGTGACGTTTTAAGACATCTCCTACAACTACAGCACCAGAATTGTGCTGCTGAAGCAAGTCCGTTTTTTGGAATTTTTACGACAGGGTCCCCCCTTACGACATTTTAGCAAAAAATGTTTTTCGTAAAAAATGCATTTTCTTACATTTTCTTACATTTACGGGTTTAGTCGGGACTCCTGATGACGTTTTGAGACATCTCCTACAACTACAGCACCAGAATTGTGCTGCTGAAGCAAGTCTGTTTTTTGAATTTTTTTTTGTAAAAAAAAAGTTTTCCCAAAAAAGCATTTTATGCCATTTTTAGGTTTTGTAGGGACTCCTGATGACGTTTTGAGACATCTCCTACAACTACAGCACCAGAATTGTACTGCTGAAGCAAGTCCGTTTTTTGGCATTTTTACGACAGGGTCCCCCCTTACGACATTTTAGCAAAAAATGTTTTTCGTAAAAAATGCATTTTCTTACATTTTCTTACATTTACGGGTTTAGTCGGGACTCCTGATGACGTTTTGAGACATCTCCTACAACTACAGCACCAGAATTGTGCTGCTGAAGCAAGTCTGATTTTTGAATTTTTTTTTGTAAAAAAAAAGTTTTCCCAAAAAAAGCATTTTATGCCATTTTTAGGTTTTGTAGGGACTCCTGATGACGTTTTGAGACATCTCCTACAACTACAGCACCAGAATTGTGCTGCTGAAGCAAGTCAGTTTTTTGGAATTTTTACGACAGGGTCCCCCCTTACGACATTTTAGCAAAAAATGTTTTTCTTAAAAAATGCATTTTCTTACATTTTCTTACATTTACGGGTTTAGTCGGGACTCCTGATGACGTTTTGAGACATCTCCTACAACTACAGCACCAGAATTGTGCTGCTGAAGCAAGTCTGATTTTTGAATTTTTTTTTGTAAAAAAAAAGTTTTCCCAAAAAAAATATTTTATGCCATTTTTAGGTTTTGTAGGGACTCCTGATGACGTTTTGAGACATCTCCTACAACTACAGCACCAGAATTGTACTGCTGAAGCAAGTCGGTTTTTTGGCATTTTTACGACATTTTAGCAAAAAATGTTTTTCGTAAAAAATGCATTTTCTTACATTTTCTTACATTTACGGGTTTAGTCGGGACTCCTGATGACGTTTTGAGACATCTCCTACAACTACAGCACCAGAATTGTGCTGCTGAAGCAAGTCTGTTTTTTGAAAAAAATTTTATAAAAAAAAAGTTTTCCCAAAAAAAGCATTTTATGCCATTTTTAGGTTTTGTAGGGACTCCTGATGACGTTTTGAGACATCTCCTACAACTACAGCACCAGAATTGTACTGCTGAAGCAAGTCCGTTTTTTGGCATTTTTACGACAGGGTCCCCCCTTACGACATTTTAGCAAAAAATGTTTTTCGTAAAAAATGCATTTTCTTACATTTTCTTACATTTACGGGTTTAGTCGGGACTCCTGATGACGTTTTGAGACATCTCCTACAACTACAGCACCAGAATTGTGCTGCTGAAGCAAGTCTGTTTTTTGAATTTTTTTTTGTAAAAAAAAAGTTTTCCCAAAAAAAGCATTTTATGCCATTTTTAGGTTTTGTAGGGACTCCTGATGACGTTTTGAGACATCTCCTACAACTACAGCACCAGAATTGTACTGCTGAAGCAAGTCCGTTTTTTGGCATTTTTACGACAGGGTCCCCCCTTACGACATTTTAGCAAAAAATGTTTTTCGTAAAAAACGCATTTTCTTACATTTTCTTACATTTACGGGTTTAGTCGGGACTCCTGATGACGTTTTGAGACATCTCCTACAACTACAGCACCAGAATTGTGCTGCTGAAGCAAGTCTGTTTTTTGAAAAAAAATTTGTAAAAAAAAAGTTTTCCCAAAAAAAGCATTTTATGCCATTTTTAGGTTTTGTAGGGTCTCCTGATGACGTTTTAAGATATCTCCTACAACTACAGCACCAGAATTGTGCTGCTGAAGCAAGTCAGTTTTTTGGAATTTTTACGACAGGGTCCCCCCTTACGACATTTTAGCAAAAAATGTTTTTCGTAAAAAATGCATTTTCTTACATTTTCTTACATTTACGGGTTTAGTCGGGACTCCTGATGACGTTTTGAGACATCTCCTACAACTACAGCACCAGAATTGTGTTGCTGAAGCAAGTCTGTTTTTTGAAAAAATTTTTGTAAAAAAAAAGTTTTCCCAAAAAAAGCATTTTATGCCATTTTTAGGTTTTGTAGGGACTCCTGATGACGTTTTGAGACATCTCCTACAACTACAGCACCAGAATTGTACTGCTGAAGCAAGTCCGTTTTTTGGCATTTTTACGACAGGGTCCCCCCTTACGACATTTTAGCAAAAAATGTTTTTCGTAAAAAATGCATTTTCTTACATTTTCTTACATTTACGGGTTTAGTCGGGACTCCTGATGACGTTTTGAGACATCTCCTACAACTACAGCACCAGAATTGTGCTGCTGAAGCAAGTCTGTTTTTTGAATTTTTTTTTGTAAAAAAAAAGTTTTCCCAAAAAAAGCATTTTATGCCATTTTTAGGTTTTGTAGGGACTCCTGATGACGTTTTGAGACATCTCCTACAACTACAGCACCAGAATTGTGCTGCTGAAGCAAGTCAGTTTTTTGGAATTTTTACGACAGGGTCCCCCCTTACGACATTTTAGCAAAAAATTTTTTTCTTAAAAAATGCATTTTCTTACATTTACGGGTTTAGTCGGGACTCCTGATGACGTTTTGAGACATCTCCTACAACTACAGCACCAGAATTGTGCTGCTGAAGCAAGTCTGTTTTTTGAATTTTTTTTTGTAAAAAAAAAGTTTTCCCAAAAAAAGCATTTTATGCCATTTTTAGGTTTTGTAGGGACTCCTGATGACGTTTTAAGACATCTCCTACAACTACAGCACCAGAATTGTGCTGCTGAAGCAAGTCAGTTTTTTGGAATTTTTACGACAGGGTTCCCCCCTTATGACATTTTAGCAAAAAATGTTTTTCTTAAAAAATGCATTTTCTTACATTTTCGGGTTTAGTCGGGACTCCTGATGACGTTTTGAGACATCTCCTACAACTACAGCACCAGAATTGTGCTGCTGAAGCAAGTCTGATTTTTGAATTTTTTTTTGTAAAAAAAAAGTTTTCCCAAAAAAAGCATTTTATGCCATTTTTAGGTTTTGTAGGGACTCCTGATGACGTTTTGAGACATCTCCTACAACTACAGCACCAGAATTGTACTGCTGAAGCAAGTCGGTTTTTTGGCATTTTTACGACATTTTAGCAAAAAATGTTTTTCGTAAAAAATGCATTTTCTTACATTTTCTTACATTTACGGGTTTAGTCGGGACTCCTGATGACGTTTTGAGACATCTCCTACAACTACAGCACCAGAATTGTACTGCTGAAGCAAGTCCGTTTTTTGGCATTTTTACGACAGGGTCCCCCCTTACGACATTTTAGCAAAAAATGTTTTTCGTAAAAAATGCATTTTCTTACATTTTCTTACATTTACGGGTTTAGTCGGGACTCCTGATGACGTTTTGAGACATCTCCTACAACTACAGCACCAGAATTGTGCTGCTGAAGCAAGTCTGTTTTTTGAATTTTTTTTTGTAAAAAAAAAGTTTTCCCAAAAAAAGCATTTTATGCCATTTTTAGGTTTTGTAGGGACTCCTGATGACGTTTTAAGACATCTCCTACAACTACAGCACCAGAATTGTGCTGCTGAAGCAAGTCAGTTTTTTGGAATTTTTACGACAGGGTCCCCCCTTACGACATTTTAGCAAAAAATGTTTTTCTTAAAAAATGCATTTTCTTACATTTTCTTACATTTACGGGTTTAGTCGGGACTCCTGATGACGTTTTGAGACATCTCCTACAACTACAGCACCAGAATTGTACTGCTGAAGCAAGTCCGTTTTTTGGCATTTTTACGACAGGGTCCCCCCTTACGACATTTTAGCAAAAAATGTTTTTCTTAAAAAATGCATTTTCTTACATTTACGGGTTTAGTCGGGACTCCTGATGACGTTTTGAGACATCTCCTACAACTACAGCACCAGAATTGTGCTGCTGAAGCAAGTCTGTCTTTTGAATTTTTTTTTGTGAAAAAAAAGTTTTCCCAAAAAAGCATTTTATGCCATTTTTAGGTTTTGTAGGGACTCCTGATGACGTTTTGAGACATCTCCTACAACTACAGCACCAGAATTGTACTGCTGAAGCAAGTCCGTTTTTTGGCATTTTTACGACAGGGTCCCCCCTTACGACATTTTAGCAAAAAATGTTTTTCTTAAAAAATGCATTTTCTTACATTTTCTTACATTTACGGGTTTAGTCGGGACTCCTGATGACGTTTTGAGACATCTCCTACAACTACAGCACCAGAATTGTGCTGCTGAAGCAAGTCTGATTTTTGAATTTTTTTTTGTAAAAAAAAAGTTTTCCCAAAAAAAGCATTTTATGCCATTTTTAGGTTTTGTAGGGACTCCTGATGATGTTTTGAGACATCTCCTACAACTACAGCACCAGAATTGTACTGCTGAAGCAAGTCGGTTTTTTGGCATTTTTACGACAGGGTCCCCCCTTACGACATTTTAGCAAAAAATGTTTTTCTTAAAAAATGCATTTTCTTACATTTACGGGTTTAGTCGGGACTCCTGATGACGTTTTGAGACATCTCCTACAACTACAGCACCAGAATTGTGCTGCTGAAGCAAGTCTGTCTTTTGAATTTTTTTTTGTGAAAAAAAAGTTTTCCCAAAAAAGCATTTTATGCCATTTTTAGGTTTTGTAGGGACTCCTGATGACGTTTTGAGACATCTCCTACAACTACAGCACCAGAATTGTACTGCTGAAGCAAGTCCGTTTTTTGGCATTTTTACGACAGGGTCCCCCCTTACGACATTTTAGCAAAAAATGTTTTTCTTAAAAAATGCATTTTCTTACATTTTCTTACATTTACGGGTTTAGTCGGGACTCCTGATGACGTTTTGAGACATCTCCTACAACTACAGCACCAGAATTGTGCTGCTGAAGCAAGTCTGATTTTTGAATTTTTTTTTGTAAAAAAAAAGTTTTCCCAAAAAAAGCATTTTATGCCATTTTTAGGTTTTGTAGGGACTCCTGATGATGTTTTGAGACATCTCCTACAACTACAGCACCAGAATTGTACTGCTGAAGCAAGTCGGTTTTTTGGCATTTTTATGACAGGGTCCCCCCTTACGACATTTTAGCAAAAAATGTTTTTCGTAAAAAATGCATTTTCTTACATTTTCTTACATTTACGGGTTTAGTCGGGACTCCTGATGACGTTTTGAGACATCTCCTACAACTACAGCACCAGAATTGTGCTGCTGAAGCAAGTCTGATTTTTGAATTTTTTTTTGTAAAAAAAAAGTTTTCCCAAAAAAAATATTTTATGCCATTTTTAGGTTTTGTAGGGACTCCTGATGACGTTTTGAGACATCTCCTACAACTACAGCACCAGAATTGTACTGCTGAAGCAAGTCGGTTTTTTGGCATTTTTACGACATTTTAGCAAAAAATGTTTTTCGTAAAAAATGCATTTTCTTACATTTTCTTACATTTACGGGTTTAGTCGGGACTCCTGATGACGTTTTGAGACATCTCCTACAACTACAGCACCAGAATTGTGCTGCTGAAGCAAGTCTGTTTTTTGAAAAAAATTTTATAAAAAAAAAGTTTTCCCAAAAAAAGCATCTTATGCCATTTTTAGGTTTTGTAGGGACTCCTGATGACGTTTTGAGACATCTCCTACAACTACAGCACCAGAATTGTACTGCTGAAGCAAGTCCGTTTTTTGGCATTTTTACGACAGGGTCCCCCCTTACGACATTTTAGCAAAAAATGTTTTTCGTAAAAAATGCATTTTCTTACATTTTCTTACATTTACGGGTTTAGTCGGGACTCCTGATGACGTTTTGAGACATCTCCTACAACTACAGCACCAGAATTGTGCTGCTGAAGCAAGTCTGTTTTTTGAATTTTTTTTTGTAAAAAAAAAGTTTTCCCAAAAAAAGCATTTTATGCCATTTTTAGGTTTTGTAGGGACTCCTGATGACGTTTTGAGACATCTCCTACAACTACAGCACCAGAATTGTACTGCTGAAGCAAGTCCGTTTTTTGGCATTTTTACGACAGGGTCCCCCCTTACGACATTTTAGCAAAAAATGTTTTTCGTAAAAAACGCATTTTCTTACATTTTCTTACATTTACGGGTTTAGTCGGGACTCCTGATGACGTTTTGAGACATCTCCTACAACTACAGCACCAGAATTGTGCTGCTGAAGCATGTCCGTTTTTTGGAAAAAAAAATTGTAAAAAAAGTTTTCCCAAAAAAAGCATTTTATGCCATTTTTAGGTTTTGTAGGGACTCCTGATGACGTTTTGAGACATCTCCTACAACTACAGCACCAGAATTGTGCTGCTGAAGCAAGTCTGTTTTTTGAATTTTTTTTTGTAAAAAAAAAGTTTTCCCAAAAAAAGCATTTTATGCCATTTTTAGGTTTTGTAGGGACTCCTGATGACGTTTTAAGACATCTCCTACAACTACAGCACCAGAATTGTGCTGCTGAAGCAAGTCAGTTTTTTGGAATTTTTACGACAGGGTCCCCCCTTACGACATTTTAGCAAAAAATGTTTTTCGTAAAAAATGCATTTTCTTACATTTACGGGTTTAGTCGGGACTCCTGATGACGTTTTGAGACATCTCCTACAACTACAGCACCAGAATTGTGCTGCTGAAGCAAGTCAGTTTTTTGGAATTTTTACGACAGGGTCCCCCCTTATGACATTTTAGCAAAAAATGTTTTTCTTAAAAAATGCATTTTCTTACATTTTCGGGTTTAGTCGGGACTCCTGATGACGTTTTGAGACATCTCCTACAACTACAGCACCAGAATTGTGCTGCTGAAGCAAGTCTGTTTTTTGAATTTTTTTTTGTAAAAAAAAAGTTTTCCCAAAAAAGCATTTTATGCCATTTTTAGGTTTTGTAGGGACTCCTGATGCCGTTTTGAGACATCTCCTACAACTACAGCACCAGAATTGTACTGCTGAAGCAAGTCCGTTTTTTGGCATTTTTACGACAGGGTCCCCCCTTACGACATTTTAGCAAAAAATGTTTTTCTTAAAAAATGAGACATCTCCTACAACTACAGCACCAGAATTGTACTGCTGAAGCAAGTCGGTTTTTTGGCATTTTTACGACAGGGTCCCCCCTTACGACATTTTAGCAAAAAATGTTTTTCGTAAAAAATGCATTTTCTTACATTTTCTTACATTTACGGGTTTAGTCGGGACTCCTGATGACGTTTTGAGACATCTCCTACAACTACAGCACCAGAATTGTGCTGCTGAAGCAAGTCTGATTTTTGAATTTTTTTTTGTAAAAAAAAAAGTTTTCCCAAAAAAAATATTTTATGCCATTTTTAGGTTTTGTAGGGACTCCTGATGACGTTTTGAGACATCTCCTACAACTACAGCACCAGAATTGTACTGCTGAAGCAAGTCGTTTTTTTGGCATTTTTACGACATTTTAGCAAAAAATGTTTTTCGTAAAAAATGCATTTTCTTACATTTTCTTACATTTACGGGTTTAGTCGGGACTCCTGATGACGTTTTGAGACATCTCCTACAACTACAGCACCAGAATTGTGCTGCTGAAGCAAGTCTGTTTTTTGAAAAAATTTTTATAAAAAAAAAGTTTTCCCAAAAAAAGCATTTTATGCCATTTTTAGGTTTTGTAGGGACTCCTGATGACGTTTTGAGACATCTCCTACAACTACAGCACCAGAATTGTACTGCTGAAGCAAGTCCGTTTTTTGGCATTTTTACGACATTTTTGCAAAAAATGTTTTTCGTAAAAAATGCATTTTCTTACATTTTCTTACATTTACGGGTTTAGTCGGGACTCCTGATGACGTTTTGAGACATCTCCTACAACTACAGCACCAGAATTGTGCTGCTGAAGCAAGTCTGTTTTTTGAATTTTTTTTTGTAAAAAAAAAGTTTTCCCAAAAAAAGCATTTTATGCCATTTTTAGGTTTTGTAGGGACTCCTGATGACGTTTTGAGACATCTCCTACAACTACAGCACCAGAATTGTACTGCTGAAGCAAGTCCGTTTTTTGGCATTTTTACGACAGGGTCCCCCCTTACGACATTTTAGCAAAAAATGTTTTTCGTAAAAAACGCATTTTCTTACATTTTCTTACATTTACGGGTTTAGTCGGGACTCCTGATGACGTTTTGAGACATCTCCTACAACTACAGCACCAGAATTGTGCTGCTGAAGCATGTCCGTTTTTTGGAAAAAAAATTTGTAAAAAAAGTTTTCCCAAAAAAAGCATTTTATGCCATTTTTAGGTTTTGTAGGGACTCCTGATGACGTTTTGAGACATCTCCTACAACTACAGCACCAGAATTGTACTGCTGAAGCAAGTCGGTTTTTTGGCATTTTTACGACAGGGTCCCCCCTTACGACATTTTAGCAAAACATGTTTTTCTTAAAAAATGCATTTTCTTACATTTTCTTACATTTACGGGTTTAGTCGGGACTCCTGATGACGTTTTGAGACATCTCCTACAACTACAGCACCAGAATTGTGCTGCTGAAGCAAGTCTGTTTTTTGAATTTTTTTTTGTAAAAAAAAAGTTTTCCCAAAAAAAGCATTTTATGCCATTTTTAGGTTTTGTAGGGACTCCTGATGACGTTTTAAGACATCTCCTACAACTACAGCACCAGAATTGTGCTGCTGAAGCAAGTCAGTTTTTTGGAATTTTTACGACAGGGTCCCCCCTTACGACATTTTAGCAAAAAATGTTTTTCGTAAAAAATGCATTTTCTTACATTTACGGGTTTAGTCGGGACTCCTGATGACGTTTTGAGATATCTCCTACAACTACAGCACCAGAATTGTGCTGCTGAAGCAAGTCAGTTTTTTGGAATTTTTACGACAGGGTCCCCCCTTATGACATTTTAGCAAAAAATGTTTTTCTTAAAAATGCATTTTCTTACATTTTCGGGTTTAGTCGGGACTCCTGATGACGTTTTGAGACATCTCCTACAACTACAGCACCAGAATTGTGCTGCTGAAGCAAGTCTGTTTTTTGAATTTTTTTTTGTAAAAAAAAAGTTTTCCCAAAAAAGCATTTTATGCCATTTTTAGGTTTTGTAGGGACTCCTGCTGACGTTTTGAGACATCTCCTACAACTACAGCACCAGAATTGTGCTGCTGAAGCAAGTCTGATTTTTGAATTTTTTTTTGTAAAAAAAAAGTTTTCCCAAAAAAAGCATTTTATGCCATTTTTAGGTTTTGTAGGGACTCCTGATGATGTTTTGAGACATCTCCTACAACTACAGCACCAGAATTGTGCTGCTGAAGCAAGTCTGATTTTTGAATTTTTTTTTGTAAAAAAAAAGTTTTCCCAAAAAAAATATTTTATGCCATTTTTAGGTTTTGTAGGGACTCCTGATGACGTTTTGAGACATCTCCTACAACTACAGCACCAGAATTGTACTGCTGAAGCAAGTCGGTTTTTTGGCATTTTTACGACATTTTAGCAAAAAATGTTTTTCGTAAAAGATGCATTTTCTTACATTTTCTTACATTTACGGGTTTAGTCGGGACTCCTGATGACGTTTTGAGACATCTCCTACAACTACAGCACCAGAATTGTGCTGCTGAAGCAAGTCTGTTTTTTGAATTTTTTTTTGTAAAAAAAAAGTTTTCCCAAAAAAAATATTTTATGCCATTTTTAGGTTTTGTAGGGACTCCTGATGACGTTTTGAGACATCTCCTACAACTACAGCACCAGAATTGTACTGCTGAAGCAAGTCGGTTTTTTGGCATTTTTACGACATTTTAGCAAAAAATGTTTTTCGTAAAAAATGCATTTTCTTACATTTTCTTACATTTACGGGTTTAGTCGGGACTCCTGATGACGTTTTGAGACATCTCCTACAACTACAGCACCAGAATTGTGCTGCTGAAGCAAGTCTGTTTTTTGAATTTTTTTTTGTAAAAAAAAAGTTTTCCCAAAAAAAGCATTTTATGCCATTTTTAGGTTTTGTAGGGACTCCTGATGACGTTTTGAGACATCTCCTATAACTACAGCACCAGAATTGTGCTGCTGAAGCAAGTCTGTTTTTTGAAAAAAAATTTATAAAAAAAAAGTTTTCCCAAAAAAAGCATTTTATGCCATTTTTAGGTTTTGTAGGGACTCCTGATGACGTTTTGAGACATCTCCTACAACTACAGCACCAGAATTGTACTGCTGAAGCAAGTCCGTTTTTTGGCATTTTTACGACAGGGTCCCCCCTTACGACATTTTAGCAAAAAATGTTTTTCGTAAAAAACGCATTTTCTTACATTTACGGGTTTAGTCGGGACTCCTGATGACGTTTTGAGACATCTCCTACAACTACAGCACCAGAATTGTGCTGCTGAAGCAAGTCTGTTTTTTGAATTTTTTTTTGTAAAAAAAAAGTTTTTCCCAAAAAAAGCATTTTATGCCATTTTTAGGTTTTGTAGGGACTCCTGATGACGTTTTGAGACATCTCCTACAACTACAGCACCAGAATTGTACTGCTGAAGCAAGTCCGTTTTTTGGCATTTTTACGACAGGGTCCCCCCTTACGACATTTTAGCAAAACATGTTTTTCTTAAAAAATGCATTTTCTTACATTTTCTTACATTTACGGGTTTAGTCGGGACTCCTGATGACGTTTTGAGACATCTCCTACAACTACAGCACCAGAATTGTGCTGCTGAAGCAAGTCTGTTTTTTGAATTTTTTTTTGTAAAAAAAAAGTTTTCCCAAAAAAAGCATTTTATGCCATTTTTAGGTTTTGTAGGGACTCCTGATGACGTTTTGAGACATCTCCTACAACTACAGCACCAGAATTGTGCTGCTGAAGCAAGTCTGTTTTTTGAAAAATTTTTTATGAAAAAAAAGTTTTCCCAAAAAAAGCATTTTATGCCATTTTTAGGTTTTGTAGGGACTCCTGATGACGTTTTGAGACATCTCCTACAACTACAGCACCAGAATTGTGCTGCTGAAGCAAGTCTGATTTTTGAATTTTTTTTTGTAAAAAAATAGTTTTCCCAAAAAAAGCATTTTATGCCATTTTTAGGTTTTGTAGGGACTCCTGATGACGTTTTGAGACATCTCCTACAACTACAGCACCAGAATTGTGCTGCTGAAGCATGTCCGTTTTTTGGAAAAAAAATTTGTAAAAAAAGTTTTCCCAAAAAAAGCATTTTATGCCATTTTTAGGTTTTGTAGGGACTCCTGATGACGTTTTGAGACATCTCCTACAACTACAGCACCAGAATTGTACTGCTGAAGCAAGTCGGTTTTTTGGCATTTTTACGACAGGGTCCCCCCTTACGACATTTTAGCAAAACATGTTTTTCTTAAAAAATGCATTTTCTTACATTTTCTTACATTTACGGGTTTAGTCGGGACTCCTGATGACGTTTTGAGACATCTCCTACAACTACAGCACCAGAATTGTGCTGCTGAAGCAAGTCTGTTTTTTGAATTTTTTTTTGTAAAAAAAAAGTTTTCCCAAAAAAAGCATTTTATGCCATTTTTAGGTTTTGTAGGGACTCCTGATGACGTTTTGAGACATCTCCTACAACTACAGCACCAGAATTGTGCTGCTGAAGCAAGTCTGTTTTTTGAAAAATTTTTTATGAAAAAAAAGTTTTCCCAAAAAAAGCATTTTATGCCATTTTTAGGTTTTGTAGGGACTCCTGATGACGTTTTGAGACATCTCCTACAACTACAGCACCAGAATTGTGCTGCTGAAGCAAGTCTGATTTTTGAATTTTTTTTTGTAAAAAAATAGTTTTCCCAAAAAAAGCATTTTATGCCATTTTTAGGTTTTGTAGGGACTCCTGATGACGTTTTGAGACATCTCCTACAACTACAGCACCAGAATTGTACTGCTGAAGCAAGTCCGTTTTTTGGCATTTTTACGACAGGGTCCCCCCTTACGACATTTTAGCAAAAAATGTTTTTCTTAAAAAATGCATTTTCTTACATTTTCTTACATTTACGGGTTTAGTCGGGACTCCTGATGACGTTTTGAGACATCTCCTACAACTACAGCACCAGAATTGTGCTGCTGAAGCAAATCTGATTTTTGAAATTTTTTTTGTAAAAAAAAAGTTTTCCCAAAAAAAGCATTTTATGCCATTTTTAGGTTTTGTAGGGACTCCTGATGACGTTTTGAGACATCTCCTACAACTACAGCACCAGAATTGTACTGCTGAAGCAAGTCGGTTTTTTGGCATTTTTACGACACTTTAGCAAAAAATGTTTTTCGTAAAAAATGCATTTTCTTACATTTTCTTACATTTACGGGTTTAGTCGGGACTCCTGATGACGTTTTGAGACATCTCCTACAACTACAGCACCAGAATTGTGCTGCTGAAGCAAGTCTGTTTTTTGAATTTTTTTTTGTAAAAAAAAAGTTTTCCCAAAAAAAGCATTTTATGCCATTTTTAGGTTTTGTAGGGACTCCTGATGACGTTTTGAGACATCTCCTACAACTACAGCACCAGAATTGTACTGCTGAAGCAAGTCCGTTTTTTGGCATTTTTACGACAGGGTCCCCCCTTACGACATTTTAGCAAAAAATGTTTTTCGTAAAAAACGCATTTTCTTACATTTTCTTACATTTACGGGTTTAGTCGGGACTCCTGATGACGTTTTGAGACATCTCCTACAACTACAGCACCAGAATTGTGCTGCTGAAGCATGTCCGTTTTTTGGAAAAAAAATTTGTAAAAAAAGTTTTCCCAAAAAAAGCCTTTTATGCCATTTTTAGGTTTTGTAGGGACTCCTGATGACGTTTTGAGACATCTCCTACAACTACAGCACCAGAATTGTACTGCTGAAGCAAGTCCGTTTTTTGGCATTTTTACGACAGGGTCCCCCCTTATGACATTTTAGCAAAAAATGTTTTTCGTAAAAAACGCATTTTCTTACATTTTCTTACATTTACGGGTTTAGTCGGGACTCCTGATGACGTTTTGAGACATCTCCTACAACTACAGCACCAGAATTGTGCTGCTGAAGCATGTCCGTTTTTTGGAAAAAAAATTTGTAAAAAAAGTTTTCCCAAAAAAAGCATTTTATGCCATTTTTAGGTTTTGTAGGGACTCCTGATGACGTTTTGAGACATCTCCTACAACTACAGCACCAGAATTGTGCTGCTGAAGCAAGTCTGTTTTTTGAATTTTTTTTTGTAAAAAAAAAGTTTTCCCAAAAAAAGCATTTTATGCCATTTTTAGGTTTTGTAGGGACTCCTGATGACGTTTTGAGACATCTCCTACAACTACAGCACCAGAATTGTGCTGCTGAAGCAAGTCTGTTTTTTGAAAAAATTTTTATAAAAAAAAGTTTTCCCAAAAAAAGCATTTTATGCCATTTTTAGGTTTTGTAGGGACTCCTGATGACGTTTTGAGACATCTCCTACAACTACAGCACCAGAATTGTGCTGCTGAAGCAAGTCTGATTTTTGAATTTTTTTTTGTAAAAAAAAAGTTTTCCCAAAAAAAGCATTTTATGCCATTTTTAGGTTTTGTAGGGACTCCTGATGACGTTTTGAGACATCTCCTACAACTACAGCACCAGAATTGTACTGCTGAAGCAAGTCGGTTTTTTGGCATTTTTACGACAGGGTCCCCCCTTACGACATTTTAGCAAAAAATGTTTTTCGTAAAAAATGCATTTTCTTACATTTTCTTACATTTACGGGTTTAGTCGGGACTCCTGATGACGTTTTGAGACATCTCCTACAACTACAGCACCAGAATTGTGCTGCTGAAGCAAGTCTGTTTTTTGAATTTTTTTTTGTAAAAAAAAAGTTTTCCCAAAAAAAGCATTTTATGCCATTTTTAGGTTTTGTAGGGACTCCTGATGACGTTTTGAGACATCTCCTACAACTACAGCACCAGAATTGTGCTGCTGAAGCAAGTCTGTTTTTTGAAATTTTTTTTATAAAAAAAAAGTTTTCCCAAAAAAAGCATTTTATGCCATTTTTAGGTTTTGTAGGGACTCCTGATGACGTTTTGAGACATCTCCTACAACTACAGCACCAGAATTGTGCTGCTGAAGCAAGTCTGATTTTTGAATTTTTTTTTGTAAAAAAATAGTTTTCCCAAAAAAAGCATTTTATGCCATTTTTAGGTTTTGTAGGGACTCCTGATGACGTTTTGAGACATCTCCTACAACTACAGCACCAGAATTGTACTGCTGAAGCAAGTCCGTTTTTTGGCATTTTTACGACAGGGTCCCCCCTTACGACATTTTAGCAAAAAATGTTTTTCTTAAAAAATGCATTTTCTTACATTTACGGGTTTAGTCGGGACTCCTGATGACGTTTTGAGACATCTCCTACAACTACAGCACCAGAATTGTGCTGCTGAAGCAAGTCTGTTTTTTGAATTTTTTTTTGTAAAAAAAAAGTTTTCCCAAAAAAAGCATTTTATGCCATTTTTAGGTTTTGTAGGGACTCCTGATGACGTTTTAAGACATCTCCTACAACTACAGCACCAGAATTGTGCTGCTGAAGCAAGTCAGTTTTTTGGAATTTTTACGACAGGGTCCCCCCTTACGACATTTTAGCAAAAAATGTTTTTCGTAAAAAATGCATTTTCTTACATTTACGGGTTTAGTCGGGACTCCTGATGACGTTTTGAGACATCTACAACTACAGCACCAGAATTGTGCTGCTGAAGCAAGTCAGTTTTTTGGAATTTTTACGACAGGGTCCCCCCTTATGACATTTTAGCAAAAAATGTTTTTCTTAAAAAATGCATTTTCTTACATTTTCGGGTTTAGTCGGGACTCCTGATGACGTTTTGAGACATCTCCTACAACTACAGCACCAGAATTGTGCTGCTGAAGCAAGTCTGTTTTTTGAATTTTTTTTTGTAAAAAAAAAGTTTTCCCAAAAAAGCATTTTATGCCATTTTTAGGTTTTGTAGGGACTCCTGATGACGTTTTGAGACATCTCCTACAACTACAGCACCAGAATTGTACTGCTGAAGCAAGTCCGTTTTTTGGCATTTTTACGACAGGGTCCCCCCTTACGACATTTTAGCAAAAAATGTTTTTCTTAAAAAATGCATTTTCTTACATTTACGGGTTTAGTCGGGACTCCTGATGACGTTTTGAGACATCTCCTACAACTACAGCACCAGAATTGTGCTGCTGAAGCAAGTCTGATTTTTGAATTTTTTTTTGTAAAAAAAAAGTTTTCCCAAAAAAAGCATTTTATGCCATTTTTAGGTTTTGTAGGGACTCCTGATGACGTTTTGAGACATCTCCTACAACTACAGCACCAGAATTGTACTGCTGAAGCAAGTCGGTTTTTTGGCATTTTTACGACAGGGTCCCCCCTTACGACGTTTTAGCAAAAAATGTTTTTCGTAAAAAATGCATTTTCTTACATTTTCTTACATTTAGGGGTTTAGTCGGGACTCCTGATGACGTTTTGAGACATCTCCTACAACTACAGCACCAAAATTGTGCTGCTGAAGCATGTCCGTTTTTTGGAAAAAATTTTTGTAAAAAAAAAGTTTTCCCAAAAAAAGCATTTTATGCCATTTTTAGGTTTTGTAGGGACTCCTGATGACGTTTTGAGACATCTCCTACAAGTACAGCACCAGAATTGTGCTGCTGAAGCAAGTCTGATTTTTGAATTTTTTTTTGTAAAAAAAAAGTTTTCCCAAAAAAAATATTTTATGCCATTTTTAGGTTTTGTAGGGACTCCTGATGACGTTTTGAGACATCTCCTACAACTACAGCACCAGAATTGTACTGCTGAAGCAAGTCGGTTTTTTGGCATTTTTACGACATTTTAGCAAAAAATGTTTTTCGTAAAAAATGCATTTTCTTAAATTTTCTTACATTTACGGGTTTAGTCGGGACTCCTGATGACGTTTTGAGACATCTCCTACAACTACAGCACCAGAATTGTGCTGCTGAAGCAAGTCTGTTTTTTGAATTTTTTTTTGTAAAAAAAAAGTTTTCCCAAAAAAAGCATTTTATGCCATTTTTAGGTTTTGTAGGGACTCCTGATGACGTTTTGAGACATCTCCTACAACTACAGCACCAGAATTGTACTGCTGAAGCAAGTCCGTTTTTTGGCATTTTTACGACAGGGTCCCCCCTTACGACATTTTAGCAAAAAATGTTTTTCGTAAAAAACGCATTTTCTTACATTTTCTTACATTTACGGGTTTAGTCGGGACTCCTGATGACGTTTTGAGACATCTCCTACAACTACAGCACCAGAATTGTGCTGCTGAAGCATGTCCGTTTTTTGGAAAAAAAATTTGTAAAAAAAGTTTTCTCAAAAAAAGCATTTTATGCCATTTTTAGGTTTTGTAGGGACTCCTGATGACGTTTTGAGACATCTCCTACAACTACAGCACCAGAATTGTACTGCTGAAGCAAGTCGGTTTTTTGGCATTTTTACGACAGGGTCCCCCCTTACGACATTTTAGCAAAACATGTTTTTCTTAAAAAATGCATTTTCTTACATTTTCTTACATTTACGGGTTTAGTCGGGACTCCTGATGACGTTTTGAGACATCTCCTACAACTACAGCACCAGAATTGTGCTGCTGAAGCAAGTCTGTTTTTTGAATTTTTTTTTGTAAAAAAAAAGTTTTCCCAAAAAAAGCATTTTATGCCATTTTTAGGTTTTGTAGGGACTCCTGATGACGTTTTAAGACATCTCCTACAACTACAGCACCAGAATTGTGCTGCTGAAGCAAGTCAGTTTTTTGGCATTTTTACGACAGGGTCCCCCCTTACGACATTTTAGCAAAACATGTTTTTCTTAAAAAATGCATTTTCTTACATTTACGGGTTTAGTCGGGACTCCTGATGACGTTTTGAGACATCTCCTACAACTACAGCACCAGAATTGTGCTGCTGAAGCAAGTCTGTTTTTTGAATTTTTTTTTGTAAAAAAAAAGTTTTCTAAAAAAAAAGCATTTTATGCCATTTTTAGGTTTTGTAGGGACTCCTGATGACGTTTTAAGACATCTCCTACAACTACAGCACCAGAATTGTGCTGCTGAAGCAAGTCAGTTTTTTGGAATTTTTACGACAGGGTCCCCCCTTACGACATTTTAGCAAAAAATGTTTTTCGTAAAAAATGCATTTTCTTACATTTTGTTACATTTACGGGTTTAGTCGGGACTCCTGATGACGTTTTGAGACATCTCCTACAACTACAGCACCAGAATTGTGCTGCTGAAGCAAGTCCGTTTTTTGGAATTTTTTTTTGTAAAAAAAAAGTTTTCCCAAAAAAAGCATTTTATGCCATTTTTAGGTTTTGTAGGGACTCCTGATGACGTTTTGAGACATCTCCTACAACTACAGCACCAGAATTGTACTGCTGAAGCAAGTCGGTTTTTTGGCATTTTTACGACAGGGTCCCCCCTTACGACGTTTTAGCAAAAAATGTTTTTCGTAAAAAATGCATTTTCTTACATTTTCTTACATTTAGGGGTTTAGTCGGGACTCCTGATGACGTTTTGAGACATCTCCTACAACTACAGCACCAAAATTGTGCTGCTGAAGCATGTCCGTTTTTTGGAAAAAAATTTTGTAAAAAAAAAGTTTTCCCAAAAAAAGCATTTTATGCCATTTTTAGGTTTTGTAGGGACTCCTGATGACGTTTTGAGACATCTCCTACAAGTACAGCACCAGAATTGTGCTGCTGAAGCAAGTCTGATTTTTGAATTTTTTTTTGTAAAAAAAAAGTTTTCCCAAAAAAAGCATTTTATGCCATTTGTAGGTTTTGTAGGGACTCCTGATGATGTTTTGAGACATCTCCTACAACTACAGCACCAGAATTGTACTGCTGAAGCAAGTCGGTTTTTTGGCATTTTTACGACAGGGTCCCCCCTTACGACATTTTAGCAAAAAATGTTTTTCGTAAAAAATGCATTTTCTTACATTTACGGGTTTAGTCGGGACTCCTGATGACGTTTTGAGACATCTCCTACAACTACAGCACCAGAATTGTGCTGCTGAAGCAAGTCTGATTTTTGAATTTTTTTTTGTAAAAAAAAAGTTTTCCCAAAAAAAATATTTTATGCCATTTTTAGGTTTTGTAGGGACTCCTGATGACGTTTTGAGACATCTCCTACAACTACAGCACCAGAATTGTACTGCTGAAGCAAGTCGGTTTTTTGGCATTTTTACGACATTTTAGCAAAAAATGTTTTTCGTAAAAAATGCATTTTCTTACATTTTCTTACATTTACGGGTTTAGTCGGGACTCCTGATGACGTTTTGAGACATCTCCTACAACTACAGCACCAGAATTGTGCTGCTGAAGCATGTCCGTTTTTTGGAAAAAAAATTTGTAAAAAAAGTTTTCCCAAAAAAAGCATTTTATGCCATTTTTAGGTTTTGTAGGGACTCCTGATGACGTTTTGAGACATCTCCTACAACTACAGCACCAGAATTGTACTGCTGAAGCAAGTCAGTTTTTTGGCATTTTTACGACAGGGTCCCCCCTTACGACATTTTAGCAAAACATGTTTTTCTTAAAAAATGCATTTTCTTACATTTTCTTACATTTACGGGTTTAGTCGGGACTCCTGATGATGTTTTGAGACATCTCCTACAACTACAGCACCAGAATTGTGCTGCTGAAGCAAGTCTGTTTTTTGAATTTTTTTTTGTAAAAAAAAAGTTTTCCCAAAAAAAGCATTTTATGCCATTTTTAGGTTTTGTAGGGACTCCTGATGACGTTTTAAGACATCTCCTACAACTACAGCACCAGAATTGTGCTGCTGAAGCAAGTCAGTTTTTTGGCATTTTTACGACAGGGTCCCCCCTTACGACATTTTAGCAAAACATGTTTTTCTTAAAAAATGCATTTTCTTACATTTACGGGTTTAGTCGGGACTCCTGATGACGTTTTGAGACATCTCCTACAACTACAGCACCAGAATTGTGCTGCTGAAGCAAGTCTGTTTTTTGAATTTTTTTTTGTAAAAAAAAAGTTTTCTCAAAAAAAGCATTTTATGCCATTTTTAGGTTTTGTAGGGACTCCTGATGACGTTTTAAGACATCTCCTACAACTACAGCACCAGAATTGTGCTGCTGAAGCAAGTCAGTTTTTTGGAATTTTTACGACAGGGTCCCCCCTTACGACATTTTAGCAAAAAATGTTTTTCGTAAAAAATGCATTTTCTTACATTTTCTTACATTTACGGGTTTAGTCGGGACTCCTGATGACGTTTTGAGACATCTCCTACAACTACAGCACCAGAATTGTGCTGCTGAAGCAAGTCCGTTTTTTGTAATTTTTTTTTGTAAAAAAAAAAGTTTTCCCAAAAAAAGCATTTTATGCCATTTTTAGGTTTTGTAGGGACTCCTAATGACGTTTTGAGACATCTCCTACAACTACAGCACCAGAATTGTACTGCTGAAGCAAGTCGGTTTTTTGGCATTTTTACGACAGGGTCCCCCCTTACGACGTTTTAGCAAAAAATGTTTTTCGTAAAAAATGCATTTTCTTACATTTTCTTACATTTAGGGGTTTAGTCGGGACTCCTGATGACGTTTTGAGACATCTCCTACAACTACAGCACCAAAATTGTGCTGTTGAAGCATGTCCGTTTTTTGGAAAAAATTTTTGTAAAAAAAAAGTTTTCCCAAAAAAAGCATTTTATGCCATTTTTAGGTTTAGTCGGGACTCCTGATGACGTTTTGAGACATCTCCTACAACTACAGCACCAGAATTGTGCTGCTGAAGCAAGTCTGTTTTTTGAATTTTTTTTTGTAAAAAAAAAGTTTTCCCAAAAAAAGCATTTCATGCCATTTTTAGGTTTTGTAGGGACTCCTGATGACGTTTTAAGACATCTCCTACAACTACAGCACCAGAATTGTGCTGCTGAAGCAAGTCAGTTTTTTGGAATTTTTACGACAGGGTCCCCCCTTACGACATTTTAGCAAAAAATGTTTTTCGTAAAAAATGCATTTTCTTACATTTTCTTACATTTACGGGTTTAGTCGGGACTCCTGATGACGTTTTGAGACATCTCCTACAACTACAGCACCAGAATTGTGCTGCTGAAGCAAGTCTGATTTTTGAATTTTTTTTTGTAAAAAAAAAGTTTTCCCAAAAAAAGCATTTCATGCCATTTTTAGGTTTTGTAGGGACTCCTGATGACGTTTTGAGACATCTCCTACAACTACAGCACCAGAATTGTACTGCTGAAGCAAGTCGGTTTTTTGGCATTTTTACGACATTTTAGCAAAAAATGTTTTTCGTAAAAAATGCATTTTCTTACATTTTCTTACATTTACGGGTTTAGTCGGGACTCCTGATGACGTTTTGAGACATCTCCTACAACTACAGCACCAGAATTGTGCTGCTGAAGCAAGTCTGTTTTTTGAATTTTTTTTGTAAAAAAAAAGTTTTCCCAAAAAAAGCATTTTATGCCATTTTTAGGTTTTGTAGGGACTCCTGATGACGTTTTGAGACATCTCCTACAACTACAGCACCAGAATTGTACTGCTGAAGCAAGTCCGTTTTTTGGCATTTTTACGACAGGGTCCCCCCTTACGACATTTTAGCAAAAAATGTTTTTCGTAAAAAATGCATTTTCTTACATTTTCTTACATTTACGGGTTTAGTCGGGACTCCTGATGACGTTTTGAGACATCTCCTACAACTACAGCACCAGAATTGTGCTGCTGAAGCAAGTCTGTTTTTTGAATTTTTTTTTGTAAAAAAAAGTTTTCCCAAAAAAAGCATTTTATGCCATTTTTAGGTTTTGTAGGGACTCCTGATGACGTTTTAAGACATCTCCTACAACTACAGCACCAGAATTGTGCTGCTGAAGCAAGTCAGTTTTTTGGAATTTTACGAACAGGGTCCCCCCTTACGACATTTTAGCAAAACATGTTTTTCTTAAAAAATGCATTTTCTTACATTTTCTTACATTTACGGGTTTAGTCGGGACTCCTGATGACGTTTTGAGACATCTCCTACAACTACAGCACCAGAATTGTGCTGCTGAAGCAAGTCAGTTTTTTGGCATTTTTACGACAGGGTCCCCCCTTACGACATTTTAGCAAAACATGTTTTTCTTAAAAAATGCATTTTCTTACATTTACGGGTTTAGTCGGGACTCCTGATGACGTTTTGAGACATCTCCTACAACTACAGCACCAGAATTGTGCTGCTGAAGCAAGTCTGTTTTTTGTATTTTTTTTTGTAAAAAAAAAGTTTTCTCAAAAAAAGCATTTTATGCCATTTTTAGGTTTTGTAGGGACTCCTGATGACGTTTTAAGACATCTCCTACAACTACAGCACCAGAATTGTGCTGCTGAAGCAAGTCAGTTTTTTGGAATTTTTACGACAGGGTCCCCCCTTACGACATTTTAGGTAAAAATGTTTTTCGTAAAAAATGCATTTTCTTACATTTTCTTACATTTACGGGTTTAGTCGGGACTCCTGATGACGTTTTGAGACATCTCCTACAACTACAGCACCAGAATTGTGCTGCTGAAGCAAGTCCGTTTTTTGGCATTTTTACGACAGGGTCCCCCCTTACGACATTTTAGCAAAAAATGTTTTTCTTAAAAAATGCATTTTCTTACATTTACGGGTTTAGTCGGGACTCCTGATGACGTTTTGAGACATCTCCTACAACTACAGCACCAGAATTGTGCTGCTGAAGCAAGTCTGTTTTTTGAATTTTTTTTTGTAAAAAAAAAGTTTTCCCAAAAAAGCATTTTATGCCATTTTTAGGTTTTGTAGGGACTCCTGATGACGTTTTGAGACATCTCCTACAACTACAGCACCAGAATTGTGCTGCTGAAGCAAGTCCGTTTTTTGGAATTTTTACAACAGGGTCCCCCCTTACGACATTTTAGCAAAAAATGTTTTTCGTAAAAAATGCATTTTCTTACATTTTCTTACATTTACGGGTTTAGTCGGGAGTCCTGATGACGTTTTGAGACATCTCCTACAACTACAGCACCAGAATTGTGCTGCTGAAGCAAGTCTGATTTTTGAATTTTTTTTTGTAAAAAAAAAGTTTTCCCAAAAAAAGCATTTTATGCCATTTTTAGGTTTTGTAGGGACTCCTGATGACGTTTTGAGACATCTCCTACAACTACAGCACCAGAATTGTACTGCTGAAGCAAGTCGGTTTTTTGGCATTTTTACGACATTTTAGCAAAAAATGTTTTTCGTAAAAAATGCATTTTCTTACATTTTCTTACATTTACGGGTTTAGTCGGGACTCCTGATGACGTTTTGAGACATCTCCTACAACTACAGCACCAGAATTGTGCTGCTGAAGCAAGTCTGTTTTTTGAAATTTTTTTTATAAAAAAAAAGTTTTCCCAAAAAAAGCATTTTATGCCATTTTTAGGTTTTGTAGGGACTCCTGATGACGTTTTGAGACATCTCCTACAACTACAGCACCAGAATTGTGCTGCTGAAGCAAGTCTGATTTTTGAAATTTTTTTTGTAAAAAAAAAGTTTTCCCAAAAAAAGCATTTTATGCCATTTTTAGGTTTTGTAGGGACTCCTGATGACGTTTTGAGACATCTCCTACAACTACAGCACCAGAATTGTACTGCTGAAGCAAGTCGTTTTTTTGGCATTTTTACGACATTTTAGCAAAAAATGTTTTTCGTAAAAAATGCATTTTCTTACATTTTCTTACATTTACGGGTTTAGTCGGGAGTCCTGATGACGTTTTGAGACATCTCCTACAACTACAGCACCAGAATTGTGCTGCTGAAGCAAGTCTGATTTTTGAATTTTTTTTTGTAAAAAAAAAGTTTTCCCAAAAAAAGCATTTTATGCCATTTTTAGGTTTTGTAGGGACTCCTGATGACGTTTTGAGACATCTCCTACAACTACAGCACCAGAATTGTACTGCTGAAGCAAGTCGGTTTTTTGGCATTTTTACGACATTTTAGCAAAAAATGTTTTTCGTAAAAAATGCATTTTCTTACATTTTCTTACATTTACGGGTTTAGTCGGGACTCCTGATGACGTTTTGAGACATCTCCTACAACTACAGCACCAGAATTGTGCTGCTGAAGCAAGTCTGTTTTTTGAATTTTTTTTTGTAAAAAAAAAGTTTTCCCAAAAAAAGCATTTTATGCCATTTTTAGGTTTTGTAGGGACTCCTGATGACGTTTTGAGACATCTCCTACAACTACAGCACCAGAATTGTGCTGCTGAAGCAAGTCTGTTTTTTGAAATTTTTTTTATAAAAAAAAAGTTTTCCCAAAAAAAGCATTTTATGCCATTTTTAGGTTTTGTAGGGACTCCTGATGACGTTTTGAGACATCTCCTACAACTACAGCACCAGAATTGTGCTGCTGAAGCAAGTCTGATTTTTGAAATTTTTTTTGTAAAAAAAAAGTTTTCCCAAAAAAAGCATTTTATGCCATTTTTAGGTTTTGTAGGGACTCCTGATGACGTTTTGAGACATCTCCTACAACTACAGCACCAGAATTGTACTGCTGAAGCAAGTCCGTTTTTTGGCATTTTTACGACAGGGTCCCCCCTTATGACATTTTAGCAAAAAATGTTTTTCGTAAAAAATGCATTTTCTTACATTTTCTTACATTTACGGGTTTAGTCGGGACTCCTGATGACGTTTTGAGACATCTCCTACAACTACAGCACCAGAATTGTGCTGCTGAAGCAAGTCTGTTTTTTGAATTTTTTTTTGTAAAAAAAAAGTTTTCCCAAAAAAAGCATTTTATGCCATTTTTAGGTTTTGTAGGGACTCCTGATGACGTTTTAAGACATCTCCTACAACTACAGCACCAGAATTGTGCTGCTGAAGCAAGTCAGTTTTTTGGAATTTTTACGACAGGGTCCCCCCTTACGACATTTTAGCAAAAAATGTTTTTCTTAAAAAATGCATTTTCTTACATTTTCTTACATTTACGGGTTTAGTCGGGACTCCTGATGACATTTTGAGACATCTCCTACAACTACAGCACCAGAATTGTACTGCTGAAGCAAGTCCGTTTTTTGGCATTTTTACGACAGGGTCCCCCCTTACGACATTTTAGCAAAAAATGTTTTTCTCAAAAAATGCATTTTCTTACATTTACGGGTTTAGTCGGGACTCCTGATGACGTTTTGAGACATCTCCTACAACTACAGATCCAGAATTGTGCTGCTGAAGCAAGTCTGTTTTTTGAATTTTTTTTTGTAAAAAAAAAGTTTTCCCAAAAAAGCATTTTATGCCATTTTTAGGTTTTGTAGGGACTCCTGATGACGTTTTGAGACATCTCCTACAACTACAGCACCAGAATTGTGCTGCTGAAGCAAGTCAGTTTTTTGGCATTTTTACGACAGGGTCCCCCCTTACGACATTTTAGCAAAAAATGTTTTTCGTAAAAAATGCATTTTCTTACATTTTCTTACATTTACGGGTTTAGTCGGGAGTCCTGATGACGTTTTGAGACATCTCCTACAACTACAGCACCAGAATTGTGCTGCTGAAGCAAGTCTGATTTTTGAATTTTTTTTTGTAAAAAAAAAGTTTTCCCAAAAAAAGCATTTTATGCCATTTTTAGGTTTTGTAGGGACTCCTGATGACGTTTTGAGACATCTCCTACAACTACAGCACCAGAATTGTACTGCTGAAGCAAGTCGGTTTTTTGGCATTTTTACGACATTTTAGCAAAAAAAATTTTTCGTAAAAAATGCATTTTCTTACATTTTCTTACATTTACGGGTTTAGTCGGGACTCCTGATGACGTTTTGAGACATTTCCTACAACTACAGCACCAGAATTGTGCTGCTGAAGCAAGTCTGTTTTTTGAATTTTTTTTTGTAAAAAAAAAGTTTTCCCAAAAAAAGCATTTTATGCCATTTTTAGGTTTTGTAGGGACTCCTGATGACGTTTTGAGACATCTCCTACAACTACAGCACCAGAATTATGCTGCTGAAGCAAGTCTGTTTTTTGAAATTTTTTTTATAAAAAAAAAGTTTTCCCAAAAAAAGCATTTTATGCCATTTTTAGGTTTTGTAGGGACTCCTGATGACGTTTTGAGACATCTCCTACAACTACAGCATCAGAATTGTGCTGCTGAAGCAAGTCTGATTTTTGAAATTTTTTTTGTAAAAAAAAAGGTTTTCCCAAAAAAAGCATTTTATATCATTTTTAGGTTTTGTAGGGACTCCTGATGACGTTTTGAGACATCTCCTACAACTACAGCACCAGAATTGTACTGCTGAAGCAAGTCCGTTTTTTGGCATTTTTACGACAGGGTCCCCCCTTATGACATTTTAGCAAAAAATGTTTTTCGTAAAAAATGCATTTTCTTACATTTTCTTACATTTACGGGTTTAGTCGGGACTCCTGATGACGTTTTGAGACATCTCCTACAACTACAGCACCAGAATTGTGCTGCTGAAGCAAGTCTGTTTTTTGAATTTTTTTTTGTAAAAAAAAAGTTTTCCCAAAAAAAGCATTTTATGCCATTTTTAGGTTTTGTAGGGACTCCTGATGACGTTTTAAGACATCTCCTACAACTACAGCACCAGAATTGTGCTGCTGAAGCAAGTCAGTTTTTTGGAATTTTTACGACAGGGTCCCCCCTTACGACATTTTAGCAAAAAATGTTTTTCTTAAAAAATGCATTTTCTTACATTTTCTTACATTTACGGGTTTAGTCGGGACTCCTGATGACGTTTTGAGACATCTCCTACAACTACAGCACCAGAATTGTACTGCTGAAGCAAGTCCGTTTTTTGGCATTTTTACGACAGGGTCCCCCCTTACGACATTTTAGCAAAAAATGTTTTTCTTAAAAAATGCATTTTCTTACATTTACGGGTTTAGTCGGGACTCCTGATGACGTTTTGAGACATCTCCTACAACTACAGCACCAGAATTGTGCTGCTGAAGCAAGTCTGATTTTTGAATTTTTTTTTGTAAAAAAAAAGTTTTCCCAAAAAAAGCATTTTATGCCATTTTTAGGTTTTGTAGGGACTCCTGATGACGTTTTAAGACATCTCCTACAACTACAGCACCAGAATTGTGCTGCTGAAGCAAGTCAGTTTTTTGGAATTTTTACGACAGGGTCCCCCCTTACGACATTTTAGCAAAAAATGTTTTTCTTAAAAAATGCATTTTCTTACATTTTCTTACATTTACGGGTTTAGTCGGGACTCCTGATGACGTTTTGAGACATCTCCTACAACTACAGCACCAGAATTGTACTGCTGAAGCAAGTCCGTTTTTTGGCATTTTTACGACAGGGTCCCCCCTTACGACATTTTAGCAAAAAATGTTTTTCTTAAAAAATGCATTTTCTTACATTTACGGGTTTAGTCGGGACTCCTGATGACGTTTTGAGACATCTCCTACAACTACAGCACCAGAATTGTGCTGCTGAAGCAAGTCTGATTTTTGAATTTTTTTTTGTAAAAAAAAAGTTTTCCCAAAAAAAGCATTTTATGCCATTTTTAGGTTTTGTAGGGACTCCTGATGACGTTTTGAGACATCTCCTACAAGTACAGCACCAGAATTGTGCTGCTGAAGCAAGTCTGATTTTTGAATTTTTTTTTGTAAAAAAAAAGTTTTCCCAAAAAAAGCATTTTATACCATTTTTAGGTTTTGTAGGGACTCCTGATGATGTTTTGAGACATCTCCTACAACTACAGCACCAGAATTGTACTGCTGAAGCAAGTCGGTTTTTTGGCATTTTTACGACAGGGTCCCCCCTTACGACATTTTAGCAAAAAATGTTTTTCGTAAAAAATGCATTTTCTTACATTTTCTTACATTTACGGGTTTAGTCGGGACTCCTGATGACGTTTTGAGACATCTCCTACAACTACAGCACCAGAATTGTGCTGCTGAAGCAAGTCTGTTTTTTGAATTTTTTTTTGTAAAAAAAAAGTTTTCCCAAAAAAAGCATTTTATGCCATTTTTAGGTTTTGTAGGGACTCCTGATGACGTTTTGAGACATCTCCTACAACTACAGCACCAGAATTGTGCTGCTGAAGCAAGTCTGTTTTTTGAAATTTTTTTTATGAAAAAAAAGTTTTCCCAAAAAAAGCATTTTATGCCATTTTTAGGTTTTGTAGGGACTCCTGATGACGTTTTGAGACATCTCCTACAACTACAGCACCAGAATTGTGCTGCTGAAGCAAGTCTGATTTTTGAAATTTTTTTTGTAAAAAAAAAGTTTTCCCAAAAAAAGCATTTTATGCCATTTTTAGGTTTTGTAGGGACTCCTGATGACGTTTTGAGACATCTCCTACAACTACAGCACCAGAATTGTACTGCTGAAGCAAGTCTGTTTTTTGGCATTTTTACGACAGGGTCCCCCCTTACGACGTTTTAGCAAAAAATGTTTTTCGTAAAAAATGCATTTTCTTACATTTTCTTACATTTAGGGGTTTAGTCGGGACTCCTGATGACGTTTTGAGACATCTCCTACAACTACAGCACCAAAATTGTGCTGCTGAAGCATGTCCGTTTTTTGGAAAAAAAATTTGTAAAAAAAAAGTTTTCCCAAAAAAAGCATTTTATGCCATTTTTAGGTTTTGTAGGGACTCCTGGTGACGTTTTGAGACATCTCCTACAACTACAGCACCAGAATTGTACTGCTGAAGCAACTCGTTTTTTTGGCATTTTTACGACAGGGTCCCCCCTTACGACATTTTAGCAAAAAATGTTTTTCGTAAAAAATGCATTTTCTTACATTTTCTTACATTTACGGGTTTAGTCGGGACTCCTGATGACGTTTTGAGACATCTCCTACAACTACAGCACCAGAATTGTGCTGCTGAAGCAAGTCTGTTTTTTGAATTTTTTTTTGTAAAAAAAAAGTTTTCCCAAAAAAAGCATTTTATGCCATTTTTAGGTTTTGTAGGGACTCCTGATGACGTTTTAAGACATCTCCTACAACTACAGCACCAGAATTGTGCTGCTGAAGCAAGTCAGTTTTTTGGAATTTTTACGACAGGGTCCCCCCTTACGACATTTTAGCAAAACATGTTTTTCTTAAAAAATGCATTTTCTTACATTTACGGGTTTAGTCGGGACTCCTGATGACGTTTTGAGACATCTCCTACAACTACAGCACCAGAATTGTGCTGCTGAAGCAAGTCCGTTTTTTGGAATTTTTTTTTGTAAAAAAAAAGTTTTCCCAAAAAAAGCATTTTATGCCATTTTTAGGTTTTGTAGGGACTCCTGATGACGTTTTGAGACATCTCCTACAACTACAGCACCAGAATTGTACTGCTGAAGCAAGTCGGTTTTTTGGCATTTTTACGACAGGGTCCCCCCTAACGACGTTTTAGCAAAAAATGTTTTTCGTAAAAAATGCATTTTCTTACATTTTCTTACATTTAGGGGTTTAGTCGGGACTCCTGATGACGTTTTGAGACATCTCCTACAACTACAGCACCAAAATTGTGCTGCTGAAGCATGTCCGTTTTTTGGAAAAATTTTTTGTAAAAAAAAAGTTTTCCCAAAAAAAGCATTTAATGCCATTTTTTGGTTTTGTAGGGACTCCTGGTGACGTTTTGAGACATCTCCTACAACTACAGCACCAGAATTGTACTGCTGAAGCAAGTCGTTTTTTTGGCATTTTTACGACAGGGTCCCCCCTTACGACATTTTAGCAAAAAATGTTTTTCGTAAAAAATGCATTTTCTTACATTTTCTTACATTTACGGGTTTAGTCGGGAGTCCTGATGACGTTTTGAGACATCTCCTACAACTACAGCACCAGAATTGTGCTGCTGAAGCAAGTCTGATTTTTGAATTTTTTTTTGTAAAAAAAAAGTTTTCCCAAAAAAAGCATTTTATGCCATTTTTAGGTTTTGTAGGGACTCCTGATGACGTTTTGAGACATCTCCTACAACTACAGCACCAGAATTGTACTGCTGAAGCAAGTCGGTTTTTTGGCATTTTTACGACATTTTAGCAAAAAATGTTTTTCGTAAAAAATGCATTTTCTTACATTTTCTTACATTTACGGGTTTAGTCGGGACTCCTGATGACGTTTTGAGACATCTCCTACAACTACAGCACCAGAATTGTGCTGCTGAAGCAAGTCTGTTTTTTGAATTTTTTTTTGTAAAAAAAAAGTTTTCCCAAAAAAAGCATTTTATGCCATTTTTAGGTTTTGTAGGGACTCCTGATGACGTTTTGAGACATCTCCTACAACTACAGCACCAGAATTGTGCTGCTGAAGCAAGTCTGTTTTTTGAAATTTTTTTTATAAAAAAAAAGTTTTCCCAAAAAAAGCATTTTATGCCATTTTTAGGTTTTGTAGGGACTCCTGATGACGTTTTGAGACATCTCCTACAACTACAGCACCAGAATTGTGCTGCTGAAGCAAGTCTGATTTTTGAATTTTTTTTTGTAAAAAAAAAGTTTTCCCAAAAAAAGCATTTTATGCCATTTTTAGGTTTTGTAGGGACTCCTGATGACGTTTTGAGACATCTCCTACAACTACAGCACCAGAATTGTACTGCTGAAGCAAGTCCGTTTTTTGGCATTTTTACGACAGGGTCCCCCCTTACGACATTTTAGCAAAAAATGTTTTTCGTAAAAAATGCATTTTCTTACATTTTCTTACATTTACGGGTTTAGTCGGGACTCCTGATGACGTTTTGAGACATCTCCTACAACTACAGCACCAGAATTGTGCTGCTGAAGCAAGTCTGTTTTTTGAATTTTTTTTTGTAAAAAAAAAGTTTTCCCAAAAAAAGCATTTTATGCCATTTTTAGGTTTTGTAGGGACTCCTGATGACGTTTTAAGACATCTCCTACAACTACAGCACCAGAATTGTGCTGCTGAAGCAAGTCAGTTTTTTGGAATTTTTACGACAGGGTCCCCCCTTACGACATTTTAGCAAAAAATGTTTTTCTTAAAAAATGCATTTTCTTACATTTTCTTACATTTACGGGTTTAGTCGGGACTCCTGATGACGTTTTGAGACATCTCCTACAACTACAGCACCAGAATTGTACTGCTGAAGCAAGTCCGTTTTTTGGCATTTTTACGACAGGGTCCCCCCTTACGACATTTTAGCAAAAAATGTTTTTCTTAAAAAATGCATTTTCTTACATTTACGGGTTTAGTCGGGACTCCTGATGACGTTTTGAGACATCTCCTACAACTACAGCACCAGAATTGTGCTGCTGAAGCAAGTCTGTTTTTTGAATTTTTTTTTGTAAAAAAAAAGTTTTCCCAAAAAAGCATTTTATGCCATTTTTAGGTTTTGTAGGGACTCCTGATGACGTTTTGAGACATCTCCTACAACTACAGCACCAGAATTGTGCTGCTGAAGCAAGTCAGTTTTTTGGCATTTTTACGACAGGGTCCCCCCTTACGACATTTTAGCAAAAAATGTTTTTCGTAAAAAATGCATTTTCTTACATTTTCTTACATTTACGGGTTTAGTCGGGAGTCCTGATGACGTTTTGAGACATCTCCTACAACTACAGCACCAGAATTGTGCTGCTGAAGCAAGTCTGATTTTTGAATTTTTTTTTGTAAAAAAAAAGTTTTCCCAAAAAAAGCATTTTATGCCATTTTTAGGTTTTGTAGGGACTCCTGATGACGTTTTGAGACATCTCCTACAACTACAGCACCAGAATTGTACTGCTGAAGCAAGTCGGTTTTTTGGCATTTTTACGACATTTTAGCAAAAAATTTTTTTCGGAAAAAATGCATTTTCTTACATTTTCTTACATTTACGGGTTTAGTCGGGACTCCTGATGACGTTTTGAGACATTTCCTACAACTACAGCACCAGAATTGTGCTGCTGAAGCAAGTCTGTTTTTTGAATTTTTTTTTGTAAAAAAAAAGTTTTCCCAAAAAAAGCATTTTATGCCATTTTTAGGTTTTGTAGGGACTCCTGATGACGTTTTGAGACATCTCCTACAACTACAGCACCAGAATTATGCTGCTGAAGCAAGTCTGTTTTTTGAAATTTTTTTTATAAAAAAAAAGTTTTCCCAAAAAAAGCATTTTATGCCATTTTTAGGTTTTGTAGGGACTCCTGATGACGTTTTGAGACATCTCCTACAACTACAGCACCAGAATTGTGCTGCTGAAGCAAGTCTGATTTTTGAATTTTTTTTTGTAAAAAAAAAGGTTTTCCCAAAAAAAGCATTTTATATCATTTTTAGGTTTTGTAGGGACTCCTGATGACGTTTTGAGACATCTCCTACAACTACAGCACCAGAATTGTACTGCTGAAGCAAGTCCGTTTTTTGGCATTTTTACGACAGGGTCCCCCCTTATGACATTTTAGCAAAAAATGTTTTTCGTAAAAAATGCATTTTCTTACATTTTCTTACATTTACGGGTTTAGTCGGGACTCCTGATGACGTTTTGAGACATCTCCTACAACTACAGCACCAGAATTGTGCTGCTGAAGCAAGTCTGTTTTTTGAATTTTTTTTTGTAAAAAAAAAGTTTTCCCAAAAAAAGCATTTTATGCCATTTTTAGGTTTTGTAGGGACTCCTGATGACGTTTTAAGACATCTCCTACAACTACAGCACCAGAATTGTGCTGCTGAAGCAAGTCAGTTTTTTGGAATTTTTACGACAGGGTCCCCCCTTACGACATTTTAGCAAAAAATGTTTTTCTTAAAAAATGCATTTTCTTACATTTTCTTACATTTACGGGTTTAGTCGGGACTCCTGATGACGTTTTGAGACATCTCCTACAACTACAGCACCAGAATTGTACTGCTGAAGCAAGTCCGTTTTTTGGCATTTTTACGACAGGGTCCCCCCTTACGACATTTTAGCAAAAAATGTTTTTCTTAAAAAATGCATTTTCTTACATTTACGGGTTTAGTCGGGACTCCTGATGACGTTTTGAGACATCTCCTACAACTACAGCACCAGAATTGTGCTGCTGAAGCAAGTCTGATTTTTGAATTTTTTTTTGTAAAAAAAAAGTTTTCCCAAAAAAAGCATTTTATGCCATTTTTAGGTTTTGTAGGGACTCCTGATGACGTTTTAAGACATCTCCTACAACTACAGCACCAGAATTGTGCTGCTGAAGCAAGTCAGTTTTTTGGAATTTTTACGACAGGGTCCCCCCTTACGACATTTTAGCAAAAAATGTTTTTCTTAAAAAATGCATTTTCTTACATTTTCTTACATTTACGGGTTTAGTCGGGACTCCTGATGACGTTTTGAGACATCTCCTACAACTACAGCACCAGAATTGTACTGCTGAAGCAAGTCCGTTTTTTGGCATTTTTACGACAGGGTCCCCCCTTACGACATTTTAGCAAAAAATGTTTTTCTTAAAAAATGCATTTTCTTACATTTACGGGTTTAGTCGGGACTCCTGATGACGTTTTGAGACATCTCCTACAACTACAGCACCAGAATTGTGCTGCTGAAGCAAGTCTGATTTTTGAATTTTTTTTTGTAAAAAAAAAGTTTTCCCAAAAAAAGCATTTTATGCCATTTTTAGGTTTTGTAGGGACTCCTGATGACGTTTTGAGACATCTCCTACAAGTACAGCACCAGAATTGTGCTGCTGAAGCAAGTCTGATTTTTGAATTTTTTTTTGTAAAAAAAAAGTTTTCCCAAAAAAAGCATTTTATACCATTTTTAGGTTTTGTAGGGACTCCTGATGATGTTTTGAGACATCTCCTACAACTACAGCACCAGAATTGTACTGCTGAAGCAAGTCGGTTTTTTGGCATTTTTACGACAGGGTCCCCCCTTACGACATTTTAGCAAAAAATGTTTTTCGTAAAAAATGCATTTTCTTACATTTTCTTACATTTACGGGTTTAGTCGGGACTCCTGATGACGTTTTGAGACATCTCCTACAACTACAGCACCAGAATTGTGCTGCTGAAGCAAGTCTGATTTTTGAATTTTTTTTTGTAAAAAAAAAGTTTTCCCAAAAAAAATATTTTATGCCATTTTTAGGTTTTGTAGGGACTCCTGATGACGTTTTGAGACATCTCCTACAACTACAGCACCAGAATTGTACTGCTGAAGCAAGTCCGTTTTTTGGCATTTTTACGACAGGGTCCCCCCTTACGACATTTTAGCAAAAAATGTTTTTCGTAAAAAACGCATTTTCTTACATTTTCTTACATTTACGGGTTTAGTCGGGACTCCTGATGACGTTTTGAGACATCTCCTACAACTACAGCACCAGAATTGTGCTGCTGAAGCATGTCCGTTTTTTGGAAAAAAAATTTGTAAAAAAAGTTTTCTCAAAAAAAGCATTTTATGCCATTTTTAGGTTTTGTAGGGACTCCTGATGACGTTTTGAGACATCTCCTACAACTACAGCACCAGAATTGTACTGCTGAAGCAAGTCGGTTTTTTGGCATTTTTACGACAGGGTCCCCCCTTACGACATTTTAGCAAAACATGTTTTTCTTAAAAAATGCATTTTCTTACATTTTCTTACATTTACGGGTTTAGTCGGGACTCCTGATGACGTTTTGAGACATCTCCTACAACTACAGCACCAGAATTGTGCTGCTGAAGCAAGTCTGTTTTTTGAAATTTTTTTTGTAAAAAAAAAGTTTTCCCAAAAAAAGCATTTTATGCCATTTTTAGGTTTTGTAGGGACTCCTGATGACGTTTTAAGACATCTCCTACAACTACAGCACCAGAATTGTGCTGCTGAAGCAAGTCAGTTTTTTGGCATTTTTACGACAGGGTCCCCCCTTACGACATTTTAGCAAAACATGTTTTTCTTAAAAAATGCATTTTCTTACATTTACGGGTTTAGTCGGGACTCCTGATGACGTTTTGAGACATCTCCTACAACTACAGCACCAGAATTGTGCTGCTGAAGCAAGTCTGTTTTTTGAATTTTTTTTTGTAAAAAAAAAGTTTTCTCAAAAAAAAGCATTTTATGCCATTTTTAGGTTTTGTAGGGACTCCTGATGACGTTTTAAGACATCTCCTACAACTACAGCACCAGAATTGTGCTGCTGAAGCAAGTCAGTTTTTTGGAATTTTTACGACAGGGTCCCCCCTTACGACATTTTAGCAAAAAATGTTTTTCGTAAAAAATGCATTTTCTTACATTTTGTTACATTTACGGGTTTAGTCGGGACTCCTGATGACGTTTTGAGACATCTCCTACAACTACAGCACCAGAATTGTGCTGCTGAAGCAAGTCCGTTTTTTGGAATTTTTTTTTGTAAAAAAAAAGTTTTCCCAAAAAAAGCATTTTATGCCATTTTTAGGTTTTGTAGGGACTCCTGATGACGTTTTGAGACATCTCCTACAACTACAGCACCAGAATTGTACTGCTGAAGCAAGTCGGTTTTTTGGCATTTTTACGACAGGGTCCCCCCTTACGACGTTTTAGCAAAAAATATTTTTCGTAAAAAATGCATTTTCTTACATTTTCTTACATTTAGGGGTTTAGTCGGGACTCCTGATGACGTTTTGAGACATCTCCTACAACTACAGCACCAAAATTGTGCTGCTGAAGCATGTCCGTTTTTTGGAAAAAATTTTTGTAAAAAAAAAGTTTTCCCTAAAAAAGCATTTTATGCCATTTTTAGGTTTTGTAGGGACTCCTGATGACGTTTTGAGACATCTCCTACAAGTACAGCACCAGAATTGTGCTGCTGAAGCAAGTCTGTTTTTTGAATTTTTTTTTGTAAAAAAAAAGTTTTCCCAAAAAAAGCATTTCATGCCATTTTTAGGTTTTGTAGGGACTCCTGATGACGTTTTGAGACATCTCCTACAACTACAGCACCAGAATTGTGCTGCTGAAGCAAGTCTGTTTTTTGAATTTTTTCTTGTAAAAAAAAAGTTTTCCCAAAAAAAGCATTTTATGACATTTTTAGGTTTTGTAGGGACTCCTGATGACGTTTTAAGACATCTCCTACAACTACAGCACCAGAATTGTGCTGCTGAAGCAAGTCAGTTTTTTGGAATTTTTACGACAGGGTCCCCCCTTACGACATTTTAGCAAAAAATGTTTTTCGTAAAAAATGCATTTTCTTACATTTTCTTACATTTACGGGTTTAGTCGGGACTCCTGATGACGTTTTGAGACATCTCCTACAACTACAGCACCAGAATTGTGCTGCTGAAGCAAGTCTGATTTTTGAATTTTTTTTTGTAAAAAAAAAGTTTTCCCAAAAAAAGCATTTCATGCCATTTTTAGGTTTTGTAGGGACTCCTGATGACGTTTTGAGACATCTCCTACAACTACAGCACCAGAATTGTACTGCTGAAGCAAGTCGGTTTTTTGGCATTTTTACGACATTTTAGCAAAAAATGTTTTTCGTAAAAAATGCATTTTCTTACATTTTCTTACATTTACGGGTTTAGTCGGGACTCCTGATGACGTTTTGAGACATCTCCTACAACTACAGCACCAGAATTGTGCTGCTGAAGCAAGTCTGTTTTTTGAATTTTTTTTTGTAAAAAAAAAGTTTTCCCAAAAAAAGCATTTTATGCCATTTTTAGGTTTTGTAGGGACTCCTGATGACGTTTTGAGACATCTCCTACAACTACAGCACCAGAATTGTACTGCTGAAGCAAGTCCGTTTTTTGGCATTTTTACGACAGGGTCCCCCCTTACGACATTTTAGCAAAAAATGTTTTTCGTAAAAAATGCATTTTCTTACATTTTCTTACATTTACGGGTTTAGTCGGGACTCCTGATGACGTTTTGAGACATCTCCTACAACTACAGCACCAGAATTGTGCTGCTGAAGCAAGTCTGTTTTTTGAATTTTTTTTTGTAAAAAAAAGTTTTCCCAAAAAAAGCATTTTATGCCATTTTTAGGTTTTGTAGGGACTCCTGATGACGTTTTAAGACATCTCCTACAACTACAGCACCAGAATTGTGCTGCTGAAGCAAGTCAGTTTTTTGGAATTTTACGAACAGGGTCCCCCCTTACGACATTTTAGCAAAACATGTTTTTCTTAAAAAATGCATTTTCTTACATTTTCTTACATTTACGGGTTTAGTCGGGACTCCTGATGACGTTTTGAGACATCTCCTACAACTACAGCACCAGAATTGTGCTGCTGAAGCAAGTCAGTTTTTTGGCATTTTTACGACAGGGTCCCCCCTTACGACATTTTAGCAAAACATGTTTTTCTTAAAAAATGCATTTTCTTACATTTACGGGTTTAGTCGGGACTCCTGATGACGTTTTGAGACATCTCCTACAACTACAGCACCAGAATTGTGCTGCTGAAGCAAGTCTGTTTTTTGTATTTTTTTTTGTAAAAAAAAAGTTTTCTCAAAAAAAGCATTTTATGCCATTTTTAGGTTTTGTAGGGACTCCTGATGACGTTTTAAGACATCTCCTACAACTACAGCACCAGAATTGTGCTGCTGAAGCAAGTCAGTTTTTTGGAATTTTTACGACAGGGTCCCCCCTTACGACATTTTAGCAAAAAATGTTTTTCTTAAAAAATGCATTTTCTTACATTTTCTTACATTTACGGGTTTAGTCGGGACTCCTGATGACGTTTTGAGACATCTCCTACAACTACAGCACCAGAATTGTGCTGCTGAAGCAAGTCCGTTTTTTGGCATTTTTACGACAGGGTCCCCCCTTACGACATTTTAGCAAAAAATGTTTTTCTTAAAAAATGCATTTTCTTACATTTACGGGTTTAGTCGGGACTCCTGATGACGTTTTGAGACATCTCCTACAACTACAGCACCAGAATTGTGCTGCTGAAGCAAGTCTGTTTTTTGAATTTTTTTTTGTAAAAAAAAAGTTTTCCCAAAAAAGCATTTTATGCCATTTTTAGGTTTTGTAGGGACTCCTGATGACGTTTTGAGACATCTCCTACAACTACAGCACCAGAATTGTGCTGCTGAAGCAAGTCCGTTTTTTGGAATTTTTACGACAGGGTCCCCCCTTACGACATTTTAGCAAAAAATGTTTTTCGTAAAAAATGCATTTTCTTACATTTTCTTACATTTACGGGTTTAGTCGGGAGTCCTGATGACGTTTTGAGACATCTCCTACAACTACAGCACCAGAATTGTGCTGCTGAAGCAAGTCTGATTTTTGAATTTTTTTTTGTAAAAAAAAAGTTTTCCCAAAAAAAGCATTTTATGCCATTTTTAGGTTTTGTAGGGACTCCTGATGACGTTTTGAGACATCTCCTACAACTACAGCACCAGAATTGTACTGCTGAAGCAAGTCGGTTTTTTGGCATTTTTACGACATTGTAGCAAAAAATGTTTTTCGTAAAAAATGCATTTTCTTACATTTTCTTACATTTACGGGTTTAGTCGGGACTCCTGATGACGTTTTGAGACATCTCCTACAACTACAGCACCAGAATTGTGCTGCTGAAGCAAGTCTGTTTTTTGAATTTTTTTTTGTAAAAAAAAAGTTTTCCCAAAAAAAGCATTTTATGCCATTTTTAGGTTTTGTAGGGACTCCTGATGACGTTTTGAGACATCTCCTACAACTACAGCACCAGAATTGTGCTGCTGAAGCAAGTCTGATTTTTGAAATTTTTTTTGTAAAAAAAAAGTTTTCCCAAAAAAAGCATTTTATGCCATTTTTAGGTTTTGTAGGGACTCCTGATGACGTTTTGAGACATCTCCTACAACTACAGCACCAGAATTGTACTGCTGAAGCAAGTCTGTTTTTTGGCATTTTTACGACAGGGTCCCCCCTTACGACATTTTAGCAAAAAATGTTTTTCGTAAAAAATGCATTTTCTTACATTTTCTTACATTTACGGGTTTAGTCAGGACTCCTGATGACGTTTTGAGACATCTCCTACAACTACAGCACCAGAATTGTGCTGCTGAAGCAAGTCTGTTTTTTGAATTTTTTTTTGTAAAAAAAAAGTTTTCCCAAAAAAAGCATTTTATGCCATTTTTAGGTTTTGTAGGGACTCCTGATGACGTTTTGAGACATCTCCTACAACTACAGCACCAGAATTGTACTGCTGAAGCAAGTCGGTTTTTTGGCATTTTTACGACAGGGTCCCCCCTTACGACGTTTTAGCAAAAAATGTTTTTCGTAAAAAATGCATTTTCTTACATTTTCTTACATTTAGGGGTTTAGTCGGGACTCCTGATGACGTTTTGAGACATCTCCTACAACTACAGCACCAAAATTGTGCTGCTGAAGCATGTCCGTTTTTTGGAAAAAAATTTTGTAAAAAAAAAGTTTTCCCAAAAAAAGCATTTTATGCCATTTTTAGGTTTTGTAGGGACTCCTGGTGACGTTTTGAGACATCTCCTACAACTACAGCACCAGAATTGTACTGCTGAAGCAAGTCGTTTTTTTGGCATTTTTACGACAGGGTCCCCCCTTACGACATTTTAGCAAAAAATGTTTTTCGTAAAAAATGCATTTTCTTACATTTTCTTACATTTACGGGTTTAGTCGGGACTCCTGATGACGTTTTGAGACATCTCCTACAACTACAGCACCAGAATTGTGCTGCTGAAGCAAGTCTGTTTTTTGAATTTTTTTTTGTAAAAAAAAAGTTTTCCCAAAAAAAGCATTTTATGCCATTTTTAGGTTTTGTAGGGACTCCTGATGACGTTTTAAGACATCTCCTACAACTACAGCACCAGAATTGTGCTGCTGAAGCAAGTCAGTTTTTTGGCATTTTTACGACAGGGTCCCCCCTTACGACATTTTAGCAAAACATGTTTTTCTTAAAAAATGCATTTTCTTA
This sequence comes from Entelurus aequoreus, assembly GCF_033978785.1. Taxonomy (NCBI): domain Eukaryota; kingdom Metazoa; phylum Chordata; class Actinopteri; order Syngnathiformes; family Syngnathidae; genus Entelurus; species Entelurus aequoreus. Next base: position 92,417 of record NW_026907972.1, read on the forward strand.
CATTTACGGGTTTAGTCGGGACTCCTGATGACGTTTTGAGACATCTCCTACAACTACAGCACCAGAATTGTGCTGCTGAAGCAAGTCCGTTTTTTGGAATTTTTTTTTGTAAAAAAAAAGTTTTCCCAAAAAAAGCATTTTATGCCATTTTTAGGTTTTGTAGGGACTCCTGATGACGTTTTGAGACATCTCCTACAACTACAGCACCAGAATTGTACTGCTGAAGCAAGTCGGTTTTTTGGCATTTTTACGACAGGGTCCCCCCTTACGACGTTTTAGCAAAAAATGTTTTTCGTAAAAAATGCATTTTCTTACATTTTCTTACATTTAGGGGTTTAGTCGGGACTCCTGATGACGTTTTGAGACATCTCCTACAACTACAGCACCAAAATTGTGCTGCTGAAGCATGTCCGTTTTTTGGAAAAAATTTTTGTAAAAAAAAAGTTTTCCCAAAAAAAGCATTTAATGCCATTTTTTGGTTTTGTAGGGACTCCTGGTGACGTTTTGAGACATCTCCTACAACTACAGCACCAGAATTGTACTGCTGAAGCAAGTCGTTTTTTTGGCATTTTTACGACAGGGTCCCCCCTTACGACATTTTAGCAAAAAATGTTTTTCGTAAAAAATGCATTTTCTTACATTTTCTTACATTTACGGGTTTAGTCGGGAGTCCTGATGACGTTTTGAGACATCTCCTACAACTACAGCACCAGAATTGTGCTGCTGAAGCAAGTCTGATTTTTGAATTTTTTTTTGTAAAAAAAAAGTTTTCCCAAAAAAAGCATTTTATGCCATTTTTAGGTTTTGTAGGGACTCCTGATGACGTTTTGAGACATCTCCTACAACTACAGCACCAGAATTGTACTGCTGAAGCAAGTCGGTTTTTTGGCATTTTTACGACATTTTAGCAAAAAATGTTTTTCGTAAAAAATGCATTTTCTTACATTTTCTTACATTTACGGGTTTAGTCGGGACTCCTGATGACGTTTTGAGACATCTCCTACAACTACAGCACCAGAATTGTGCTGCTGAAGCAAGTCTGTTTTTTGAATGTTTTTTTGTAAAAAAAAAGTTTTCCCAAAAAAAGCATTTTATGCCATTTTTAGGTTTTGTAGGGACTCCTGATGACGTTTTGAGACATCTCCTACAACTACAGCACCAGAATTGTGCTGCTGAAGCAAGTCTGTTTTTTGAAATTTTTTTTATAAAAAAAAAGTTTTCCCAAAAAAAGCATTTTATGCCATTTTTAGGTTTTGTAGGGACTCCTGATGACGTTTTGAGACATTTCCTACAACTACAGCACCAGAATTGTGCTGCTGAAGCAAGTCTGTTTTTTGAATTTTTTTTTGTAAAAAAAAAGTTTTCCCAAAAAAAGCATTTTATGCCATTTTTAGGTTTTGTAGGGACTCCTGATGACGTTTTGAGACATCTCCTACAACTACAGCACCAGAATTATGCTGCTGAAGCAAGTCTGTTTTTTGAAATTTTTTTTATAAAAAAAAAGTTTTCCCAAAAAAAGCATTTTATGCCATTTTTAGGTTTTGTAGGGACTCCTGATGACGTTTTGAGACATCTCCTACAACTACAGCACCAGAATTGTGCTGCTGAAGCAAGTCTGATTTTTGAATTTTTTTTTGTAAAAAAAAAGGTTTTCCCAAAAAAAGCATTTTATATCATTTTTAGGTTTTGTAGGGACTCCTGATGACGTTTTGAGACATCTCCTACAACTACAGCACCAGAATTGTACTGCTGAAGCAAGTCGGTTTTTTGGCATTTTTACGACAGGGTCCCTCCCCCCTTACGACATTTTAGCAAAAAATGTTTTTCGTAAAAAATGCATTTTCTTACATTTTCTTACATTTACGGGTTTAGTCGGGACTCCTGATGACGTTTTGAGACATCTCCTACAACTACAGCACCAGAATTGTGCTGCTGAAGCAAGTCTGTTTTTTGAATTTTTTTTTGTAAAAAAAAAGTTTTCCCAAAAAAAGCATTTTATGCCATTTTTAGGTTTTGTAGGGACTCCTGATGACGTTTTAAGACATCTCCTACAACTACAGCACCAGAATTGTGCTGCTGAAGCAAGTCAGTTTTTTGGAATTTTTACGACAGGGTCCCCCCTTACGACATTTTAGCAAAATATGTTTTTCGTAAAAAATGCATTTTCTTACATTTTCTTACATTTACGGGTTTAGTCGGGACTCCTGATGACGTTTTGAGACATCTCCTACAACTACAGCACCAGAATTGTGCTGCTGAAGCAAGTCCGTTTTTTGGAATTTTTTTTTGTAAAAAAAAAGTTTTCCCAAAAAAAGCATTTTATGCCATTTTTAGGTTTTGTAGGGACTCCTGATGACGTTTTGAGACATCTCCTACAACTACAGCACCAGAATTGTACTGCTGAAGCAAGTCCGTTTTTTGGCATTTTTACGACAGGGTCCCCCCTTACGACATTTTAGCAAAAAATGTTTTTCTTAAAAAATGCATTTTCTTACATTTACGGGTTTAGTCGGGACTCCTGATGACGTTTTGAGACATCTCCTACAACTACAGCACCAGAATTGTGCTGCTGAAGCAAGTCTGTTTTTTGAAAAAAATTTTGTAAAAAAAAAGTTTTCCCAAAAAAAGCATTTTATGCCATTTTTAGGTTTTGTAGGGACTCCTGATGATGTTTTGAGACATCTCCTACAACTACAGCACCAGAATTGTACTGCTGAAGCAAGTCCGTTTTTTGGCATTTTTACGACAGGGTCCCCCCTTACGACATTTTAGCAAAAAATGTTTTTCGTAAAAAATGCATTTTCTTACATTTTCTTACATTTACGGGTTTAGTCGGGACTCCTGATGACGTTTTGAGACATCTCCTACAACTACAGCACCAGAATTGTGCTGCTGAAGCAAGTCTGTTTTTTGAAAAAATTTTTATAAAAAAAAAGTTTTCCCAAAAAAAGCATTTTATGCCATTTTTAGGTTTTGTAGGGACTCCTGATGACGTTTTGAGACATCTCCTACAACTACAGCACCAGAATTGTACTGCTGAAGCAAGTCGGTTTTTTGGCGTTTTTCGTAAAAAATGCATTTTCTTACATTTTCTTACATTTACGGGTTTAGTCGGGACTCCTGATGACGTTTTGAGACATCTCCTACAACTACAGCACCAGAATTGTGCTGCTGAAGCAAGTCTGTTTTTTGAATTTTTTTTTGTAAAAAAAAAGTTTTCCCAAAAAAAGCATTTTATGCCATTTTTAGGTTTTGTAGGGACTCCTGATGACGTTTTAAGACATCTCCTACAACTACAGCACCAGAATTGTGCTGCTGAAGCAAGTCAGTTTTTTGGAATTTTTACGACAGGGTCCCCCCTTACGACATTTTAGCAAAAAATGTTTTTCTTAAAAAATGCATTTTCTTACATTTTCTTACATTTACGGGTTTAGTCGGGACTCCTGATGACGTTTTGAGACATCTCCTACAACTACAGCACCAGAATTGTACTGCTGAAGCAAGTCCGTTTTTTGGCATTTTTACGACAGGGTCCCCCCTTACGACATTTTAGCAAAAAATGTTTTTCTTAAAAAATGCATTTTCTTACATTTACGGGTTTAGTCGGGACTCCTGATGACGTTTTGAGACATCTCCTACAACTACAGCACCAGAATTGTGCTGCTGAAGCAAGTCCGTTTTTTGGAATTTTTTTTTGTAAAAAAAAAGTTTTCCCAAAAAAAGCATTTTATGCCATTTTTAGGTTTTGTAGGGACTCCTGATGACGTTTTGAGACATCTCCTACAACTACAGCACCAGAATTGTACTGCTGAAGCAAGTCCGTTTTTTGGCATTTTTACGACAGGGTCCCCCCTTACGACATTTTAGCAAAAAATGTTTTTCTTAAAAAATGCATTTTCTTACATTTACGGGTTTAGTCGGGACTCCTGATGACGTTTTGAGACATCTCCTACAACTACAGCACCAGAATTGTGCTGCTGAAGCAAGTCTGTTTTTTGAAAAAAATTTTGTAAAAAAAAAGTTTTCCCAAAAAAAGCATTTTATGCCATTTTTAGGTTTTGTAGGGACTCCTGATGATGTTTTGAGACATCTCCTACAACTACAGCACCAGAATTGTACTGCTGAAGCAAGTCCGTTTTTTGGCATTTTTACGACAGGGTCCCCCCTTACGACATTTTAGCAAAAAATGTTTTTCTTAAAAAATGCATTTTCTTACATTTTCTTACATTTACGGGTTTAGTCGGGACTCCTGATGACGTTTTGAGACATCTCCTACAACTACAGCACCAGAATTGTGCTGCTGAAGCATGTCCGTTTTTTGGAAAAAAATTTTGTAAAAAAAAAGTTTTCCCAAAAAAAGCATTTTATGCCATTATTAGGTTTTGTAGGGACTCCTGATGACGTTTTGAGACATCTCCTACAACTACAGCACCAGAATTGTACTGCTGAAGCAAGTCGGTTTTTTGGCATTTTTACGACAGGGTCCCCCCTTACGACATTTTAGCAAAAAATGTTTTTCGTAAAAAATGCATTTTCTTACATTTTCTTACATTTACGGGTTTAGTCGGGACTCCTGATGACGTTTTGAGACATCTCCTACAACTACAGCACCAGAATTGTGCTGCTGAAGCAAGTCTGTTTTTTGAATTTTTTTTTGTAAAAAAAAAGTTTTCCCAAAAAAAGCATTTTATGCCATTTTTAGGTTTTGTAGGGACTCCTGATGACGTTTTGAGACATCTCCTACAACTACAGCACCAGAATTGTACTGCTGAAGCAAGTCCGTTTTTTGGCATTTTTACGACAGGGTCCCCCCTTACGACATTTTAGCAAAAAATGTTTTTCTTAAAAAATGCATTTTCTTACATTTTCTTACATTTACGGGTTTAGTCGGGACTCCTGGTGACGTTTTGAGACATCTCCTACAACTACAGCACCAGAATTGTGCTGCTGAAGCAAGTCTGATTTTTGAATTTTTTTTTGTAAAAAAAAAGTTTTCCCAAAAAAAGCATTTTATGCCATTTTTAAGTTTTGTAGGGACTCCTGATGATGTTTTGAGACATCTCCTACAACTACAGCACCAGAATTGTACTGCTGAAGCAAGTCGGTTTTTTGGCATTTTTACGACAGGGTCCCCCCTTACGACATTTTAGCAAAAAATGTTTTTCGTAAAAAACGCATTTTCTTACATTTTCTTACATTTACGGGTTTAGTCTGGACTCCTGATGACGTTTTGAGACATCTCCTACAACTACAGCACCAGAATTGTGCTGCTGAAGCATGTCCGTTTTTTGGAAAAAAAATTTGTAAAAAAAGTTTTCCCAAAAAAAGCATTTTATGCCATTTTTAGGTTTTGTAGGGACTCCTGATGACGTTTTGAGACATCTCCTACAACTACAGCACCAGAATTGTACTGCTGAAGCAAGTCGGTTTTTTGGCATTTTTACGACATTTTAGCAAAAAATGTTTTTCGTAAAAAATGCATTTTCTTACATTTTCTTACATTTACGGGTTTAGTCGGGACTCCTGATGACGTTTTGAGACATCTCCTACAACTACAGCACCAGAATTGTGCTGCTGAAGCAAGTCCGTTTTTTGGAATTTTTTTTTGTAAAAAAAAAGTTTTCCCAAAAAAAGCATTTTATGCCATTTTTAGGTTTTGTAGGGACTCCTGATGACGTTTTGAGACATCTCCTACAAGTACAGCACCAGAATTGTACTGCTGAAGCAAGTCAGTTTTTTGGAATTTTTACGACAGGGTCCCCCCTTACGACATTTTAGCAAAAAATGTTTTTCGTAAAAAATGCATTTTCTTACATTTTCTTACATTTACGGGTTTAGTCGGGACTCCTGATGACGTTTTGAGACATCTCCTACAACTACAGCACCAGAATTGTGCTGCTGAAGCAAGTCTGATTTTTGAATTTTTTTTTGTAAAAAAAAAGTTTTCCCAAAAAAAGCATTTCATGCCATTTTTAGGTTTTGTAGGGACTCCTGATGACGTTTTGAGACATCTCCTACAACTACAGCACCAGAATTGTACTGCTGAAGCAAGTCGGTTTTTTGGCATTTTTACGACATTTTAGCAAAAAATGTTTTTCGTAAAAAATGCATTTTCTTACATTTTCTTACATTTACGGGTTTAGTCGGGACTCCTGATGACGTTTTGAGACATCTCCTACAACTACAGCACCAGAATTGTGCTGCTGAAGCAAGTCTGTTTTTTGAATTTTTTTTTGTAAAAAAAAAGTTTTCCCAAAAAAAGCATTTTATGCCATTTTTAGGTTTTGTAGGGACTCCTGATGACGTTTTGAGACATCTCCTACAACTACAGCACCAGAATTGTGCTGCTGAAGCAAGTCTGTTTTTTGAAAAATTTTTTATAAAAAAAAAGTTTTCCCAAAAAAAGCATTTTATGCCATTTTTAGGTTTTGTAGGGACTCCTGATGACGTTTTGAGACATCTCCTACAACTACAGCACCAGAATTGTACTGCTGAAGCAAGTCCGTTTTTTGGCATTTTTACGACAGGGTCCCCCCTTACGACATTTTAGCAAAAAATGTTTTTCGTAAAAAATGCATTTTCTTACATTTACGGGTTTAGTCGGGACTCCTGATGACGTTTTGAGACATCTCCTACAACTAGAGCACCAGAATTGTGCTGCTGAAGCAAGTCCGTTTTTTGGAATTTTTTTTTGTAAAAAAAAAGTTTTCCCAAAAAAAGCATTTTATGCCATTTTTAGGTTTTGTAGGGACTCCTGATGATGTTTTGAGACATCTCCTACAACTACAGCACCAGAATTGTACTGCTGAAGCAAGTCCGTTTTTTGGCATTTTTACGACAGGGTCCCCCCTTACGACATTTTAGCAAAAAATGTTTTTCGTAAAAAATGCATTTTCTTACATTTTCTTACATTTACGGGTTTAGTCGGGACTCCTGATGACGTTTTGAGACATCTCCTACAACTACAGCACCAGAATTGTGCTGCTGAAGCAAGTCTGTTTTTTGAATTTTTTTTTGTAAAAAAAAAGTTTTCCCAAAAAAAGCATTTTATGCCATTTTTAGGTTTTGTAGGGACTCCTGATGACGTTTTAAGACATCTCCTACAACTACAGCACCAGAATTGTGCTGCTGAAGCAAGTCAGTTTTTTGGCATTTTTACGACAGGGTCCCCCCTTACGACATTTTAGCAAAACATGTTTTTCTTAAAAAATGCATTTTCTTACATTTACGGGTTTAGTCGGGACTCCTGATGACGTTTTGAGACATCTCCTACAACTACAGCACCAGAATTGTGCTGCTGAAGCAAGTCTGTTTTTTGAATTTTTTTTTGTAAAAAAAAAGTTTTCTCAAAAAAAGCATTTTATGCCATTGTTAGGTTTTGTAGGGACTCCTGATGACGTTTTAAGACATCTCCTACAACTACAGCACCAGAATTGTGCTGCTGAAGCAAGTCCGTTTTTTGGAATTTTTACGACAGGGTCCCCCCTTACGACATTTTAGCAAAAAATGTTTTTCGTAAAAAATGCATTTTCTTACATTTTCTTACATTTACGGGTTTAGTCGGGACTCCTGATGACGTTTTGAGACATCTCCTACAACTACAGCACCAGAATTGTGCTGCTGAAGCAAGTCCGTTTTTTGGAAAAAATTTTTGTAAAAAAAAAGTTTTCCCAAAAAAAGCATTTTATGCCATTTTTAGGTTTTGTAGGGACTCCTGATGACGTTTTGAGACATCTCCTACAACTACAGTACCAGAATTGTACTGCTGAAGCAAGTCCGTTTTTTGGCATTTTTACGACAGGGTCCCCCCTTACGACGTTTTAGCAAAAAATGTTTTTCGTAAAAAAAGCATTTTCTTACATTTTCTTACATTTAGGGGTTTAGTCGGGACTCCTGATGACGTTTTGAGACATCTCCTACAACAACAGCACCAAAATTGTGCTGCTGAAGCATGTCCGTTTTTTGGAAAAATTTTTTGTAAAAAAAAAGTTTTCCCAAAAAAAGCATTTTATGCCATTTTTAGGTTTTGTAGGGACTCCTGGTGACGTTTTGAGACATCTCCTACAACTACAGCACCAGAATTGTACTGCTGAAGCAAGTCGTTTTTTTGGCATTTTTACGACAGGGTCCCCCCTTACGACATTTTAGCAAAAAATGTTTTTCGTAAAAAATGCAGTTTCTTACATTTTCTTACATTTACGGGTTTAGTCGGGACTCCTGATGACGTTTTGAGACATCTCCTACAAGTACATCACCAGAATTGTGCTGCTGAAGCAAGTCTGTTTTTTGAATTTTTTTTTGTAAAAAAAAAGTTTTCCCAAAAAAAGCATTTCATGCCATTTTTAGGTTTTGTAGGGACTCCTGATGACGTTTTGAGACATCTCCTACAACTACAGCACCAGAATTGTGCTGCTGAAGCAAGTCTGTTTTTTTGAATTTTTTCTTGTAAAAAAAAAGTTTTCCCAAAAAAAGCATTTTATGACATTTTTAGGTTTTGTAGGGACTCCTGATGACGTTTTAAGACATCTCCTACAACTACAGCACCAGAATTGTGCTGCTGAAGCAAGTCAGTTTTTTGGCATTTTTACGACAGGGTCCCCCCTTACGACATTTTAGCAAAAAATGTTTTTCGTAAAAAATGCATTTTCTTACATTTTCTTACATTTACGGGTTTAGTCGGGACTCCTGATGACGTTTTGAGACATCTCCTACAACTACAGCACCAGAATTGTGCTGCTGAAGCAAGTCTGATTTTTGAATTTTTTTTTGTAAAAAAAAAGTTTTCCCAAAAAAAGCATTTCATGCCATTTTTAGGTTTTGTAGGGACTCCTGATGACGTTTTGAGACATCTCCTACAACTACAGCACCAGAATTGTACTGCTGAAGCAAGTCGGTTTTTTGGCATTTTTACGACATTTTAGCAAAAAATGTTTTTCGTAAAAAATGCATTTTCTTACATTTTCTTACATTTACGGGTTTAGTCGGGACTCCTGATGACGTTTTGAGACATCTCCTACAACTACAGCACCAGAATTGTGCTGCTGAAGCAAGTCTGTTTTTTGAATTTTTTTTTGTAAAAAAAAAGTTTTCCCAAAAAAAGCATTTTATGCCATTTTTAGGTTTTGTAGGGACTCCTGATGACGTTTTGAGACATCTCCTACAACTACAGCACCAGAATTGTGCTGCTGAAGCAAGTCTGTTTTTTGAAAATTTTTTTATAAAAAAAAAGTTTTCCCAAAAAAAGCATTTTATGCCATTTTTAGGTTTTGTAGGTACTCCTGATGACGTTTTGAGACATCTCCTACAACTACAGCACCAGAATTGTGCTGCTGAAGCAAGTCTGATTTTTGAATTTTTTTTTGTAAAAAAAAAGTTTTCCCAAAAAAAGCATTTTATGCCATTTTTAGGTTTTGTAGGGACTCCTGATGATGTTTTGAGACATCTCCTACAACTACAGCACCAGAATTGTACTGCTGAAGCAAGTCCGTTTTTTGGCATTTTTACGACAGGGTCCCCCCTTACGACATTTTAGCAAAAAATGTTTTTCGTAAAAAATGCATTTTCTTACATTTTCTTACATTTACGGGTTTAGTCGGGACTCCTGATGACGTTTTGAGACATCTCCTACAACTACAGCACCAGAATTGTGCTGCTGAAGCAAGTCAGTTTTTTGGCATTTTTACGACAGGGTCCCCCCTTACGACATTTTAGCAAAACATGTTTTTCTTAAAAAATGCATTTTCTTACATTTACGGGTTTAGTCGGGACTCCTGATGACGTTTTGAGACATCTCCTACAACTACAGCACCAGAATTGTGCTGCTGAAGCAAGTCTGTTTTTTGAATTTTTTTTTGTAAAAAAAAAGTTTTCTCAAAAAAAGCATTTTATGCCATTGTTAGGTTTTGTAGGGACTCCTGATGACGTTTTAAGACATCTCCTACAACTACAGCACCAGAATTGTGCTGCTGAAGCAAGTCCGTTTTTTGGAATTTTTACGACAGGGTCCCCCCTTACGACATTTTAGCAAAAAATGTTTTTCGTAAAAAATGCATTTTCTTACATTTTCTTACATTTACGGGTTTAGTCGGGACTCCTGATGACGTTTTGAGACATCTCCTACAACTACAGCACCAGAATTGTGCTGCTGAAGCAAGTCCGTTTTTTGGAAAAAATTTTTGTAAAAAAAAAGTTTTCCCAAAAAAAGCATTTTATGCCATTTTTAGGTTTTGTAGGGACTCCTGATGACGTTTTGAGACATCTCCTACAACTACAGTACCAGAATTGTACTGCTGAAGCAAGTCCGTTTTTTGGCATTTTTACGACAGGGTCCCCCCTTACGACGTTTTAGCAAAAAAATTTTTTCGTAAAAAAAGCATTTTCTTACATTTTCTTACATTTAGGGGTTTAGTCGGGACTCCTGATGATGTTTTGAGACATCTCCTACAACAACAGCACCAAAATTGTGCTGCTGAAGCATGTCCGTTTTTTGGAAAAATTTTTTGTAAAAAAAAAGTTTTCCCAAAAAAAGCATTTTATGCCATTTTTAGGTTTTGTAGGGACTCCTGGTGACGTTTTGAGACATCTCCTACAACTACAGCACCAGAATTGTACTGCTGAAGCAAGTCGTTTTTTTGGCATTTTTACGACAGGGTCCCCCCTTACGACATTTTAGCAAAAAATGTTTTTCGTAAAAAATGCAGTTTCTTACATTTTCTTACATTTACGGGTTTAGTCGGGACTCCTGATGACGTTTTGAGACATCTCCTACAAGTACATCACCAGAATTGTGCTGCTGAAGCAAGTCTGTTTTTTGAATTTTTTTTTGTAAAAAAAAAGTTTTCCCAAAAAAAGCATTTCATGCCATTTTTAGGTTTTGTAGGGACTCCTGATGACGTTTTGAGACATCTCCTACAACTACAGCACCAGAATTGTGCTGCTGAAGCAAGTCTGTTTTTTGAATTTTTTCTTGTAAAAAAAAAGTTTTCCCAAAAAAAGCATTTTATGACATTTTTAGGTTTTGTAGGGACTCCTGATGACGTTTTAAGACATCTCCTACAACTACAGCACCAGAATTGTGCTGCTGAAGCAAGTCAGTTTTTTGGCATTTTTACGACAGGGTCCCCCCTTACGACATTTTAGCAAAAAATGTTTTTCGTAAAAAATGCATTTTCTTACATTTTCTTACATTTACGGGTTTAGTCGGGACTCCTGATGACGTTTTGAGACATCTCCTACAACTACAGCACCAGAATTGTGCTGCTGAAGCAAGTCTGATTTTTGAATTTTTTTTTGTAAAAAAAAAGTTTTCCCAAAAAAAGCATTTCATGCCATTTTTAGGTTTTGTAGGGACTCCTGATGACGTTTTGAGACATCTCCTACAACTACAGCACCAGAATTGTACTGCTGAAGCAAGTCGGTTTTTTGGCATTTTTACGACATTTTAGCAAAAAATGTTTTTCGTAAAAAATGCATTTTCTTACATTTTCTTACATTTACGGGTTTAGTCGGGACTCCTGATGACGTTTTGAGACATCTCCTACAACTACAGCACCAGAATTGTGCTGCTGAAGCAAGTCTGTTTTTTGAATTTTTTTTTGTAAAAAAAAAGTTTTCCCAAAAAAAGCATTTTATGCCATTTTTAGGTTTTGTAGGGACTCCTGATGACGTTTTGAGACATCTCCTACAACTACAGCACCAGAATTGTGCTGCTGAAGCAAGTCTGTTTTTTGAAAAATTTTTTATAAAAAAAAAGTTTTCCCAAAAAAAGCATTTTATGCCATTTTTAGGTTTTGTAGGTACTCCTGATGACGTTTTGAGACATCTCCTACAACTACAGCACCAGAATTGTGCTGCTGAAGCAAGTCTGATTTTTGAATTTTTTTTTGTAAAAAAAAAGTTTTCCCAAAAAAAGCATTTTATGCCATTTTTAGGTTTTGTAGGGACTCCTGATGACGTTTTGAGACATCTCCTACAACTACAGCACCAGAATTGTACTGCTGAAGCAAGTCCGTTTTTTTGGCATTTTTACGACAGGGTCCCCCCTTACGACATTTTAGCAAAAAATGTTTTTCGTAAAAAATGCATTTTCTTACATTTTCTTACATTTACGGGTTTAGTCTGGACTCCTGATGACGTTTTGAGACATCTCCTACAACTACAGCACCAGAATTGTGCTGCTGAAGCAAGTCTGTTTTTTGAATTTTTTTTTGTAAAAAAAAAGTTTTCCCAAAAAAAGCATTTTATGCCATTTTTAGGTTTTGTAGGGACTCCTGATGACGTTTTAAGACATCTCCTACAACTACAGCACCAGAATTGTGCTGCTGAAGCAAGTCAGTTTTTTGGAATTTTTACGACAGGGTCCCCCCTTACGACATTTTAGCAAAAAATGTTTTTCTTAAAAAATGCATTTTCTTACATTTTCTTACATTTACGGGTTTAGTCGGGACTCCTGATGACGTTTTGAGACATCTCCTACAACTACAGCACCAGAATTGTGCTGCTGAAGCAAGTCTGTTTTTCGAATTTTTTTTTGTAAAAAAAAAGTTTTCCCAAAAAAAGCATTTTATGCCATTTTTAGGTTTTGTAGGGACTCCTGATGACGTTTTGAGACATCTCCTACAACTACAGCACCAGAATTGTGCTGCTGAAGCAAGTCAGTTTTTTGGCATTTTTACGACAGGGTCCCCCCTTACGACATTTTAGCAAAATATGTTTTTCGTAAAAAATGCATTTTCTTACATTTTCTTACATTTACGGGTTTAGTCGGGACTCCTGATGACGTTTTGAGACATCTCCTACAACTACAGCACCAGAATTGTGCTGCTGAAGCAAGTCTGTTTTTTGAATTTTTTTTTGTAAAAAAAAAGTTTTCCCAAAAAAAGCATTTTATGCCATTTTTAGGTTTTGTAGGGACTCCTGATGACGTTTTGAGACATCTCCTACAACTACAGCACCAGAATTGTACTGCTGAAGCAAGTCCGTTTTTTGGCATTTTTACGACAGGGTCCCCCCTTACGACATTTTAGCAAAAAATGTTTTTCTAAAAAATGCATTTTCTTACATTTACGGGTTTAGTCGGGACTCCTGATGACGTTTTGAGACATCTCCTACAACTACAGCACCAGAATTGTGCTGCTGAAGCAAGTCAGTTTTTTGGCATTTTTACGACAGGGTCCCCCCTTACGACATTTTAGCAAAATATGTTTTTCGTAAAAAATGCATTTTCTTACATTTTCTTACATTTACGGGTTTAGTCGGGACTCCTGATGACGTTTTGAGACATCTCCTACAACTACAGCACCAGAATTGTGCTGCTGAAGCAAGTCTGATTTTTGAATTTTTTTTTGTAAAAAAAAAGTTTTCCCAAAAAAAGCATTTTATGCCATTTTTAGGTTTTGTAGGGACTCCTGATGACGTTTTGAGACATCTCCTACAACTACAGCACCAGAATTGTACTGCTGAAGCAAGTCCGTTTTTTTGGCATTTTTACGACAGGGTCCCCCCTTACGACATTTTAGCAAAAAATGTTTTTCGTAAAAAATGCATTTTCTTACATTTACGGGTTTAGTCGGGACTCCTGATAACGTTTTGAGACATCTCCTACAACTACAGCACCAGAATTGTGCTGCTGAAGCAAGTCTGTTTTTTGAATTTTTTTTTGTAAAAAAAAAGTTTTCCCAAAAAAAGCATTTTATGCCATTTTTAGGTTTTGTAGGGACTCCTGATGACGTTTTAAGACATCTCCTACAACTACAGCACCAGAATTGTGCTGCTGAAGCAAGTCAGTTTTTTGGAATTTTTACGACAGGGTCCCCCCTTACGACATTTTAGCAAAAAATGTTTTTCTTAAAAATGCATTTTCTTACATTTTCTTACATTTACGGGTTTAGTCGGGACTCCTGATGACGTTTTGAGACATCTCCTACAACTACAGCACCAGAATTGTGCTGCTGAAGCAAGTCTGTTTTTCGAATTTTTTTTTGTAAAAAAAAAGTTTTCCCAAAAAAAGCATTTTATGCCATTTTTAGGTTTTGTAGGGACTCCTGATGACGTTTTAAGACATCTCCTACAACTACAGCACCAGAATTGTGCTGCTGAAGCAAGTCAGTTTTTTGGCATTTTTACGACAGGGTCCCCCCTTACGACATTTTAGCAAAATATGTTTTTCGTAAAAAATGCATTTTCTTACATTTTCTTACATTTACGGGTTTAGTCGGGACTCCTGATGACGTTTTGAGACATCTCCTACAACTACAGCACCAGAATTGTGCTGCTGAAGCAAGTCTGTTTTTTGAATTTTTTTTTGTAAAAAAAAAGTTTTCCCAAAAAAAGCATTTTATGCCATTTTTAGGTTTTGTAGGGACTCCTGATGACGTTTTGAGACATCTCCTACAACTACAGCACCAGAATTGTACTGCTGAAGCAAGTCCGTTTTTTGGCATTTTTACGACAGGGTCCCCCCTTACGACATTTTAGCAAAAAATGTTTTTCTTAAAAAATGCATTTTCTTACATTTACGGGTTTAGTCGGGACTCCTGATGACGTTTTGAGACATCTCCTACAACTACAGCACCAGAATTGTGCTGCTGAAGCAAGTCTGTTTTTTGAAAAAATTTTTGTAAAAAAAAAGTTTTCCCAAAAAAAGCATTTTATGCCATTTTTAGGTTTTGTAGGGACTCCTGATGACGTTTTGAGACATCTCCTACAACTACAGCACCAGAATTGTGCTGCTGAAGCAAGTCTGATTTTTGAATTTTTTTTTGTAAAAAAAAAGGTTTTCCCAAAAAAAGCATTTTATATCATTTTTAGGTTTTGTAGGGACTCCTGATGACGTTTTGAGACATCTCCTACAACTACAGCACCAGAATTGTACTGCTGAAGCAAGTCGGTTTTTTGGCATTTTTACGACAGGGTCCCTCCCCCCTTACGACATTTTAGCAAAAAATGTTTTTCGTAAAAAATGCATTTTCTTACATTTTCTTACATTTACGGGTTTAGTCGGGACTCCTGATGACGTTTTGAGACATCTCCTACAACTACAGCACCAGAATTGTGCTGCTGAAGCAAGTCTGTTTTTTGAATTTTTTTTTGTAAAAAAAAAGTTTTCCCAAAAAAAGCATTTTATGCCATTTTTAGGTTTTGTAGGGACTCCTGATGACGTTTTAAGACATCTCCTACAACTACAGCACCAGAATTGTGCTGCTGAAGCAAGTCAGTTTTTTGGAATTTTTACGACAGGGTCCCCCCTTACGACATTTTAGCAAAATATGTTTTTCGTAAAAAATGCATTTTCTTACATTTTCTTACATTTACGGGTTTAGTCGGGACTCCTGATGACGTTTTGAGACATCTCCTACAACTACAGCACCAGAATTGTGCTGCTGAAGCAAGTCCGTTTTTTGGAATTTTTTTTTGTAAAAAAAAAGTTTTCCCAAAAAAAGCATTTTATGCCATTTTTAGGTTTTGTAGGGACTCCTGATGACGTTTTGAGACATCTCCTACAACTACAGCACCAGAATTGTACTGCTGAAGCAAGTCCGTTTTTTGGCATTTTTACGACAGGGTCCCCCCTTACGACATTTTAGCAAAAAATGTTTTTCTTAAAAAATGCATTTTCTTACATTTACGGGTTTAGTCGGGACTCCTGATGACGTTTTGAGACATCTCCTACAACTACAGCACCAGAATTGTGCTGCTGAAGCAAGTCTGTTTTTTGAAAAAAATTTTGTAAAAAAAAAGTTTTCCCAAAAAAAGCATTTTATGCCATTTTTAGGTTTTGTAGGGACTCCTGATGATGTTTTGAGACATCTCCTACAACTACAGCACCAGAATTGTACTGCTGAAGCAAGTCCGTTTTTTGGCATTTTTACGACAGGGTCCCCCCTTACGACATTTTAGCAAAAAATGTTTTTCGTAAAAAATGCATTTTCTTACATTTTCTTACATTTACGGGTTTAGTCGGGACTCCTGATGACGTTTTGAGACATCTCCTACAACTACAGCACCAGAATTGTGCTGCTGAAGCAAGTCTGTTTTTTGAAAAAATTTTTATAAAAAAAAAGTTTTCCCAAAAAAAGCATTTTATGCCATTTTTAGGTTTTGTAGGGACTCCTGATGACGTTTTGAGACATCTCCTACAACTACAGCACCAGAATTGTACTGCTGAAGCAAGTCGGTTTTTTGGCGTTTTTCGTAAAAAATGCATTTTCTTACATTTTCTTACATTTACGGGTTTAGTCGGGACTCCTGATGACGTTTTGAGACATCTCCTACAACTACAGCACCAGAATTGTGCTGCTGAAGCAAGTCTGTTTTTTGAATTTTTTTTTGTAAAAAAAAAGTTTTCCCAAAAAAAGCATTTTATGCCATTTTTAGGTTTTGTAGGGACTCCTGATGACGTTTTAAGACATCTCCTACAACTACAGCACCAGAATTGTGCTGCTGAAGCAAGTCAGTTTTTTGGAATTTTTACGACAGGGTCCCCCCTTACGACATTTTAGCAAAAAATGTTTTTCTTAAAAAATGCATTTTCTTACATTTTCTTACATTTACGGGTTTAGTCGGGACTCCTGATGACGTTTTGAGACATCTCCTACAACTACAGCACCAGAATTGTACTGCTGAAGCAAGTCCGTTTTTTGGCATTTTTACGACAGGGTCCCCCCTTACGACATTTTAGCAAAAAATGTTTTTCTTAAAAAATGCATTTTCTTACATTTACGGGTTTAGTCGGGACTCCTGATGACGTTTTGAGACATCTCCTACAACTACAGCACCAGAATTGTGCTGCTGAAGCAAGTCTGTTTTTTGAATTTTTTTTTGTAAAAAAAAAGTTTTCCCAAAAAAAGCATTTTATGCCATTTTTAGGTTTTGTAGGGACTCCTGATGACGTTTTAAGACATCTCCTACAACTACAGCACCAGAATTGTGCTGCTGAAGCAAGTCAGTTTTTTGGAATTTTTACGACAGGGTCCCCCCTTACGACATTTTAGCAAAAAATGTTTTTCGTAAAAAATGCATTTTCTTACATTTACGGGTTTAGTCGGGACTCCTGATGACGTTTTGAGACATCTCCTACAACTACAGCACCAGAATTGTGCTGCTGAAGCAAGTCAGTTTTTTGGAATTTTTAGGACAGGGTCCCCCCTTATGACATTTTAGCAAAAAATGTTTTTCTTAAAAAATGCATTTTCTTACATTTTCGGGTTTAGTCGGGACTCCTGATGACGTTTTGAGACATCTCCTACAACTACAGCACCAGAATTGTGCTGCTGAAGCAAGTCTGTTTTTTGAATTTTTTTTTGTAAAAAAAAAGTTTTCCCAAAAAAGCATTTTATGCCATTTTTAGGTTTTGTAGGGACTCCTGATGACGTTTTGAGACATCTCCTACAACTACAGCACCAGAATTGTACTGCTGAAGCAAGTCCGTTTTTTGGCATTTTTACGACAGGGTCCCCCCTTACGACATTTTAGCAAAAAATGTTTTTCTTAAAAAATGCATTTTCTTACATTTTCTTACATTTACGGGTTTAGTCGGGACTCCTGATGACGTTTTGAGACATCTCCTACAACTACAGCACCAGAATTGTGCTGCTGAAGCATGTCCGTTTTTTGGAAAAAAATTTTGTAAAAAAAAAGTTTTCCCAAAAAAAGCATTTTATGCCATTATTAGGTTTTGTAGGGACTCCTGATGACGTTTTGAGACATCTCCTACAACTACAGCACCAGAATTGTACTGCTGAAGCAAGTCGGTTTTTTGGCATTTTTACGACAGGGTCCCCCCTTACGACATTTTAGCAAAAAATGTTTTTCGTAAAAAATGCATTTTCTTACATTTTCTTACATTTACGGGTTTAGTCGGGACTCCTGATGACGTTTTGAGACATCTCCTACAACTACAGCACCAGAATTGTGCTGCTGAAGCAAGTCTGTTTTTTGAATTTTTTTTTGTAAAAAAAAAGTTTTCCCAAAAAAAGCATTTTATGCCATTTTTAGGTTTTGTAGGGACTCCTGATGACGTTTTGAGACATCTCCTACAACTACAGCACCAGAATTGTACTGCTGAAGCAAGTCCGTTTTTTGGCATTTTTACGACAGGGTCCCCCCTTACGACATTTTAGCAAAAAATGTTTTTCTTAAAAAATGCATTTTCTTACATTTTCTTACATTTACGGGTTTAGTCGGGACTCCTGATGACGTTTTGAGACATCTCCTACAACTACAGCACCAGAATTGTGCTGCTGAAGCAAGTCTGATTTTTGAATTTTTTTTTGTAAAAAAAAAGTTTTCCCAAAAAAAGCATTTTATGCCATTTTTAAGTTTTGTAGGGACTCCTGATGATGTTTTGAGACATCTCCTACAACTACAGCACCAGAATTGTACTGCTGAAGCAAGTCGGTTTTTTGGCATTTTTACGACAGGGTCCCCCCTTACGACATTTTAGCAAAAAATGTTTTTCGTAAAAAACGCATTTTCTTACATTTTCTTACATTTACGGGTTTAGTCTGGACTCCTGATGACGTTTTGAGACATCTCCTACAACTACAGCACCAGAATTGTGCTGCTGAAGCATGTCCGTTTTTTGGAAAAAAAATTTGTAAAAAAAGTTTTCCCAAAAAAAGCATTTTATGCCATTTTTAGGTTTTGTAGGGACTCCTGATGACGTTTTGAGACATCTCCTACAACTACAGCACCAGAATTGTACTGCTGAAGCAAGTCGGTTTTTTGGCATTTTTACGACATTTTAGCAAAAAATGTTTTTCGTAAAAAATGCATTTTCTTACATTTTCTTACATTTACGGGTTTAGTCGGGACTCCTGATGACGTTTTGAGACATCTCCTACAACTACAGCACCAGAATTGTGCTGCTGAAGCAAGTCCGTTTTTTGGAATTTTTTTTTGTAAAAAAAAAGTTTTCCCAAAAAAAGCATTTTATGCCATTTTTAGGTTTTGTAGGGACTCCTGATGACGTTTTGAGACATCTCCTACAAGTACAGCACCAGAATTGTACTGCTGAAGCAAGTCAGTTTTTTGGAATTTTTACGACAGGGTCCCCCCTTACGACATTTTAGCAAAAAATGTTTTTCGTAAAAAATGCATTTTCTTACATTTTCTTACATTTACGGGTTTAGTCGGGACTCCTGATGACGTTTTGAGACATCTCCTACAACTACAGCACCAGAATTGTGCTGCTGAAGCAAGTCTGATTTTTGAATTTTTTTTTGTAAAAAAAAAGTTTTCCCAAAAAAAGCATTTCATGCCATTTTTAGGTTTTGTAGGGACTCCTGATGACGTTTTGAGACATCTCCTACAACTACAGCACCAGAATTGTACTGCTGAAGCAAGTCGGTTTTTTGGCATTTTTACGACATTTTAGCAAAAAATGTTTTTCGTAAAAAATGCATTTTCTTACATTTTCTTACATTTACGGGTTTAGTCGGGACTCCTGATGACGTTTTGAGACATCTCCTACAACTACAGCACCAGAATTGTGCTGCTGAAGCAAGTCTGTTTTTTGAATTTTTTTTTGTAAAAAAAAAGTTTTCCCAAAAAAAGCATTTTATGCCATTTTTAGGTTTTGTAGGGACTCCTGATGACGTTTTGAGACATCTCCTACAACTACAGCACCAGAATTGTGCTGCTGAAGCAAGTCTGTTTTTTGAAAAATTTTTTATAAAAAAAAAGTTTTCCCAAAAAAAGCATTTTATGCCATTTTTAGGTTTTGTAGGGACTCCTGATGACGTTTTGAGACATCTCCTACAACTACAGCACCAGAATTGTACTGCTGAAGCAAGTCCGTTTTTTGGCATTTTTACGACAGGGTCCCCCCTTACGACATTTTAGCAAAAAATGTTTTTCGTAAAAAATGCATTTTCTTACATTTACGGGTTTAGTCGGGACTCCTGATGACGTTTTGAGACATCTCCTACAACTAGAGCACCAGAATTGTGCTGCTGAAGCAAGTCCGTTTTTTGGAATTTTTTTTTGTAAAAAAAAAGTTTTCCCAAAAAAAGCATTTTATGCCATTTTTAGGTTTTGTAGGGACTCCTGATGATGTTTTGAGACATCTCCTACAACTACAGCACCAGAATTGTACTGCTGAAGCAAGTCCGTTTTTTGGCATTTTTACGACAGGGTCCCCCCTTACGACATTTTAGCAAAAAATGTTTTTCGTAAAAAATGCATTTTCTTACATTTTCTTACATTTACGGGTTTAGTCGGGACTCCTGATGACGTTTTGAGACATCTCCTACAACTACAGCACCAGAATTGTGCTGCTGAAGCAAGTCTGTTTTTTGAATTTTTTTTTGTAAAAAAAAAGTTTTCCCAAAAAAAGCATTTTATGCCATTTTTAGGTTTTGTAGGGACTCCTGATGACGTTTTAAGACATCTCCTACAACTACAGCACCAGAATTGTGCTGCTGAAGCAAGTCAGTTTTTTGGCATTTTTACGACAGGGTCCCCCCTTACGACATTTTAGCAAAACATGTTTTTCTTAAAAAATGCATTTTCTTACATTTACGGGTTTAGTCGGGACTCCTGATGACGTTTTGAGACATCTCCTACAACTACAGCACCAGAATTGTGCTGCTGAAGCAAGTCTGTTTTTTGAATTTTTTTTTGTAAAAAAAAAGTTTTCTCAAAAAAAGCATTTTATGCCATTGTTAGGTTTTGTAGGGACTCCTGATGACGTTTTAAGACATCTCCTACAACTACAGCACCAGAATTGTGCTGCTGAAGCAAGTCCGTTTTTTGGAATTTTTACGACAGGGTCCCCCCTTACGACATTTTAGCAAAAAATGTTTTTCGTAAAAAATGCATTTTCTTACATTTTCTTACATTTACGGGTTTAGTCGGGACTCCTGATGACGTTTTGAGACATCTCCTACAACTACAGCACCAGAATTGTGCTGCTGAAGCAAGTCCGTTTTTTGGAAAAAATTTTTGTAAAAAAAAAGTTTTCCCAAAAAAAGCATTTTATGCCATTTTTAGGTTTTGTAGGGACTCCTGATGACGTTTTGAGACATCTCCTACAACTACAGTACCAGAATTGTACTGCTGAAGCAAGTCCGTTTTT
Source organism: Entelurus aequoreus (assembly GCF_033978785.1). NCBI lineage: Eukaryota > Metazoa > Chordata > Actinopteri > Syngnathiformes > Syngnathidae > Entelurus > Entelurus aequoreus. The sequence goes on from NW_026907972.1 coordinate 113,493, forward strand.
TGGCATTTTTACGACAGGGTCCCCCCTTACGACGTTTTAGCAAAAAATGTTTTTCGTAAAAAAAGCATTTTCTTACATTTTCTTACATTTAGGGGTTTAGTCGGGACTCCTGATGACGTTTTGAGACATCTCCTACAACAACAGCACCAAAATTGTGCTGCTGAAGCATGTCCGTTTTTTGGAAAAATTTTTTGTAAAAAAAAAGTTTTCCCAAAAAAAGCATTTTATGCCATTTTTAGGTTTTGTAGGGACTCCTGGTGACGTTTTGAGACATCTCCTACAACTACAGCACCAGAATTGTACTGCTGAAGCAAGTCGTTTTTTTGGCATTTTTACGACAGGGTCCCCCCTTACGACATTTTAGCAAAAAATGTTTTTCGTAAAAAATGCAGTTTCTTACATTTTCTTACATTTACGGGTTTAGTCGGGACTCCTGATGACGTTTTGAGACATCTCCTACAAGTACATCACCAGAATTGTGCTGCTGAAGCAAGTCTGTTTTTTGAATTTTTTTTTGTAAAAAAAAAGTTTTCCCAAAAAAAGCATTTCATGCCATTTTTAGGTTTTGTAGGGACTCCTGATGACGTTTTGAGACATCTCCTACAACTACAGCACCAGAATTGTGCTGCTGAAGCAAGTCTGTTTTTTTGAATTTTTTCTTGTAAAAAAAAAGTTTTCCCAAAAAAAGCATTTTATGACATTTTTAGGTTTTGTAGGGACTCCTGATGACGTTTTAAGACATCTCCTACAACTACAGCACCAGAATTGTGCTGCTGAAGCAAGTCAGTTTTTTGGCATTTTTACGACAGGGTCCCCCCTTACGACATTTTAGCAAAAAATGTTTTTCGTAAAAAATGCATTTTCTTACATTTTCTTACATTTACGGGTTTAGTCGGGACTCCTGATGACGTTTTGAGACATCTCCTACAACTACAGCACCAGAATTGTGCTGCTGAAGCAAGTCTGATTTTTGAATTTTTTTTTGTAAAAAAAAAGTTTTCCCAAAAAAAGCATTTCATGCCATTTTTAGGTTTTGTAGGGACTCCTGATGACGTTTTGAGACATCTCCTACAACTACAGCACCAGAATTGTACTGCTGAAGCAAGTCGGTTTTTTGGCATTTTTACGACATTTTAGCAAAAAATGTTTTTCGTAAAAAATGCATTTTCTTACATTTTCTTACATTTACGGGTTTAGTCGGGACTCCTGATGACGTTTTGAGACATCTCCTACAACTACAGCACCAGAATTGTGCTGCTGAAGCAAGTCTGTTTTTTGAATTTTTTTTTGTAAAAAAAAAGTTTTCCCAAAAAAAGCATTTTATGCCATTTTTAGGTTTTGTAGGGACTCCTGATGACGTTTTGAGACATCTCCTACAACTACAGCACCAGAATTGTGCTGCTGAAGCAAGTCTGTTTTTTGAAAAATTTTTTATAAAAAAAAAGTTTTCCCAAAAAAAGCATTTTATGCCATTTTTAGGTTTTGTAGGTACTCCTGATGACGTTTTGAGACATCTCCTACAACTACAGCACCAGAATTGTGCTGCTGAAGCAAGTCTGATTTTTGAATTTTTTTTTGTAAAAAAAAAGTTTTCCCAAAAAAAGCATTTTATGCCATTTTTAGGTTTTGTAGGGACTCCTGATGATGTTTTGAGACATCTCCTACAACTACAGCACCAGAATTGTACTGCTGAAGCAAGTCCGTTTTTTGGCATTTTTACGACAGGGTCCCCCCTTACGACATTTTAGCAAAAAATGTTTTTCGTAAAAAATGCATTTTCTTACATTTTCTTACATTTACGGGTTTAGTCGGGACTCCTGATGACGTTTTGAGACATCTCCTACAACTACAGCACCAGAATTGTGCTGCTGAAGCAAGTCAGTTTTTTGGCATTTTTACGACAGGGTCCCCCCTTACGACATTTTAGCAAAACATGTTTTTCTTAAAAAATGCATTTTCTTACATTTACGGGTTTAGTCGGGACTCCTGATGACGTTTTGAGACATCTCCTACAACTACAGCACCAGAATTGTGCTGCTGAAGCAAGTCTGTTTTTTGAATTTTTTTTTGTAAAAAAAAAGTTTTCTCAAAAAAAGCATTTTATGCCATTGTTAGGTTTTGTAGGGACTCCTGATGACGTTTTAAGACATCTCCTACAACTACAGCACCAGAATTGTGCTGCTGAAGCAAGTCCGTTTTTTGGAATTTTTACGACAGGGTCCCCCCTTACGACATTTTAGCAAAAAATGTTTTTCGTAAAAAATGCATTTTCTTACATTTTCTTACATTTACGGGTTTAGTCGGGACTCCTGATGACGTTTTGAGACATCTCCTACAACTACAGCACCAGAATTGTGCTGCTGAAGCAAGTCCGTTTTTTGGAAAAAATTTTTGTAAAAAAAAAGTTTTCCCAAAAAAAGCATTTTATGCCATTTTTAGGTTTTGTAGGGACTCCTGATGACGTTTTGAGACATCTCCTACAACTACAGTACCAGAATTGTACTGCTGAAGCAAGTCCGTTTTTTGGCATTTTTACGACAGGGTCCCCCCTTACGACGTTTTAGCAAAAAAATTTTTTCGTAAAAAAAGCATTTTCTTACATTTTCTTACATTTAGGGGTTTAGTCGGGACTCCTGATGATGTTTTGAGACATCTCCTACAACAACAGCACCAAAATTGTGCTGCTGAAGCATGTCCGTTTTTTGGAAAAATTTTTTGTAAAAAAAAAGTTTTCCCAAAAAAAGCATTTTATGCCATTTTTAGGTTTTGTAGGGACTCCTGGTGACGTTTTGAGACATCTCCTACAACTACAGCACCAGAATTGTACTGCTGAAGCAAGTCGTTTTTTTGGCATTTTTACGACAGGGTCCCCCCTTACGACATTTTAGCAAAAAATGTTTTTCGTAAAAAATGCAGTTTCTTACATTTTCTTACATTTACGGGTTTAGTCGGGACTCCTGATGACGTTTTGAGACATCTCCTACAAGTACATCACCAGAATTGTGCTGCTGAAGCAAGTCTGTTTTTTGAATTTTTTTTTGTAAAAAAAAAGTTTTCCCAAAAAAAGCATTTCATGCCATTTTTAGGTTTTGTAGGGACTCCTGATGACGTTTTGAGACATCTCCTACAACTACAGCACCAGAATTGTGCTGCTGAAGCAAGTCTGTTTTTTGAATTTTTTCTTGTAAAAAAAAAGTTTTCCCAAAAAAAGCATTTTATGACATTTTTAGGTTTTGTAGGGACTCCTGATGACGTTTTAAGACATCTCCTACAACTACAGCACCAGAATTGTGCTGCTGAAGCAAGTCAGTTTTTTGGCATTTTTACGACAGGGTCCCCCCTTACGACATTTTAGCAAAAAATGTTTTTCGTAAAAAATGCATTTTCTTACATTTTCTTACATTTACGGGTTTAGTCGGGACTCCTGATGACGTTTTGAGACATCTCCTACAACTACAGCACCAGAATTGTGCTGCTGAAGCAAGTCTGATTTTTGAATTTTTTTTTGTAAAAAAAAAGTTTTCCCAAAAAAAGCATTTCATGCCATTTTTAGGTTTTGTAGGGACTCCTGATGACGTTTTGAGACATCTCCTACAACTACAGCACCAGAATTGTACTGCTGAAGCAAGTCGGTTTTTTGGCATTTTTACGACATTTTAGCAAAAAATGTTTTTCGTAAAAAATGCATTTTCTTACATTTTCTTACATTTACGGGTTTAGTCGGGACTCCTGATGACGTTTTGAGACATCTCCTACAACTACAGCACCAGAATTGTGCTGCTGAAGCAAGTCTGTTTTTTGAATTTTTTTTTGTAAAAAAAAAGTTTTCCCAAAAAAAGCATTTTATGCCATTTTTAGGTTTTGTAGGGACTCCTGATGACGTTTTGAGACATCTCCTACAACTACAGCACCAGAATTGTGCTGCTGAAGCAAGTCTGTTTTTTGAAAAATTTTTTATAAAAAAAAAGTTTTCCCAAAAAAAGCATTTTATGCCATTTTTAGGTTTTGTAGGTACTCCTGATGACGTTTTGAGACATCTCCTACAACTACAGCACCAGAATTGTGCTGCTGAAGCAAGTCTGATTTTTGAATTTTTTTTTGTAAAAAAAAAGTTTTCCCAAAAAAAGCATTTTATGCCATTTTTAGGTTTTGTAGGGACTCCTGATGACGTTTTGAGACATCTCCTACAACTACAGCACCAGAATTGTACTGCTGAAGCAAGTCCGTTTTTTTGGCATTTTTACGACAGGGTCCCCCCTTACGACATTTTAGCAAAAAATGTTTTTCGTAAAAAATGCATTTTCTTACATTTTCTTACATTTACGGGTTTAGTCTGGACTCCTGATGACGTTTTGAGACATCTCCTACAACTACAGCACCAGAATTGTGCTGCTGAAGCAAGTCTGTTTTTTGAATTTTTTTTTGTAAAAAAAAAGTTTTCCCAAAAAAAGCATTTTATGCCATTTTTAGGTTTTGTAGGGACTCCTGATGACGTTTTAAGACATCTCCTACAACTACAGCACCAGAATTGTGCTGCTGAAGCAAGTCAGTTTTTTGGAATTTTTACGACAGGGTCCCCCCTTACGACATTTTAGCAAAAAATGTTTTTCTTAAAAAATGCATTTTCTTACATTTTCTTACATTTACGGGTTTAGTCGGGACTCCTGATGACGTTTTGAGACATCTCCTACAACTACAGCACCAGAATTGTGCTGCTGAAGCAAGTCTGTTTTTCGAATTTTTTTTTGTAAAAAAAAAGTTTTCCCAAAAAAAGCATTTTATGCCATTTTTAGGTTTTGTAGGGACTCCTGATGACGTTTTGAGACATCTCCTACAACTACAGCACCAGAATTGTGCTGCTGAAGCAAGTCAGTTTTTTGGCATTTTTACGACAGGGTCCCCCCTTACGACATTTTAGCAAAATATGTTTTTCGTAAAAAATGCATTTTCTTACATTTTCTTACATTTACGGGTTTAGTCGGGACTCCTGATGACGTTTTGAGACATCTCCTACAACTACAGCACCAGAATTGTGCTGCTGAAGCAAGTCTGTTTTTTGAATTTTTTTTTGTAAAAAAAAAGTTTTCCCAAAAAAAGCATTTTATGCCATTTTTAGGTTTTGTAGGGACTCCTGATGACGTTTTGAGACATCTCCTACAACTACAGCACCAGAATTGTACTGCTGAAGCAAGTCCGTTTTTTGGCATTTTTACGACAGGGTCCCCCCTTACGACATTTTAGCAAAAAATGTTTTTCTAAAAAAATGCATTTTCTTACATTTACGGGTTTAGTCGGGACTCCTGATGACGTTTTGAGACATCTCCTACAACTACAGCACCAGAATTGTGCTGCTGAAGCAAGTCAGTTTTTTGGCATTTTTACGACAGGGTCCCCCCTTACGACATTTTAGCAAAATATGTTTTTCGTAAAAAATGCATTTTCTTACATTTTCTTACATTTACGGGTTTAGTCGGGACTCCTGATGACGTTTTGAGACATCTCCTACAACTACAGCACCAGAATTGTGCTGCTGAAGCAAGTCTGATTTTTGAATTTTTTTTTGTAAAAAAAAAGTTTTCCCAAAAAAAGCATTTTATGCCATTTTTAGGTTTTGTAGGGACTCCTGATGACGTTTTGAGACATCTCCTACAACTACAGCACCAGAATTGTACTGCTGAAGCAAGTCCGTTTTTTTTGGCATTTTTACGACAGGGTCCCCCCTTACGACATTTTAGCAAAAAATGTTTTTCGTAAAAAATGCATTTTCTTACATTTACGGGTTTAGTCGGGACTCCTGATAACGTTTTGAGACATCTCCTACAACTACAGCACCAGAATTGTGCTGCTGAAGCAAGTCTGTTTTTTGAATTTTTTTTTGTAAAAAAAAAGTTTTCCCAAAAAAAGCATTTTATGCCATTTTTAGGTTTTGTAGGGACTCCTGATGACGTTTTAAGACATCTCCTACAACTACAGCACCAGAATTGTGCTGCTGAAGCAAGTCAGTTTTTTGGAATTTTTACGACAGGGTCCCCCCTTACGACATTTTAGCAAAAAATGTTTTTCTTAAAAAATGCATTTTCTTACATTTTCTTACATTTACGGGTTTAGTCGGGACTCCTGATGACGTTTTGAGACATCTCCTACAACTACAGCACCAGAATTGTGCTGCTGAAGCAAGTCTGTTTTTCGAATTTTTTTTTGTAAAAAAAAAGTTTTCCCAAAAAAAGCATTTTATGCCATTTTTAGGTTTTGTAGGGACTCCTGATGACGTTTTAAGACATCTCCTACAACTACAGCACCAGAATTGTGCTGCTGAAGCAAGTCAGTTTTTTGGCATTTTTACGACAGGGTCCCCCCTTACGACATTTTAGCAAAATATGTTTTTCGTAAAAAATGCATTTTCTTACATTTTCTTACATTTACGGGTTTAGTCGGGACTCCTGATGACGTTTTGAGACATCTCCTACAACTACAGCACCAGAATTGTGCTGCTGAAGCAAGTCTGTTTTTTGAATTTTTTTTTGTAAAAAAAAAGTTTTCCCAAAAAAAGCATTTTATGCCATTTTTAGGTTTTGTAGGGACTCCTGATGACGTTTTGAGACATCTCCTACAACTACAGCACCAGAATTGTACTGCTGAAGCAAGTCCGTTTTTTGGCATTTTTACGACATTTTAGCAAAAAATGTTTTTCTTAAAAAATGCATTTTCTTACATTTACGGGTTTAGTCGGGACTCCTGATGACGTTTTGAGACATCTCCTACAACTACAGCACCAGAATTGTGCTGCTGAAGCAAGTCTGTTTTTTGAAAAAATTTTTGTAAAAAAAAAGTTTTCCCAAAAAAAGCATTTTATGCCATTTTTAGGTTTTGTAGGGACTCCTGATGATGTTTTGAGACATCTCCTACAACTACAGCACCAGAATTGTACTGCTGAAGCAAGTCCGTTTTTTGGGATTTTTACGACAGGGTCCCCCCTTACGACATTTTAGCAAAAAATGTTTTTCGTAAAAAATGCATTTTCTTACATTTTCTTACATTTACGGGTTTAGTCGGGACTCCTGATGACGTTTTGAGACATCTCCTACAACTACAGCACCAGAATTGTGCTGCTGAAGCAAGTCTGTTTTTTGAAAAATTTTTTATAAAAAAAAAGTTTTCCCAAAAAAAGCATTTTATGCCATTTTTAGGTTTTGTAGGGACTCCTGATGACGTTTTGAGACATCTCCTACAACTACAGCACCAGAATTGTACTGCTGAAGCAAGTCGGTTTTTTGGCGTTTTTCGTAAAAAATGCATTTTCTTACATTTTCTTACATTTATGGGTTTAGTCGGGACTCCTGATGACGTTTTGAGACATCTCCTACAACTACAGCACCAGAATTGTGCTGCTGAAGCAAGTCTGTTTTTTGAATTTTTTTTTGTAAAAAAAAAGTTTTCCCAAAAAAAGCATTTTATGCCATTTTTAGGTTTTGTAGGGACTCCTGATGACGTTTTGAGACATCTCCTACAACTACAGCACCAGAATTGTGCTGCTGAAGCAAGTCTGTTTTTTGAAAATTTTTTTATAAAAAAAAAGTTTTCCCAAAAAAAGCATTTTATGCCATTTTTAGGTTTTGTAGGGACTCCTGATGACGTTTTGAGACATCTCCTACAACTACAGCACCAGAATTGTGCTGCTGAAGCATGTCCGTTTTTTGGAAAAAAAAATTGTAAAAAAAAAGTTTTCCCAAAAAAAGCATTTTATGCCATTTTTAGGATTTGTAGGGACTCCTGATGACGTTTTGAGACATCTCCTACAACTACAGCACCAGAATTGTACTGCTGAAGCAAGTCGTTTTTTTGGCATTTTTACGACAGGGTCCCCCCTTACGACATTTTAGCAAAAAATGTTTTTCGTAAAAAATGCATTTTCTTACATTTACGGGTTTAGTCGGGACTCCTGATGACGTTTTGAGACATCTCCTACAACTACAGCACCAGAATTGTGCTGCTGAAGCAAGTCTGTTTTTTGAATTTTTTTTTGTAAAAAAAAAGTTTTCCCAAAAAAAGCATTTTATGCCATTTTTAGGTTTTGTAGGGACTCCTGATGACGTTTTGAGACATCTCCTACAACTACAGCACCAGAATTGTACTGCTGAAGCAAGTCGGTTTTTTGGCATTTTTACGACAGGGTCCCCCCTTACGACGTTTTAGCAAAAAAAAATTTTCGTAAAAAATGCATTTTCTTACATTTTCTTACATTTAGGGGTTTAGTCGGGACTCCTGATGACGTTTTGAGACATCTCCTACAGCTACAGCACCAGAATTGTGCTGCTGAAGCAAGTCTGATTTTTGAATTTTTTTTTGTAAAAAAAAAGTTTTCCCAAAAAAAGCATTTTATGCCATTTTTAGGTTTTGTAGGGACTCCTGATGACGTTTTGAGACATCTCCTACAACTACAGCACCAGAATTGTACTGCTGAAGCAAGTCCGTTTTTTGGCATTTTTACGACAGGGTCCCCCCTTACGACATTTTAGCAAAAAATGTTTTTCGTAAAAAACGCATTTTCTTACATTTACGGGTTTAGCCGGGACTCCTGATGACGTTTTGAGACATCTCCTACAACTACAGCACCAGAATTGTGCTGCTGAAGCATGTCCGTTTTTTGGAAAAAAAATTTGTAAAAAAAGTTTTCCCAAAAAAAGCATTTTATGCCATTTTTAGGTTTTGTAGGGACTCCTGATGACGTTTTGAGACATCTCCTACAACTACAGCACCAGAATTGTACTGCTGAAGCAAGTCGGTTTTTTGGCATTTTTACGACAGGGTCCCCCCTTTCGACATTTTAGCAAAACATGTTTTTCTTAAAAAATGCATTTTCTTACATTTTCTTACATTTACGGGTTTAGTCGGGACTCCTGATGACGTTTTGAGACATCTCCTACAACTACAGCACCAGAATTGTGCTGCTGAAGCAAGTCTGTTTTTTGAATTTTTTTTTGTAAAAAAAAAGTTTTCCCAAAAAAAGCATTTTATGCCATTTTTAGGTTTTGTAGGGACTCCTGATGACGTTTTAAGACATCTCCTACAACTACAGCACCAGAATTGTGCTGCTGAAGCAAGTCAGTTTTTTGGCATTTTTACGACAGGGTCCCCCCTTACGACATTTTAGCAAAATATGTTTTTCGTAAAAAATGCATTTTCTTACATTTTCTTACATTTACGGGTTTAGTCGGGACTCCTGATGACGTTTTGAGACATCTCCTACAACTACAGCACCAGAATTGTGCTGCTGAAGCAAGTCCGTTTTTTGGAATTTTTTTTTGTAAAAAAAAAGTTTTCCCAAAAAAAGCATTTTATGCCATTTTTAGGTTTTGTAGGGACTCCTGATGACGTTTTGAGACATCTCCTACAACTACAGCACCAGAATTGTACTGCTGAAGCAAGTCCGTTTTTTGGCATTTTTACGACAGGGTCCCCCCTTACGACATTTTAGCAAAAAATGTTTTTCGTAAAAAACGCATTTTCTTACATTTACGGGTTCAGTCGGGACTCCTGATGACGTTTTGAGACATCTCCTACAACTACAGCACCAGAATTGTGCTGCTGATGCATGTCCGTTTTTTGGAAAAAAAATTTGTAAAAAAAGTTTTCCCAAAAAAAGCATTTTATGCCATTTTTAGGTTTTGTAGGGACTCCTGATGACGTTTTGAGACATCTCCTACAACTACAGCACCAGAATTGTACTGCTGAAGCAAGTCGGTTTTTTGGCATTTTTACGACAGGGTCCCCCCTTTCGACATTTTAGCAAAACATGTTTTTCTTAAAAAATGCATTTTCTTACATTTTCTTACATTTACGGGTTTAGTCGGGACTCCTGATGACGTTTTGAGACATCTCCTACAACTACAGCACCAGAATTGTGCTGCTGAAGCAAGTCTGTTTTTTGAAATTTTTTTTGTAAAAAAAAAGTTTTCCCAAAAAAAGCATTTTATGCCATTTTTAGGTTTTGTAGGGACTCCTGATGACGTTTTAAGACATCTCCTACAACTACAGCACCAGAATTGTGCTGCTGAAGCAAGTCAGTTTTTTGGCATTTTTACGACAGGGTCACCCCTTACGACATTTTAGCAAAACATGTTTTTCTTAAAAAATGCATTTTCTTACATTTACGGGTTTAGTCGGGACTCCTGATGACGTTTTGAGACATCTCCTACAACTACAGCACCAGAATTGTGCTGCTGAAGCAAGTCTGTTTTTTGAATTTTTTTTTGTAAAAAAAAAGTTTTCTCAAAAAAAGCATTTTATGCCATTTTTAGGTTTTGTAGGGACTCCTGATGACGTTTTAAGACATCTCCTACAACTACAGCACCAGAATTGTGCTGCTGAAGCAAGTCAGTTTTTTGGAATTTTTACGACAGGGTCCCCCCTTACGACATTTTAGCAAAAAATGTTTTTCGTAAAAAATGCATTTTCTTACATTTACGGGTTTAGTCGGGACTCCTGATGACGTTTTGAGACATCTCCTACAACTACAGCACCAGAATTGTGCTGCTGAAGCAAGTCAGTTTTTTGGAATTTTTACGACAGGGTCCCCCCTTACGACATTTTAGCAAAAAATGTTTTTCTTAAAAAATGCATTTTCTTACATTTTCTTACATTTACGGGTTTAGTCGGGACTCCTGATGACGTTTTGAGACATCTCCTACAACTACAGCACCAGAATTGTGCTGCTGAAGCAAGTCTGATTTTTGAATTTTTTTTTGTAAAAAAAAAGTTTTCCCAAAAAAAGCATTTTATGCCATTTTTAGGTTTTGTAGGGACTCCTGATGATGTTTTGAGACATCTCCTACAACTACAGCACCAGAATTGTACTGCTGAAGCAAGTCGGTTTTTTGGCATTTTTACGACAGGGTCCCCCCTTACGACATTTTAGCAAAAAAATTTTTTCGTAAAAAATGCATTTTCTTACATTTTCTTACATTTACGGGTTTAGTCGGGACTCCTGATGACGTTTTGAGACATCTCCTACAACTACAGCACCAGAATTGTGCTGCTGAAGCAAGTCTGTTTTTTGAATTTTTTTTTGTAAAAAAAAAGTTTTCCCAAAAAAAGCATTTTATGCCATTTTTAGGTTTTGTAGGGACTCCTGATGACGTTTTGAGACATCTCCTACAACTACAGCACCAGAATTGTACTGCTGAAGCAAGTCCGTTTTTTGGCATTTTTACGACAGGGTCCCCCCTTACGACATTTTAGCAAAAAATGTTTTTCTTAAAAAATGCATTTTCTTACATTTTCTTACATTTACGGGTTTAGTCGGGACTCCTGATGACGTTTTGAGACATCTCCTACAACTACAGCACCAGAATTGTGCTGCTGAAGCAAGTCTGATTTTTGAATTTTTTTTTGTAAAAAAAAAGTTTTCCCAAAAAAAGCATTTTATGCCATTTTTAGGTTTTGTAGGGACTCCTGATGATGTTTTGAGACATCTCCTACAACTACAGCACCAGAATTGTACTGCTGAAGCAAGTCGGTTTTTTGGCCTTTTTACGACAGGGTCCCCCCTTACGATATTTTAGCAAAAAATGTTTTTCGTAAAAAACGCATTTTCTTACATTTTCTTACATTTACGGGTTTAGTCGGGACTCCTGATGACGTTTTGAGACATCTCCTACAACTACAGCACCAGAATTGTGCTGCTGAAGCATGTCCGTTTTTTGGAAAAAAAATTTGTAAAAAAAGTTTTCCCAAAAAAAGCATTTTATGCCATTTTTAGGTTTTGTAGGGACTCCTGATGACGTTTTGAGACATCTCCTACAACTACAGCACCAGAATTGTACTGCTGAAGCAAGTCGGTTTTTTGGCATTTTTACGACATTTTAGCAAAAAATGTTTTTCGTAAAAAATGCATTTTCTTACATTTTCTTACATTTACGGGTTTAGTCGGGACTCCTGATGACGTTTTGAGACATCTCCTACAACTACAGCACCAGAATTGTGCTGCTGAAGCAAGTCCGTTTTTTGGAATTTTTTTTTGTAAAAAAAAAGTTTTCCCAAAAAAAGCATTTTATGCCATTTTTAGGTTTTGTAGGGACTCCTGATGACGTTTTGAGACATCTCCTACAAGTACAGCACCAGAATTGTGCTGCTGAAGCAAGTCTGTTTTTTGAATTTTTTTTTGTAAAAAAAAAGTTTTCCCAAAAAAAGCATTTCATGCCATTTTTAGGTTTTGTAGGGACTCCTGATGACGTTTTGAGACATCTCCTACAACTACAGCACCAGAATTGTGCTGCTGAAGCAAGTCTGTTTTTTGAATTTTTTCTTGTAAAAAAAAAGTTTTCCCAAAAAAAGCATTTTATGACATTTTTAGGTTTTGTAGGGACTCCTGATGACGTTTTAAGACATCTCCTACAACTACAGCACCAGAATTGTGCTGCTGAAGCAAGTCAGTTTTTTGGAATTTTTACGACAGGGTCCCCCCTTACGACATTTTAGCAAAAAATGTTTTTCGTAAAAAATGCATTTTCTTACATTTTCTTACATTTACGGGTTTAGTCGGGACTCCTGATGACGTTTTGAGACATCTCCTACAACTACAGCACCAGAATTGTGCTGCTGAAGCAAGTCTGATTTTTGAATTTTTTTTTGTAAAAAAAAAGTTTTCCCAAAAAAAGCATTTCATGCCATTTTTAGGTTTTGTAGGGACTCCTGATGACGTTTTGAGACATCTCCTACAACTACAGCACCAGAATTGTACTGCTGAAGCAAGTCAGTTTTTTGGCATTTTTACGACATTTTAGCAAAAAATGTTTTTCGTAAAAAATGCATTTTCTTACATTTTCTTACATTTACGGGTTTAGTCGGGACTCCTGATGACGTTTTGAGACATCTCCTACAACTACAGCACCAGAATTGTGCTGCTGAAGCAAGTCTGTTTTTTGAATTTTTTTTTGTAAAAAAAAAGTTTTCCCAAAAAAAGCATTTTATGCCATTTTTAGGTTTTGTAGGGACTCCTGATGACGTTTTGAGACATCTCCTACAACTACAGCACCAGAATTGTGCTGCTGAAGCAAGTCTGTTTTTTGAAAAAATTTTTATAAAAAAAAAGTTTTCCCAAAAAAAGCATTTTATGCCATTTTTAGGTTTTGTAGGGACTCCTGATGACGTTTTGAGACATCTCCTACAACTACAGCACCAGAATTGTACTGCTGAAGCAAGTCCGTTTTTTGGCATTTTTACGACAGGGTCCCCCCTTACGACATTTTAGCAAAAAATGTTTTTCGTAAAAAATGCATTTTCTTACATTTTCTTACATTTACGGGTTTAGTCGGGACTCCTGATGACGTTTTGAGACATCTCCTACAACTAGAGCACCAGAATTGTGCTGCTGAAGCAAGTCCGTTTTTTGGAATTTTTTTTTGTAAAAAAAAAGTTTTCCCAAAAAAAGCATTTTATGCCATTTTTAGGTTTTGTAGGGACTCCTGATGATGTTTTGAGACATCTCCTACAACTACAGCACCAGAATTGTACTGCTGAAGCAAGTCCGTTTTTTGGCATTTTTACGACAGGGTCCCCCCTTACGACATTTTAGCAAAAAATGTTTTTCGTAAAAAATGCATTTTCTTACATTTTCTTACATTTACGGGTTTAGTCGGGACTCCTGATGACGTTTTGAGACATCTCCTACAACTACAGCACCAGAATTGTGCTGCTGAAGCAAGTCTGTTTTTTGAATTTTTTTTTGTAAAAAAAAAGTTTTCCCAAAAAAAGCATTTTATGCCATTTTTAGGTTTTGTAGGGACTCCTGATGACGTTTTAAGACATCTCCTACAACTACAGCACCAGAATTGTGCTGCTGAAGCAAGTCAGTTTTTTGGCATTTTTACGACAGGGTCCCCCCTTACGACATTTTAGCAAAACATGTTTTTCTTAAAAAATGCATTTTCTTACATTTACGGGTTTAGTCGGGACTCCTGATGACGTTTTGAGACATCTCCTACAACTACAGCACCAGAATTGTGCTGCTGAAGCAAGTCTGTTTTTTGAATTTTTTTTTGTAAAAAAAAAGTTTTCTCAAAAAAAGCATTTTATGCCATTGTTAGGTTTTGTAGGGACTCCTGATGACGTTTTAAGACATCTCCTACAACTACAGCACCAGAATTGTGCTGCTGAAGCAAGTCCGTTTTTTGGAATTTTTACGACAGGGTCCCCTCTTACGACATTTTAGCAAAAAATGTTTTTCGTAAAAAATGCATTTTCTTACATTTTCTTACATTTACGGGTTTAGTCGGGACTCCTGATGACGTTTTGAGACATCTCCTACAACTACAGCACCAGAATTGTGCTGCTGAAGCAAGTCCGTTTTTTGGAAAAAAATTTTGTAAAAAAAAAGTTTTCCCAAAAAAAGCATTTTATGCCATTTTTAGGTTTTGTAGGGACTCCTGATGACGTTTTGAGACATCTCCTACAACTACAGCACCAGAATTGTACTGCTGAAGCAAGTCCGTTTTTTGGCATTTTTACGACAGGGTCCCCCCTTACGACGTTTTAGCAAAAAATGTTTTTCGTAAAAAAAGCATTTTCTTACATTTTCTTACATTTAGGGGTTTAGTCGGGACTCCTGATGACGTTTTGAGACATCTCCTACAACAACAGCACCAAAATTGTGCTGCTGAAGCATGTCCGTTTTTTGGAAAAAAATTTTGTAAAAAAAAAGTTTTCCCAAAAAAAGCATTTTATGCCATTTTTAGGTTTTGTAGGGACTCCTGGTGACGTTTTGAGACATCTCCTACAACTACAGCACCAGAATTGTACTGCTGAAGCAAGTCGTTTTTTTGGCATTTTTACGACAGGGTCCCCCCTTACGACATTTTAGCAAAAAATGTTTTTCGTAAAAAATGCATTTTCTTACATTTTCTTACATTTACGGGTTTAGTCGGGACTCCTGATGACGTTTTGAGACATCTCCTACAAGTACATCACCAGAATTGTGCTGCTGAAGCAAGTCTGTTTTTTGAATTTTTTTTTGTAAAAAAAAAGTGTTCCCAAAAAAAGCATTTCATGCCATTTTTAGGTTTTGTAGGGACTCCTGATGACGTTTTGAGACATCTCCTACAACTACAGCACCAGAATTGTGCTGCTGAAGCAAGTCTGTTTTTTGAATTTTTTCTTGTAAAAAAAAAGTTTTCCCAAAAAAAGCATTTTATGACATTTTTAGGTTTTGTAGGGACTCCTGATGACGTTTTAAGACATCTCCTACAACTACAGCACCAGAATTGTGCTGCTGAAGCAAGTCAGTTTTTTGGCATTTTTACGACAGGGTCCCCCCTTACGACATTTTAGCAAAAAATGTTTTTCGTAAAAAATGCATTTTCTTACATTTTCTTACATTTACGGGTTTAGTCGGGACTCCTGATGACGTTTTGAGACATCTCCTACAACTACAGCACCAGAATTGTGCTGCTGAAGCAAGTCTGATTTTTGAATTTTTTTTTGTAAAAAAAAAGTTTTCCCAACAAAAGCATTTCATGCCATTTTTAGGTTTTGTAGGGACTCCTGATGACGTTTTGAGACATCTCCTACAACTACAGCACCAGAATTGTACTGCTGAAGCAAGTCGGTTTTTTGGCATTTTTACGACATTTTAGCAAAAAATGTTTTTCGTAAAAAATGCATTTTCTTACATTTTCTTACATTTACGGGTTTAGTCGGGACTCCTGATGACGTTTTGAGACATCTCCTACAACTACAGCACCAGAATTGTGCTGCTGAAGCAAGTCTGTTTTTTGAATTTTTTTTTGTAAAAAAAAAGTTTTCCCAAAATAAGCATTTTATGCCATTTTTAGGTTTTGTAGGGACTCCTGATGACGTTTTGAGACATCTCCTACAACTACAGCACCAGAATTGTGCTGCTGAAGCAAGTCTGTTTTTTGAAAAATTTTTTATAAAAAAAAAGTTTTCCCAAAAAAAGCATTTTATGCCATTTTTAGGTTTTGTAGGTACTCCTGATGACGTTTTGAGACATCTCCTACAACTACAGCACCAGAATTGTGCTGCTGAAGCAAGTCTGATTTTTGAATTTTTTTTTGTAAAAAAAAAGTTTTCCCAAAAAAAGCATTTTATGCCATTTTTAGGTTTTGTAGGGACTCCTGATGACGTTTTGAGACATCTCCTACAACTACAGCACCAGAATTGTACTGCTGAAGCAAGTCCGTTTTTTTGGCATTTTTACGACAGGGTCCCCCCTTACGACATTTTAGCAAAAAATGTTTTTCGTAAAAAATGCATTTTCTTACATTTTCTTACATTTACGGGTTTAGTCGGGACTCCTGATGACGTTTTGAGACATCTCCTACAACTACAGCACCAGAATTGTGCTGCTGAAGCAAGTCTGTTTTTTGAATTTTTTTTTGTAAAAAAAAAGTTTTCCCAAAAAAAGCATTTTATGCCATTTTTAGGTTTTGTAGGGACTCCTGATGACGTTTTAAGACATCTCCTACAACTACAGCACCAGAATTGTGCTGCTGAAGCAAGTCAGTTTTTTGGAATTTTTACGACAGGGTCCCCCCTTACGACATTTTAGCAAAATATGTTTTTCGTAAAAAATGCATTTTCTTACATTTTCTTACATTTACGGGTTTAGTCGGGACTCCTGATGACGTTTTGAGACATCTCCTACAACTACAGCACCAGAATTGTGCTGCTGAAGCAAGTCTGTTTTTTGAATTTTTTTTTGTAAAAAAAAAGTTTTCCCAAAAAAAGCATTTTATGCCATTTTTAGGTTTTGTAGGGACTCCTGATGACGTTTTGAGACATCTCCTACAACTACAGCACCAGAATTGTACTGCTGAAGCAAGTCCGTTTTTTGGCATTTTTACGACAGGGTCCCCCCTTACGACATTTTAGCAAAAAATGTTTTTCTTAAAAAATGCATTTTCTTACATTTACGGGTTTAGTCGGGACTCCTGATGACGTTTTGAGACATCTCCTACAACTACAGCACCAGAATTGTGCTGCTGAAGCAAGTCTGTTTTTTGAAAAAATTTTTGTAAAAAAAAAGTTTTCCCAAAAAAAGCATTTTATGCCATTTTTAGGTTTTGTAGGGACTCCTGATGATGTTTTGAGACATCTCCTACAACTACAGCACCAGAATTGTACTGCTGAAGCAAGTCCGTTTTTTGGGATTTTTACGACAGGGTCCCCCCTTACGACATTTTAGCAAAAAATGTTTTTCGTAAAAAATGCATTTTCTTACATTTTCTTACATTTACGGGTTTAGTCGGGACTCCTGATGACGTTTTGAGACATCTCCTACAACTACAGCACCAGAATTGTGCTGCTGAAGCAAGTCTGTTTTTTGAAATTTTTTTTATAAAAAAAAAGTTTTCCCAAAAAAAGCATTTTATGCCATTTTTAGGTTTTGTAGGGACTCCTGATGACGTTTTGAGACATCTCCTACAACTACAGCACCAGAATTGTACTGCTGAAGCAAGTCGGTTTTTTGGCGTTTTTCGTAAAAAATGCATTTTCTTACATTTTCTTACATTTATGGGTTTAGTCGGGACTCCTGATGACGTTTTGAGACATCTCCTACAACTACAGCACCAGAATTGTGCTGCTGAAGCAAGTCTGTTTTTTGAATTTTTTTTTGTAAAAAAAAAGTTTTCCCAAAGAAAGCATTTTATGCCATTTTTAGGTTTTGTAGGGACTCCTGATGACGTTTTGAGACATCTCCTACAACTACAGCACCAGAATTGTGCTGCTGAAGCAAGTCTGTTTTTTGAAATTTTTTTTATAAAAAAAAAGTTTTCCCAAAAAAAGCATTTTATGCCATTTTTAGGTTTTGTAGGGACTCCTGATGACGTTTTGAGACATCTCCTACAACTACAGCACCAGAATTGTGCTGCTGAAGCATGTCCGTTTTTTGGAAAAAAAAATTGTAAAAAAAAAGTTTTCCCAAAAAAAGCATTTTATGCCATTTTTAGGATTTGTAGGGACTCCTGATGACGTTTTGAGACATCTCCTACAACTACAGCACCAGAATTGTACTGCTGAAGCAAGTCGTTTTTTTGGCATTTTTACGACAGGGTCCCCCCTTACGACATTTTAGCAAAAAATGTTTTTCGTAAAAAATGCATTTTCTTACATTTACGGGTTTAGTCGGGACTCCTGATGACGTTTTGAGACATCTCCTACAACTACAGCACCAGAATTGTGCTGCTGAAGCAAGTCTGTTTTTTGAATTTTTTTTTGTAAAAAAAAAGTTTTCCCAAAAAAAGCATTTCATGCCATTTTTAGGTTTTGTAGGGACTCCTGATGACGTTTTGAGACATCTCCTACAACTACAGCACCAGAATTGTACTGCTGAAGCAAGTCGGTTTTTTGGCATTTTTACGACAGGGTCCCCCCTTACGACGTTTTAGCAAAAAAATTTTTTCGTAAAAAATGCATTTTCTTACATTTTCTTACATTTAGGGGTTTAGTCGGGACTCCTGATGACGTTTTGAGACATCTCCTACAACTACAGCACCAGAATTGTGCTGCTGAAGCATGTCCGTTTTTTGGAAAAAAAATTTGTAAAAAAAGTTTTCCCAAAAAAAGCATTTTATGCCATTTTTAGGTTTTGTAGGGACTCCTGATGACGTTTTGAGACATCTCCTACAACTACAGCACCAGAATTGTACTGCTGAAGCAAGTCGGTTTTTTGGCATTTTTACGACAGGGTCCCCCCTTTCGACATTTTAGCAAAACATGTTTTTCTTAAAAAATGCATTTTCTTACATTTTCTTACATTTACGGGTTTAGTCGGGACTCCTGATGACGTTTTGAGACATCTCCTACAACTACAGCACCAGAATTGTGCTGCTGAAGCAAGTCTGTTTTTTGAATTTTTTTTTGTAAAAAAAAAGTTTTCCCAAAAAAAGCATTTTATGCCATTTTTAGGTTTTGTAGGGACTCCTGATGACGTTTTAAGACATCTCCTACAACTACAGCACCAGAATTGTACTGCTGAAGCAAGTCCGTTTTTTGGCATTTTTACGACAGGGTCCCCCCTTACGACATTTTAGCAAAAAATGTTTTTCGTAAAAAACGCATTTTCTTACATTTACGGGTTTAGTCGGGACTCCTGATGACGTTTTGAGACATCTCCTACAACTACAGCACCAGAATTGTGCTGCTGAAGCATGTCCGTTTTTTGGAAAAAAAAATTGTAAAAAAAGTTTTTCCAAAAAAAGCATTTTATGCCATTTTTAGGTTTTGTAGGGACTCCTGATGACGTTTTGAGACATCTCCTACAACTACAGCACCAGAATTGTACTGCTGAAGCAAGTCGGTTTTTTGGCATTTTTACGACAGGGTCCCCCCTTTCGACATTTTAGCAAAACATGTTTTTCTTAAAAAATGCATTTTCTTACATTTTCTTACATTTACGGGTTTAGTCGGGACTCCTGATGACGTTTTGAGACATCTCCTACAACTACAGCACCAGAATTGTGCTGCTGAAGCAAGTCTGTTTTTTGAATTTTTTTTTGTAAAAAAAAAGTTTTCCCAAAAAAAGCATTTTATGCCATTTTTAGGTTTTGTAGGGACTCCTGATGACGTTTTAAGACATCTCCTACAACTACAGCACCAGAATTGTGCTGCTGAAGCAAGTCAGTTTTTTGGCATTTTTACGACAGGGTCCCCCCTTACGACATTTTAGCAAAATATGTTTTTCGTAAAAAATGCATTTTCTTACATTTTCTTACATTTACGGGTTTAGTCGGGACTCCTGATGACGTTTTGAGACATCTCCTACAACTACAGCACCAGAATTGTGCTGCTGAAGCAAGTCCGTTTTTTGGAATTTTTTTTTGTAAAAAAAAAGTTTTCCCAAAAAAAGCATTTTATGCCATTTTTAGGTTTTGTAGGGACTCCTGATGACGTTTTGAGACATCTCCTACAACTACAGCACCAGAATTGTACTGCTGAAGCAAGTCCGTTTTTTGGCATTTTTACGACAGGGTCCCCCCTTACGACATTTTAGCAAAACATGTTTTTCGTAAAAAACGCATTTTCTTACATTTACGGGTTTAGTCGGGACTCCTGATGACGTTTTGAGACATCTCCTACAACTACAGCACCAGAATTGTGCTGCTGAAGCATGTCCGTTTTTTGGAAAAAAAATTTGTAAAAAAAGTTTTCCCAAAAAAAGCATTTTATGCCATTTTTAGGTTTTGTAGGGACTCCTGATGACGTTTTGAGACATCTCCTACAACTACAGCACCAGAATTGTACTGCTGAAGCAAGTCGGTTTTTTGGCATTTTTACGACAGGGTCCCCCCTTTCGACATTTTAGCAAAACATGTTTTTCTTAAAAAATGCATTTTCTTACATTTACGGGTTTAGTCGGGACTCCTGATGACGTTTTGAGACATCTCCTACAACTACAGCACCAGAATTGTGCTGCTGAAGCAAGTCTGTTTTTTGAATTTTTTTTTGTAAAAAAAAAGTTTTCCCAAAAAAAGCATTTTATGCCATTTTTAGGTTTTGTAGGGACTCCTGATGACGTTTTAAGACATCTCCTACAACTACAGCACCAGAATTGTGCTGCTGAAGCAAGTCAGTTTTTTGGCATTTTTACGACAGGGTCACCCCTTACGACATTTTAGCAAAACATGTTTTTCTTAAAAAATGCATTTTCTTACATTTACGGGTTTAGTCGGGACTCCTGATGACGTTTTGAGACATCTCCTACAACTACAGCACCAGAATTGTGCTGCTGAAGCAAGTCTGTTTTTTGAATTTTTTTTTGTAAAAAAAAAGTTTTCTCAAAAAAAGCATTTTATGCCATTTTTAGGTTTTGTAGGGACTCCTGATGACGTTTTAAGACATCTCCTACAACTACAGCACCAGAATTGTGCTGCTGAAGCAAGTCAGTTTTTTGGAAGTTTTACGACAGGGTCCCCCCTTACGACATTTTAGCAAAAAATGTTTTTCGTAAAAAATGCATTTTCTTACATTTTCTTACATTTACGGGTTTAGTCGGGACTCCTGATGACGTTTTGAGACATCTCCTACAACTACAGCACCAGAATTGTGCTGCTGAAGCAAGTCCGTTTTTTGGAATTTTTTTTTGTAAAAAAAAAGTTTTCCCAAAAAAAGCATTTTATGCCATTTTTAGGTTTTGTAAGGACTCCTGATGACGTTTTGAGACATCTCCTACAACTACAGCACCAGAATTGTGCTGCTGAAGCAAGTCAGTTTTTTGGAATTTTTACGACAGGGTCCCCCCTTACGACATTTTAGCAAAAAATGTTTTTCGTAAAAAATGCATTTTCTTACATTTTCTTACATTTAGGGGTTTAGTCGGGACTCCTGATGACGTTTTGAGACATCTCCTACAACTACAGCACCAAAATTGTGCTGCTGAAGCATGTCCGTTTTTTGGAAAAATTTTTGTAAAAAAAAAGTTTTCCCAAAAAAAGCATTTTATGCCATTTTTAGGTTTTGTAGGGACTCCTGATGACGTTTTGAGACATCTCCTACAACTACAGCACCAGAATTGTACTGCTGAAACAAGTCGTTTTTTTGGCATTTTTACGACAGGGTCCCCCCTTACGACATTTTAGCAAAAAATGTTTTTCGTAAAAAATGCATTTTCTTACATTTTCTTACATTTACGGGTTTAGTCGGGACTCCTGATGACGTTTTGAGACATCTCCTACAACTACAGCACCAGAATTGTGCTGCTGAAGCAAGTCTGTTTTTTGAAAAAATTTTTGTAAAAAAAAAGTTTTCCCAAAAAAAGCATTTTATGCCATTTTTAGGTTTTGTAGGGTCTCCTGATGACGTTTTAAGACATCTCCTACAACTACAGCACCAGAATTGTGCTGCTGAAGCAAGTCAGTTTTTTGGAATTTTACGACATTTTAGCAAAAAATGTTTTTCGTAAAAAATGCTATTTCTTACATTTTCTTACATTTACGGGTTTAGTCGGGACTCCTGATGACGTTTTGAGACATCTCCTACAACTACAGCACCAGAATTGTGCTGCTGAAGCAAGTCTGTTTTTTGAAAAATTTTTTGTAAAAAAAAAGTTTTCCCAAAAAAAGCATTTTATGCCATTTTTAGGTTTTGTAGGGACTCCTGATGACGTTTTGAGACATCTCCTACAACTACAGCACCAGAATTGTACTGCTGAAGCAAGTCGGTTTTTTGGCATTTTTACGACAGGGTCCCCCCTTACGACATTTTAGCAAAAAATGTTTTTCGTAAAAAATGCATTTCTTACATTTTCTTACATTTACGGGTTTAGTCGGGACTCCTGATGACGTTTTGAGACATCTCCTACAACTACAGCACCAGAATTGTGCTGCTGAAGCAAGTCTGTTTTTTGAATTTTTTTTTGTAAAAAAAAAGTTTCCCAAAAAAAGCATTTTATGCCATTTTTAGGTTTTGTAGGGACTCCTGATGACGTTTTGAGACATCTCCTACAACTACAGCACCAGATTGTGCTGCTGAAGCAAGTCTGTTTTTGAAATTTTTTTATAAAAAAAAAGTTTTCCCAAAAAAAGCATTTTATGCCATTTTTAGGTTTAGTAGGGACTCCTGATGACGTTTTGAGACATCTCCTACAACTACAGCACCAGAATTGTGCTGCTGAAGCAAGTCTGTTTTTGAATTTTTTTTTGTAAAAAAAAAGTTTTCCCAAAAAAAGCATTTTATGCCATTTTTAGGTTTTGTAGGGACTCCTGATGACGTTTTGAGACATCTCCTACAACTACAGCACCAGAATTGTGCTGCTGAAGCAAGTCTGTTTTTTGAAATTTTTTTTATAAAAAAAGTTTTCCCAAAAAAAGCATTTTATGCCATTTTTAGGTTTTGTAGGGACTCCTGATGACGTTTTGAGACATCTCCTACAACTACAGCACCAGAATTGTGCTGCTGAAGCAAGTCCGTTTTTTGAATTTTTACGACAGGGTCCCCCCTTACGACATTTTAGCAAAAAATGTTTTTCTAAAAAAATGCATTTTCTTACATTTACGGGTTTAGTCGGGACTCCTGATGACGTTTTGAGACATCTCCTACAACTACAGCACCAGAATTGTACTGCTGAAGCAAGTCGGTTTTTTGGCATTTTAACGACAGGTCCCCCCTTACGACATTTTAGCAAAAAATGTTTTTCGTAAAAAATGCATTTTCTTACATTTTCTTACATTTAACGGGTTTAGTCGGGACTCCTGATGACGTTTTGAGACATCTCCTACAACTACAGCACCAGAATTGTGCTGCTGAAGCAAGTCCGTTTTTTGGAAATTTTTTTTGTAAAAAAAAAGTTTTCCCAAAAAAAGCATTTTATGCCATTTTTAGGTTTTGTAGGGACTCCTGATGATGTTTTGAGACATCTCCTACAACTACAGCACCAGAATTGTACTGCTGAAGCAAGTCCGTTTTTTGGCATTTTTACGACCCTTACGACATTTTAGCAAAAAATGTTTTTCGTAAAAAAACTCATTTTCTTACATTTACGGGTTTAGTCGGGACTCCTGATGACGTTTTGAGACATCTCCTACAACTACAGCACCAGAATTGTACTGCTGAAGCAAGTCCGTTTTTTGGCATTTTTACGACAGGGTCCCCCCTTACGACATTTTAGCAAAAAATGTTTTTCGTAAAAAATGCATTTTCTTACATTTTCTTACATTTACGGGTTTAGTCGGGACTCCTGATGATGTTTTGAGACATCTCCTACAACTACAGCACCAGAATTGTGCTGCTGAAGCAAGTCTGTTTTTTGAATTTTTTTTTGGAAAAAAAAAGTTTTCCCAAAAAAAGCATTTTATGCCATTTTTAGGTTTTGTAGGGACTCCTGATGACGTTTTGAAACATCTCCTACAACTACAGCACCAGAATTGTGCTGCTGAAGCAAGTCAGTTTTTTGGAATTTTTACGACAGGGTCCCCCCTTACGACATTTTAGCAAAAAATGTTTTTCTTAAAAAATGCATTTTCTTACATTTACGGGTTTAGTCGGGACTCCTGATGACGTTTTGAGACATCTCCTACAACTACAGCACCAGAATTGTGCTGCTGAAGCAAGTCTGTTTTTTGAATTTTTTTTTGTAAAAAAAAAGTTTTCCCAAAAAAGCATTTTATGCCATTTTTAGGTTTTGTAGGGACTCCTGATGACGTTTTGAGACATCTCCTACAACTACAGCACCAGAATTGTACTGCTGAAGCAAGTCCGTTTTTTGGCATTTTTACGACAGGGTCCCCCCTTACGACATTTTAGCAAAAAATGTTTTTCTTAAAAAATGCATTTTCTTACATTTTCTTACATTTACGGGTTTAGTCGGGACTCCTGATGACGTTTTGAGACATCTCCTACAACTACAGCACCAGAATTGTGCTGCTGAAGCAAGTCTGATTTTTGACTTTTTTTTTGTAAAAAAAAAGTTTTCCCAAAAAAAGCATTTTATGCCATTTTTAGGTTTTGTAGGGACTCCTGATGACGTTTTGAGACATCTCCTACAACTACAGCACCAGAATTGTACTGCTGAAGCAAGTCGGTTTTTTGGCATTTTTACGACATTTTAGCAAAAAATGTTTTTCGTAAAAAATGCATTTTCTTACATTTTCTGACATTTACGGGTTTAGTCGGGACTCCTGATGACGTTTTGAGACATCTCCTACAACTACAGCACCAGAATTGTGCTGCTGAAGCAAGTCTGTTTTTTGAATTTTTTTTTGTAAAAAAAAAGTTTTCCCAAAAAAAGCATTTTATGCCATTTTTAGGTTTTGTAGGGACTCCTGATGACGTTTTGAGACATCTCCTACAACTACAGCACCAGAATTGTGCTGCTGAAGCAAGTCTGTTTTTTGAAAAAATTTTTATAAAAAAAAAGTTTTCCAAAAAAAAGCATTTTATGCCATTTTTTGGTTTTGTAGGGACTCCTGATGACGTTTTGAGACATCTCCTACAACTACAGCACCAGAATTGTGCTGCTGAAGCAAGTCTGATTTTTGAATTTTTTTTGTAAAAAAAAAGTTTTCCCAAAAAAAGCATTTTATGCCATTTTTAGGTTTTGTAGGGACTCCTGATGACGTTTTAAGACATCTCCTACAACTACAGCACCAGAATTGTGCTGCTGAAGCAAGTCAGTTTTTTGGAATTTTTACGACAGGGTCCCCCCTTACGACATTTTAGCAAAAAATGTTTTTCGTAAAAAATGCTATTTCTTACATTTTCTTACATTTACGGGTTTAGTCGGGACTCCTGATGACGTTTTGAGACATCTCCTACAACTACAGCACCAGAATTGTGCTGCTGAAGCAAGTCTGTTTTTTGAAAAAATTTTTGTAAAAAAAAAGTTTTCCCAAAAAAAGCATTTTATGCCATTTTTAGGTTTTGTAGGGACTCCTGATGACGTTTTGAGACATCTCCTACAACTACAGCACCAGAATTGTACTGCTGAAGCAAGTCGGTTTTTTGGCATTTTTACGACAGGGTCCCCCCTTACGACATTTTAGCAAAAAATGTTTTTCTTAAAAAATGCATTTTCTTACATTTACGGGTTTAGTCGGGACTCCTGATGACGTTTTGAGACATCTCCTACAACTACAGCACCAGAATTGTGCTGCTGAAGCAAGTCTGATTTTTGAATTTTTTTTTGTAAAAAAAAAGTTTTCCCAAAAAAAGCATTTGATGCCATTTTTAGGTTTTGTAGGGACTCCTGATGACGTTTTGAGACATCTCCTACAACTACAGCACCAGAATTGTACTGCTGAAGCAAGTCGGTTTTTTGGCATTTTTACGACATTTTAGCAAAAAATGTTTTTCGTAAAAAATGCATTTTCTTACATTTTCTTACATTTACGGGTTTAGTCGGGACTCCTGATGACGTTTTGAGACATCTCCTACAACTACAGCACCAGAATTGTGCTGCTGAAGCAAGTCTGTTTTTTGAATTTTTTTTTGTAAAAAAAAAGTTTTCCCAAAAAAAAGCATTTTATGCCATTTTTAGGTTTTGTAGGGACTCCTGATGACGTTTTGAGACATCTCCTACAACTACAGCACCAGAATTGTGCTGCTGAAGCAAGTCTGTTTTTTGAAAATTTTTTTTGTAAAAAAAAAGTTTTCCCAAAAAAAGCATTTTATGCCATTTTTAGGTTTTGTAGGGACTCCTGATGACGTTTTGAGACATCTCCTACAACTACAGCACCAGAATTGTGCTGCTGAAGCAAGTCCGTTTTTTGGAATTTTTACGACAGGGTCCCCCCTTACGACATTTTAGCAAAAAATGTTTTTCTAAAAAAATGCATTTTCTTACATTTACGGGTTTAGTCGGGACTCCTGATGACGTTTTGAGACATCTCCTACAACTACAGCACCAAAATTGTACTGCTGAAGCAAGTCGGTTTTTTGGCATTTTTACGACAGGTCCCCCCTTACGACATTTTAGCAAAAAATGTTTTTCGTAAAAAATGCATTTTCTTACATTTTCTTACATTTACGGGTTTAGTCGGGACTCCTGATGACGTTTTGAGACATCTCCTACAACTACAGCACCAGAATTGTGCTGCTGAAGCAAGTCTGTTTTTTGAATTTTTTTTTGTAAAAAAAAAGTTTTCCCAAAAAAAGCATTTCATGCCATTTTTAGGTTTTGTAGGGACTCCTGATGACGTTTTGAGACATCTCCTACAACTACAGCACCAGAATTGTACTGCTGAAGCAAGTCCGTTTTTTGGCATTTTTACGACAGGGTCCCCCCTTACGACATTTTAGCAAAACATGTTTTTCTTAAAAAATGCATTTTCTTACATTTTCTTACATTTACGGGTTTAGTCGGGACTCCTGATGACGTTTTGAGACATCTCCTACAACTACAGCACCAGAATTGTGCTGCTGAAGCAAGTCTGTTTTTTGAATTTTTTTTTGTAAAAAAAAAGTTTTCCCAAAAAAAGCATTTTATGCCATTTTTAGGTTTTGTAGGGACTCCTGATGACGTTTTAAGACATCTCCTACAACTACAGCACCAGAAGTGTGCTGCTGAAGCAAGTCAGTTTTTTGGCATTTTTACGACAGGGTCCCCCCTTACGACATTTTAGCAAAACATGTTTTTCTTAAAAAATGCATTTTCTTACATTTACGGGTTTAGTCGGGACTCCTGATGACGTTTTGAGACATCTCCTACAACTACAGCACCAGAATTGTGCTGCTGAAGCAAGTCTGTTTTTTGAATTTTTTTTTGTAAAAAAAAAGTTTTCCCAAAAAAAGCATTTTATGCCATTTTTAGGTTTTGTAGGGACTCCTGATGACGTTTTGAGACATCTCCTACAACTACAGCACCAGAATTGTGCTGCTGAAGCAATTCAGTTTTTTGGAATTTTTACGACAGGGTCCCCCCTTACGACATTTTAGCAAAAAATGTTTTTCGTAAAAAATGCATTTTCTTACATTTTCTTACATTTACGGGTTTAGTCGGGACTCCTGATGACGTTTTGAGACATCTCCTACAACTACAGCACCAGAATTGTGCTGCTGAAGCAAGTCCGTTTTTTGGAATTTTTTTGTAAAAAAAAAGTTTTCCCAAAAAAAGCATTTTATGCCATTTTTAGGTTTTGTAGGGACTCCTGATGACGTTTTGAGACATCTCCTACAACTACAGCACCAGAATTGTACTGCTGAAGCAAGTCGGTTTTTTGGCATTTTTACGACATTTTAGCAAAAAATGTTTTTCGTAAAAAATGCATTTTCTTACATTTTCTTACATTTACGGGTTTAGTCGGGACTCCTGATGACGTTTTGAGACATCTCCTACAAGTACAGCACCAGAATTGTGCTGCTGAAGCAAGTCTGTTTTTTGAATTTTTTTTTGTAAAAAAAAAGTTTTCCCAAAAAAAGCATTTCATGCCATTTTTAGGTTTTGTAGGGACTCCTGATGACGTTTTGAGACATCTCCTACAACTACAGCACCAGAATTGTGCTGCTGAAGCAAGTCAGTTTTTTGGAATTTTTACGACAGGGTCCCCCCTTACGACATTTTAGCAAAAAATGTTTTTCGTAAAAAATGCATTTTCTTACATTTTCTTACATTTACGGGTTTAGTCGGGACTCCTGATGACGTTTTGAGACATCTCCTACAACTACAGCACCAGAATTGTGCTGCTGAAGCAAGTCCGTTTTTTGGAAATTTTTTTTGTAAAAAAAAAGTTTTCCCAAAAAAAGCATTTTATGCCATTTTTAGGTTTTGTAGGGACTCCTGATGATGTTTTGAGACATCTCCTACAACTACAGCACCAGAATTGTACTGCTGAAGCAAGTCCGTTTTTTGGCATTTTTACGACCCTTACGACATTTTAGCAAAAAATGTTTTTCGTAAAAAAACTCATTTTCTTACATTTACGGGTTTAGTCGGGACTCCTGATGACGTTTTGAGACATCTCCTACAACTACAGCACCAGAATTGTGCTGCTGAAGCAAGTCTGTTTTTTGAAAACATTTTTGTAAAAAAAAAGTTTTCCCAAAAAAAGCATTTTATGCCATTTTTAGGGTTTGTAGGGTCTCCTGATGACGTTTTAAGACATCTCCTACAACTACAGCACCAGAATTGTGCTGCTGAAGCAAGTCAGTTTTTTGGAATTTTTACGACAGGGTCCCCCCTTACGACATTTTAGCAAAAAATGTTTTTCGTAAAAAATGCATTTTCTTACATTTTCTTACATTTACGGGTTTAGTCGGGACTCCTGATGACGTTTTGAGACATCTCCTACAACTACAGCACCAGAATTGTGCTGCTGAAGCAAGTCTGTTTTTTGAAACATTTTTTGTAAAAAAAAAGTTTTCCCAAAAAAAGCATTTTATGCCATTTTTAGGTTTTGTAGGGACTCCTGATGACGTTTTGAGACATCTCCTACAACTACAGCACCAGAATTGTACTGCTGAAGCAAGTCCGTTTTTTGGCATTTTTACGACAGGGTCCCCCCTTACGACATTTTAGCAAAAAATGTTTTTCGTAAAAAATGCATTTTCTTACATTTTCTTACATTTACGGGTTTAGTCGGGACTCCTGATGACGTTTTGAGACATCTCCTACAACTACAGCACCAGAATTGTGCTGCTGAAGCAAGTCCGTTTTTTGGAATTTTTTTGTAAAAAAAAAGTTTTCCCAAAAAAAGCATTTTATGCCATTTTTAGGTTTTGTAGGGACTCCTGATGACGTTTTGAGACATCTCCTACAACTACAGCACCAGAATTGTACTGCTGAAGCAAGTCGGTTTTTTGGCATTTTTACGACATTTTAGCAAAAAATGTTTTTCGTAAAAAATGCATTTTCTTACATTTTCTTACATTTACGGGTTTAGTCGGGACTCCTGATGACGTTTTGAGACATCTCCTACAAGTACAGCACCAGAATTGTGCTGCTGAAGCAAGTCTGTTTTTTGAATTTTTTTTTGTAAAAAAAAAGTTTTCCCAAAAAAAGCATTTCATGCCATTTTTAGGTTTTGTAGGGACTCCTGATGACGTTTTGAGACATCTCCTACAACTACAGCACCAGAATTGTGCTGCTGAAGCAAGTCAGTTTTTTGGAATTTTTACGACAGGGTCCCCCCTTACGACATTTTAGCAAAAAATGTTTTTCGTAAAAAATGCATTTTCTTACATTTTCTTACATTTACGGGTTTAGTCGGGACTCCTGATGACGTTTTGAGACATCTCCTACAACTACAGCACCAGAATTGTGCTGCTGAAGCAAGTCCGTTTTTTGGAAATTTTTTTTGTAAAAAAAAAGTTTTCCCAAAAAAAGCATTTTATGCCATTTTTAGGTTTTGTAGGGACTCCTGATGATGTTTTGAGACATCTCCTACAACTACAGCACCAGAATTGTACTGCTGAAGCAAGTCCGTTTTTTGGCATTTTTACGACCCTTACGACATTTTAGCAAAAAATGTTTTTCGTAAAAAAACTCATTTTCTTACATTTACGGGTTTAGTCGGGACTCCTGATGACGTTTTGAGACATCTCCTACAACTACAGCACCAGAATTGTGCTGCTGAAGCAAGTCTGTTTTTTGAAAACATTTTTGTAAAAAAAAAGTTTTCCCAAAAAAAGCATTTTATGCCATTTTTAGGGTTTGTAGGGTCTCCTGATGACGTTTTAAGACATCTCCTACAACTACAGCACCAGAATTGTGCTGCTGAAGCAAGTCAGTTTTTTGGAATTTTTACGACAGGGTCCCCCCTTACGACATTTTAGCAAAAAATGTTTTTCGTAAAAAATGCATTTTCTTACATTTTCTTACATTTACGGGTTTAGTCGGGACTCCTGATGACGTTTTGAGACATCTCCTACAACTACAGCACCAGAATTGTGCTGCTGAAGCAAGTCTGTTTTTTGAAACATTTTTTGTAAAAAAAAAGTTTTCCCAAAAAAAGCATTTTATGCCATTTTTAGGTTTTGTAGGGACTCCTGATGACGTTTTGAGACATCTCCTACAACTACAGCACCAGAATTGTACTGCTGAAGCAAGTCCGTTTTTTGGCATTTTTACGACAGGGTCCCCCCTTACGACATTTTAGCAAAAAATGTTTTTCGTAAAAAATGCATTTTCTTACATTTTCTTACATTTACGGGTTTAGTCGGGACTCCTGATGACGTTTTGAGACATCTCCTACAACTACAGCACCAGAATTGTGCTGCTGAAGCAAGTCTGTTTTTTGAATTTTTTTTTGGAAAAAAAAAGTTTTCCCAAAAAAAGCATTTTATGCCATTTTTAGGTTTTGTAGGGACTCCTGATGACGTTTTGAAACATCTCCTACAACTACAGCACCAGAATTGTGCTGCTGAAGCAAGTCAGTTTTTTACGACAGGGTCCCCCCTTACGACATTTTAGCAAAAAATGTTTTTCTTAAAAAATGCATTTTCTTACATTTACGGGTTTAGTCGGGACTCCTGATGACGTTTTGAGACATCTCCTACAACTACAGCACCAGAATTGTGCTGCTGAAGCAAATCTGTTTTTTGAATTTTTTTTTGTAAAAAAAAAGTTTTCCCAAAAAAAGCATTTCATGCCATTTTTAGGTTTTGTAGGGACTCCTGATGACGTTTTGAGACATCTCCTACAACTACAGCACCAGAATTGTACTGCTGAAGCAAGTCAGTTTTTTGGCATTTTTACGACAGGGTCCCCCCTTACGACATTTTAGCAAAACATGTTTTTCTTAAAAAATGCATTTTCTTACATTTTCTTACATTTACGGGTTTAGTCGGGACTCCTGATGACGTTTTGAGACATCTCCTACAACTACAGCACCAGAATTGTGCTGCTGAAGCAAGTCTGTTTTTTGAATTTTTTTTTGTCAAAAAAAAGTTTTCCCAAAAAAAGCATTTTATGCCATTTTTAGGTTTTGTAGGGACTCCTGATGACGTTTTAAGACATCTCCTACAACTACAGCACCAGAATTGTGCTGCTGAAGCAAGTCAGTTTTTTGGAATTTTTACGACAGGGTCCCCCCTTACGACATTTTAGCAAAAAATGTTTTTCGTAAAAAATGCATTTTCTTACATTTACGGGTTTAGTCGGGACTCCTGATGACGTTTTGAGACATCTCCTACAACTACAGCACCAGAATTGTGCTGCTGAAGCAAGTCCGTTTTTTGGAATTTTTTTTTGTAAAAAAAAAGTTTTCCCAAAAAAAGCATTTTATGCCATTTTTAGGTTTTGTAGGGACTCCTGATGACGTTTTGAGACATTTCCTACAACTACAGCATCAGAATTGTACTGCTGAAGCAAGTCAGTTTTTTGGCATTTTTACGACAGGGTCCCCCCTTACGACATTTTAGCAAAACATGTTTTTCTTAAAAAATGCATTTTCTTACATTTTCTTACATTTACGGGTTTAATCGGGACTCCTGATGACGTTTTGAGACATCTCCTACAACTACAGCACCAGAATTGTGCTGCTGAAGCAAGTCTGTTTTTTGAAAAAAATTTTGTAAAAAAAAAGTTTTCCCAAAAAAAGCATTTTATGCCATTTTTAGGTTTTGTAGGGACTCCTGATGACGTTTTGAGACATCTCCTACAACTACAGCACCAGAATTGTAATGCTGAAGCAAGTCCGTTTTTTGGCATTTTTACGACAGGGTCCCCCCTTACGACGTTTTAGCAAAAAAAAAAATTCGTAAAAAATGCATTTTCTTACATTTTCTTACATTTAGGGGTTTAGTCGGGACTCCTGATGACGTTTTGAGACATCTCCTACAACTACAGCACCAGAATTGTGCTGCTGAAGCAAGTCTGATTTTTGAATTTTTTTTTGTAAAAAAAAAGTTTTCCCAAAAAAAGCATTTTATGCCATTTTTAGGTTTTGTAGGGACTCCTGATGACGTTTTGAGACATCTCCTACAACTACAGCACCAGAATTGTACTGCTGAAGCAAGTCCGTTTTTTGGCATTTTTACGACAGGGTCCCCCCTTACGACATTTTAGCAAAAAATGTTTTTCGTAAAAAATGCATTTTCTTACATTTTCTTACATTTACGGGTTTAGTCGGGACTCCTGATGACGTTTTGAGACATCTCCTACAACTACAGCACCAGAATTGTGCTGCTGAAGCAAGTCTGTTTTTTGGAAAAAAAATTTGTAAAAAAAAAGTTTTCCCAAAAAAAGCATTTTATGCCATTTTTAGGTTTTGTAGGGACTCCTGATGACGTTTTGAGACATCTCCTACAACTACAGCACCAGAATTGTACTGCTGAAGCAAGTCGGTTTTTTGGCATTTTTACGACAGGGTCCCCCCTTACGACATTTTAGCAAAAAATGTTTTTCGTAAAAAATGCATTTTCTTACATTTACGGGTTTAGTCGGGACTCCTGATGACGTTTTGAGACATCTCCTACAACTACAGCACCAGAATTGTGCTGCTGAAGCAAATCTGTTTTTTGAATTTTTTTTTGTAAAAAAAAAGTTTTCCCAAAAAAAGCATTTCATGCCATTTTTAGGTTTTGTAGGGACTCCTGATGACGTTTTGAGACATCTCCTACAACTACAGCACCAGAATTGTACTGCTGAAGCAAGTCAGTTTTTTGGCATTTTTACGACAGGGTCCCCCCTTACGACATTTTAGCAAAACATGTTTTTCTTAAAAAATGCATTTTCTTACATTTTCTTACATTTACGGGTTTAGTCGGGACTCCTGATGACGTTTTGAGACATCTCCTACAACTACAGCACCAGAATTGTGCTGCTGAAGCAAGTCTGTTTTTTGAATTTTTTTTTGTCAAAAAAAAGTTTTCCCAAAAAAAGCATTTTATGCCATTTTTAGGTTTTGTAGGGACTCCTGATGACGTTTTAAGACATCTCCTACAACTACAGCACCAGAATTGTGCTGCTGAAGCAAGTCAGTTTTTTGGAATTTTTACGACAGGGTCCCCCCTTACGACATTTTAGCAAAAAATGTTTTTCGTAAAAAATGCATTTTCTTACATTTACGGGTTTAGTCGGGACTCCTGATGACGTTTTGAGACATCTCCTACAACTACAGCACCAGAATTGTGCTGCTGAAGCAAGTCCGTTTTTTGGAAATTTTTTTTGTAAAAAAAAAGTTTTCCCAAAAAAAGCATTTTATGCCATTTTTAGGTTTTGTAGGGACTCCTGATGACGTTTTGAGACATTTCCTACAACTACAGCACCAGAATTGTACTGCTGAAGCAAGTCAGTTTTTTGGCATTTTTACGACAGGGTCCCCCCTTACGACATTTTAGCAAAACATGTTTTTCTTAAAAAATGCATTTTCTTACATTTTCTTACATTTACGGGTTTAATCGGGACTCCTGATGACGTTTTGAGACATCTCCTACAACTACAGCACCAGAATTGTGCTGCTGAAGCAAGTCTGTTTTTTGAAAAAAATTTTGTAAAAAAAAAGTTTTCCCAAAAAAAGCATTTTATGCCATTTTTAGGTTTTGTAGGGACTCCTGATGACGTTTTGAGACATCTCCTACAACTACAGCACCAGAATTGTACTGCTGAAGCAAGTCCGTTTTTTGGCATTTTTACGACAGGGTCCCCCCTTACGACGTTTTAGCAAAAAAAAAATTTCGTAAAAAATGCATTTTCTTACATTTTCTTACATTTAGGGGTTTAGTCGGGACTCCTGATGACGTTTTGAGACATCTCCTACAACTACAGCACCAGAATTGTGCTGCTGAAGCAAGTCTGATTTTTGAATTTTTTTTTGTAAAAAAAAAGTTTTCCCAAAAAAAGCATTTTATGCCATTTTTAGGTTTTGTAGGGACTCCTGATGACGTTTTGAGACATCTCCTACAACTACAGCACCAGAATTGTACTGCTGAAGCAAGTCCGTTTTTTGGCATTTTTACGACAGGGTCCCCCCTTACGACATTTTAGCAAAAAATGTTTTTCGTAAAAAAATGCATTTTCTTACATTTTCTTACATTTACGGGTTTAGTCGGGACTCCTGATGACGTTTTGAGACATCTCCTACAACTACAGCACCAGAATTGTGCTGCTGAAGCAAGTCTGTTTTTTGAAAACATTTTTGTAAAAAATTTTTTTCCCAAAAAAAGCATTTTATGCCATTTTTAGGTTTTGTAGGGACTCCTGATGACGTTTTGAGACATCTCCTACAACTACAGCACCAGAATTGTACTGCTGAAGCAAGTCCGTTTTTTTGGCATTTTTACGACAGGGTCCCCCCTTACGACATTTTAGCAAAAAATGTTTTTCTTAAAAAATGCATTTTCTTACATTTTCTTACATTTACGGGTTTAGTCGGGACTCCTGATGACGTCTTGAGACATCTCCTACAACTACAGCACCAGAATTGTGCTGCTGAAGCAAGTCTGTTTTTTGAAAAAATTTTTGTAAAAAAAAAGTTTTCCCAAAAAAAGCATTTTATGCCATTTTTAGGTTTTGTAGGGACTCCTGATGAGGTTTTGAGACATCTCCTACAACTACAGCACCAGAATTGTACTGCTGAAGCAAGTCGGTTTTTTGGCATTTTTACGACAGGGTCCCCCCTTACGACATTTTAGCAAAAAATGTTTTTCGTAAAAAATGCATTTTCTTACATTTACGGGTTTAGTCGGGACTCCTGATGACGTTTTGAGACATCTCCTACAACTACAGCACCAGAATTGTGCTGCTGAAGCAAGTCTGTTTTTTGAATTTTTTTTTGTAAAAAAAAAGTTTTCCCAAAAAAAGCATTTTATGCCATTTTTAGGTTTTGTAGGGACTCCTGATGACGTTTTAAGACATCTCCTACAACTACAGCACCAGAATTGTGCTGCTGAAGCAAGTCAGTTTTTTGGAATTTTTACGACAGGGTCCCCCCTTACGACATTTTAGCAAAAAATGTTTTTCGTAAAAAATGCATTTTCTTACATTTTCTTACATTTACGGGTTTAGTCGGGACTCCTGATGACGTTTTGAGACATCTCCTACAACTACAGCACCAGAATTGTGCTGCTGAAGCAAGTCCGTTTTTT
Source organism: Entelurus aequoreus (assembly GCF_033978785.1). NCBI lineage: Eukaryota > Metazoa > Chordata > Actinopteri > Syngnathiformes > Syngnathidae > Entelurus > Entelurus aequoreus. The sequence goes on from NW_026907972.1 coordinate 148,965, forward strand.
GGAATTTTTTTTTGCAAAAAAAAAGTTTTCCCAAAAAAAGCATTTTATGCCATTTGTAGGTTTTGTAGGGACTCCTGATGACGTTTTGAGACATCTCCTACAACTACAGCACCAGAATTGTACTGCTGAAGCAAGTCGGTTTTTTGGCATTTTTACGACAGGGTCCCCCCTTACGACATTTTAGCAAAAAATGTTTTTCGTAAAAAATGCATTTTCTTACATTTACGGGTTTAGTCGGGACTCCTGATGACGTTTTGAGACATCTCCTACAACTACAGCACCAGAATTGTGCTGCTGAAGCAAATCTGTTTTTTGAATTTTTTTTTGTAGTGAAGTGAAGTGAAGTGAATTACATTTATATAGCGCTTTTTCTCAAGTGACTCAAAGCACTTTACATTGTGAAACCCAATATCTAAGTTACATTTAAACCAGTGTGGGTGGCACTGGGAGCAGGTGGGTAAAGTGTCTTGCCCAAGGACACAATGGCAGTGACTAGGATGGCGGAAGCGGGAATTGAACCTGCAACCCTCAAGTTGCTGGCACGGCCACTCTACCAACCGAGCTATACCGCCCTGAAGCAAGTCAGTTTTTTGGCATTTTTACGACAGGGTCCCCCCTTACGACATTTTAGCAAAACATGTTTTTCTTAAAAAATGCATTTTCTTACATTTTCTTACATTTACGGGTTTAGTCGGGACTCCTGATGACGTTTTGAGACATCTCCTACAACTACAGCACCAGAATTGTGCTGCTGAAGCAAGTCTGTTTTTTGAATTTTTTTTTGTCAAAAAAAAGTTTTCCCAAAAAAAGCATTTTATGCCATTTTTAGGTTTTGTAGGGACTCCTGATGACGTTTTAAGACATCTCCTACAACTACAGCACCAGAATTGTGCTGCTGAAGCAAGTCAGTTTTTTGGAATTTTTACGACAGGGTCCCCCCTTACGACATTTTAGCAAAAAATGTTTTTCGTAAAAAATGCATTTTCTTACATTTACGGGTTTAGTCGGGACTCCTGATGACGTTTTGAGACATCTCCTACAACTACAGCACCAGAATTGTGCTGCTGAAGCAAGTCCGTTTTTTGGAATTTTTTTTTGTAAAAAAAAAGTTTTCCCAAAAAAAGCATTTTATGCCATTTTTAGGTTTTGTAGGGACTCCTGATGACGTTTTGAGACATTTCCTACAACTACAGCACCAGAATTGTACTGCTGAAGCAAGTCAGTTTTTTGGCATTTTTACGACAGGGTCCCCCCTTACGACATTTTAGCAAAACATGTTTTTCTTAAAAAATGCATTTTCTTACATTTTCTTACATTTACGGGTTTAATCGGGACTCCTGATGACGTTTTGAGACATCTCCTACAACTACAGCACCAGAATTGTGCTGCTGAAGCAAGTCTGTTTTTTGAAAAAATTTTTGTAAAAAAAAAGTTTTCCCAAAAAAAGCATTTTATGCCATTTTTAGGTTTTGTAGGGACTCCTGATGACGTTTTGAGACATCTCCTACAACTACAGCACCAGAATTGTACTGCTGAAGCAAGTCCGTTTTTTGGCATTTTTACGACAGGGTCCCCCCTTACGACGTTTTAGCAAAAAAAATTTTCGTAAAAATGCATTTTCTTACATTTTCTTACATTTAGGGGTTTAGTCGGGACTCCTGATGACGTTTTGAGACATCTCCTACAACTACAGCACCAGAATTGTGCTGCTGAAGCAAGTCTGATTTTTGAATTTTTTTTTGTAAAAAAAAAGTTTTCCCAAAAAAAGCATTTTATGCCATTTTTAGGTTTTGTAGGGACTCCTGATGACGTTTTGAGACATCTCCTACAACTACAGCACCAGAATTGTACTGCTGAAGCAAGTCCGTTTTTTGGCATTTTTACGACAGGGTCCCCCCTTACGACATTTTAGCAAAAAATGTTTTTCGTAAAAAATGCATTTTCTTACATTTTCTTACATTTACGGGTTTAGTCGGGACTCCTGATGACGTTTTGAGACATCTCCTACAACTACAGCACCAGAATTGTGCTGCTGAAGCAAGTCTGTTTTTTGGAAAAAAAATTTGTAAAAAAAAAGTTTTCCCAAAAAAAGCATTTTATGCCATTTTTAGGTTTTGTAGGGACTCCTGATGACGTTTTGAGACATCTCCTACAACTACAGCACCAGAATTGTACTGCTGAAGCAAGTCGGTTTTTTGGCATTTTTACGACAGGGTCCCCCCTTACGACATTTTAGCAAAAAATGTTTTTCGTAAAAAATGCATTTTCTTACATTTACGGGTTTAGTCGGGACTCCTGATGACGTTTTGAGACATCTCCTACAACTACAGCACCAGAATTGTGCTGCTGAAGCAAATCTGTTTTTTGAATTTTTTTTTGTAAAAAAAAAGTTTTCCCAAAAAAAGCATTTCATGCCATTTTTAGGTTTTGTAGGGACTCCTGATGACGTTTTGAGACATCTCCTACAACTACAGCACCAGAATTGTACTGCTGAAGCAAGTCAGTTTTTTGGCATTTTTACGACAGGGTCCCCCCTTACGACATTTTAGCAAAACATGTTTTTCTTAAAAAATGCATTTTCTTACATTTTCTTACATTTACGGGTTTAGTCGGGACTCCTGATGACGTTTTGAGACATCTCCTACAACTACAGCACCAGAATTGTGCTGCTGAAGCAAGTCTGTTTTTTGAATTTTTTTTCGTCAAAAAAAAGTTTTCCCAAAAAAAGCATTTTATGCCATTTTTAGGTTTTGTAGGGACTCCTGATGACGTTTTAAGACATCTCCTACAACTACAGCACCAGAATTGTGCTGCTGAAGCAAGTCAGTTTTTTGGAATTTTTACGACAGGGTCCCCCCTTACGACATTTTAGCAAAAAATGTTTTTCGTAAAAAATGCATTTTCTTACATTTACGGGTTTAGTCGGGACTCCTGATGACGTTTTGAGACATCTCCTACAACTACAGCACCAGAATTGTGCTGCTGAAGCAAGTCCGTTTTTTGGAAATTTTTTTTGTAAAAAAAAAGTTTTCCCAAAAAAAGCATTTTATGCCATTTTTAGGTTTTGTAGGGACTCCTGATGACGTTTTGAGACATTTCCTACAACTACAGCACCAGAATTGTACTGCTGAAGCAAGTCAGTTTTTTGGCATTTTTACGACAGGGTCCCCCCTTACGACATTTTAGCAAAACATGTTTTTCTTAAAAAATGCATTTTCTTACATTTTCTTACATTTACGGGTTTAATCGGGACTCCTGATGACGTTTTGAGACATCTCCTACAACTACAGCACCAGAATTGTGCTGCTGAAGCAAGTCTGTTTTTTGAAAAAAATTTTGTAAAAAAAAAGTTTTCCCAAAAAAAGCATTTTATGCCATTTTTAGGTTTTGTAGGGACTCCTGATGACGTTTTGAGACATCTCCTACAACTACAGCACCAGAATTGTACTGCTGAAGCAAGTCCGTTTTTTGGCATTTTTACGACAGGGTCCCCCCTTACGACGTTTTAGCAAAAAAAAAATTTCGTAAAAAATGCATTTTCTTACATTTTCTTACATTTAGGGGTTTAGTCGGGACTCCTGATGACGTTTTGAGACATCTCCTACAACTACAGCACCAGAATTGTGCTGCTGAAGCAAGTCTGATTTTTGAATTTTTTTTTGTAAAAAAAAAGTTTTCCCAAAAAAAGCATTTTATGCCATTTTTAGGTTTTGTAGGGACTCCTGATGACGTTTTGAGACATCTCCTACAACTACAGCACCAGAATTGTACTGCTGAAGCAAGTCGGTTTTTTGGCATTTTTACGACAGGGTCCCCCCTTACGACGTTTTAGCAAAAAATGTTTTTCGTAAAAAATGCATTTTCTTACATTTTCTTACATTTACGGGTTTAGTCGGGACTCCTGATGACGTTTTGAGACATCTCCTACAACTACAGCACCAGAATTGTGCTGCTGAAGCAAGTCTGTTTTTTGGAAAAAAATTTTGTAAAAAAAAAGTTTTCCCAAAAAAAGCATTTTATGCCATTTTTAGGTTTTGTAGGGACTCCTGATGACGTTTTGAGACATCTCCTACAACTACAGCACCAGAATTGTACTGCTGAAGCAAGTCGGTTTTTTGGCATTTTTACGACAGGGTCCCCCCTTACGACATTTTAGCAAAAAATGTTTTTCGTAAAAAATGCATTTTCTTACATTTACGGGTTTAGTCGGGACTCCTGATGACGTTTTGAGACATCTCCTACAACTACAGCACCAGAATTGTGCTGCTGAAGCAAGTCTGTTTTTTGAATTTTTTTTTGCAAAAAAAAAGTTTTCCCAAAAAAAGCATTTCATGCCATTTTTAGGTTTTGTAGGGACTCCTGATGATGTTTTGAGACATCTCCTACAACTACAGCACCAGAATTGTACTGCTGAAGCAAGTCCGTTTTTTGGCATTTTTACGACAGGGTCCCCCCTTACGACATTTTAGCAAAAAATGTTTTTCGTAAAAAATGCATTTTCTTACATTTTCTTACATTTACGGGTTTAGTCGGGACTCCTGATGACGTTTTGAGACATCTCCTACAACTACAGCACCAGAATTGTGCTGCTGAAGCAAGTCTGTTTTTTGAATTTTTTTTTTGTAAAAAAAAAGTTTTCCCAAAAAAAGCATTTTATGCCATTTTTAGGTTTTGTAGGGACTCCTGATGACGTTTTGAGACATCTCCTACAACTACAGCACCAGAATTGTGCTGCTGAAGCAAGTCAGTTTTTTGGAATTTTTACGACAGGGTCCCCCCTTACGACATTTTAGCAAAAAAATTTTTTCTTAAAAAATGCATTTTCTTACATTTACGGGTTTAGTCGGGACTCCTGATGACGTTTTGAGACATCTCCTACAACTACAGCACCAGAATTGTGCTGCTGAAGCAAGTCCGTTTTTTGGAATTTTTTTTTGCAAAAAAAAAGTTTTCCCAAAAAAAGCATTTCATGCCATTTTTAGGTTTTGTAGGGACTCCTGATGACGTTTTGAGACATCTCCTACAACTACAGCACCAGAATTGTACTGCTGAAGCAAGTCGGTTTTTTGGCATTTTTACGACAGGGCCCCCCTTACGACATTTTAGCAAAAAATGTTTTTCGTAAAAAATGCATTTTCTTACATTTACGGGTTTAGTCGGGACTCCTGATGACGTTTTGAGACATCTCCTACAACTACAGCACCAGAATTGTGCTGCTGAAGCAAGTCTGTTTTTTGAATTTTTTTTTGTAAAAAAAAAGTTTTCCCAAAAAAAGCATTTCATGCCATTTTTAGGTTTTGTAGGGACTCCTGATGACGTTTTGAGACATCTCCTACAACTACAGCACCAGAATTGTACTGCTGAAGCAAGTCCGTTTTTTGGCATTTTTACGACAGGGTCCCCCCTTACGACGTTTTAGCAAAAAATGTTTTTCGTAAAAAATGCACTTTCTTACATTTTCTTACATTTAGGGGTTTAGTCGGGACTCCTGATGACGTTTTGAGACATCTCCTACAACTACAGCACCAGAATTGTGCTGCTGAAGCAAGTCTGATTTTTGAATTTTTTTTTGTAAAAAAAAAGTTTTCCCAAAAAAAGCATTTTATGCCATTTTTAGGTTTTGTAGGGACTCCTGATGACGTTTTGAGACATCTCCTACAACTACAGCACCAGAATTGTACTGCTGAAGCAAGTCGTTTTTTTGGCATTTTTACGACAGGGTCCCCCCTTACGACATTTTAGCAAAAAATGTTTTTCGTAAAAAATGCATTTTCTTACATTTACGGGTTTAGTCGGGACTCCTGATGACGTTTTGAGACATCTCCTACAACTACAGCACCAGAATTGTGCTGCTGAAGCAAGTCTGATTTTTGAATTTTTTTTTGTAAAAAAAAAGTTTTCCCAAAAAAAGCATTTTATGCCATTTTTAGGTTTTGTAGGGACTCCTGATGACGTTTTGAGACATCTCCTACAACTACAGCACCAGAATTGTACTGCTGAAGCAAGTCCGTTTTTTGGCATTTTTACGACAGGGTCCCCCCTTACGACATTTTAGCAAAAAATGTTTTTCGTAAAAAATGCATTTTCTTACATTTTCTTACATTTACGGGTTTAGTCGGGACTCCTGATGACGTTTTGAGACATCTCCTACAACTACAGCACCAGAATTGTGCTGCTGAAGCAAGTCTGTTTTTTGGAAAAAAATTTTGTAAAAAAAAAGTTTTCCCAAAAAAAGCATTTTATGCCATTTTTAGGTTTTGTAGGGACTCCTGATGACGTTTTGAGACATCTCCTACAACTACAGCACCAGAATTGTACTGCTGAAGCAAGTCGGTTTTTTGGCATTTTTACGACAGGGTCTCCCCCCTTACGACATTTTAGCAAAAAATGTTTTTCGTAAAAAATGCATTTTCTTACATTTACGGGTTTAGTCGGGACTCCTGATGACGTTTTGAGACATCTCCTACAACTACAGCACCAGAATTGTGCTGCTGAAGCAAGTCTGTTTTTTGAACTTTTTTGTAAAAAAAAAGTTTTCCCAAAAAAAGCATTTTATGCCATTTTTAGGTTTTGTAGGGACTCCTGATGACGTTTTAAGACATCTCCTACAACTACAGCACCAGAATTGTGCTGCTGAAGCAAGTCAATTTTTTGGAATTTTTACGACAGGGTCCCCCCTTACGACATTTTAGCAAAACATGTTTTTCTTAAAAAATGCATTTTCTTACATTTTCTTACATTTACGGGTTTAGTCGGGACTCCTGATGACGTTTTGAGACATCTCCTACAACTACAGCACCAGAATTGTGCTGCTGAAGCAAGTCTGTTTTTTGAAAACATTTTTGTAAAAAAAAAGTTTTCCCAAAAAAAGCATTTTATGCCATTTTTAGGTTTTGTAGGGACTCCTGATGACGTTTTGAGACATCTCCTACAACTACAGCACCAGAATTGTACTGCTGAAGCAAGTCCGTTTTTTGGCATTTTTACGACAGGGTCCCCCCTTACGACGTTTTAGCAAAAAATGTTTTTCGTAAAAAATGCATTTTCTTACATTTAGGGGTTTAGTCGGGACTCCTGATGACGTTTTGAGACATCTCCTACAACTACAGCACCAGAATTGTGCTGCTGAAGCAAGTCTGATTTTTGAATTTTTTTTTGTAAAAAAAAAGTTTTCCCAAAAAAAGCATTTTATGCCATTTTTAGGTTTTGTAGGGACTCCTGATGACGTTTTGAGACATCTCCTACAACTACAGCACCAGAATTGTACTGCTGAAGCAAGTCCGTTTTTTGGCATTTTTACGACAGGGTCCCCCCTTACGACATTTTAGCAAAAAATGTTTTTCGTAAAAAATGCATTTTCTTACATTTTCTTACATTTACGGGTTTAGTCGGGACTCCTGATGACGTTTTGAGACATCTCCTACAACTACAGCACCAGAATTGTGCTGCTGAAGCAAGTCCGTTTTTTGGAATTTTTTTTTGTAAAAAAAAAGTTTTCCCAAAAAAAGCATTTTATGCCATTTGTAGGTTTTGTAGGGACTCCTGATGATGTTTTGAGACATCTCCTACAACTACAGCACCAGAATTGTACTGCTGAAGCAAGTCTGTTTTTTGGAAAAAAAAATTGTAAAAAAAAAGTTTTCCCAAAAAAAGCATTTTATGCCATTTTTAGGTTTTGTAGGGACTCCTGATGACGTTTTGAGACATCTCCTACAACTACAGCACCAGAATTGTACTGCTGAAGCAAGTCGGTTTTTTGGCATTTTTACGACAGGGTCCCCCCTTACGACATTTTAGCAAAAAATGTTTTTCGTAAAAAATGCATTTTCTTACATTTACGGGTTTAGTCGGGACTCCTGATGACGTTTTGAGACATCTCCTACAACTACAGCACCAGAATTGTGCTGCTGAAGCAAGTCCGTTTTTTGGAATTTTTTTTTGTAAAAAAAAAGTTTTCCCAAAAAAAGCATTTTATGCCATTTGTAGGTTTTGTAGGGACTCCTGATGATGTTTTGAGACATCTCCTACAACTACAGCACCAGAATTGTACTGCTGAAGCAAGTCCGTTTTTTGGCATTTTTACGACAGGGTCCCCCCTTACGACATTTTAGCAAAAAATGTTTTTCGTAAAAAATGCATTTTCTTACATTTACGGGTTTAGTCGGGACTCCTGATGACGTTTTGAGACATCTCCTACAACTACAGCACCAGAATTGTGCTGCTGAAGCAAATCTGTTTTTTGAATTTTTTTTTGTAAAAAAAAAGTTTTCCCAAAAAAAGCATTTCATGCCATTTTTAGGTTTTGTAGGGACTCCTGATGACGTTTTGAGACATCTCCTACAACTACAGCACCAGAATTGTACTGCTGAAGCAAGTCAGTTTTTTGGCATTTTTACGACAGGGTCCCCCCTTACGACATTTTAGCAAAACATGTTTTTCTTAAAAAATGCATTTTCTTACATTTTCTTACATTTACGGGTTTAGTCGGGACTCCTGATGACGTTTTGAGACATCTCCTACAACTACAGCACCAGAATTGTGCTGCTGAAGCAAGTCTGTTTTTTGAATTTTTTTTCGTCAAAAAAAAGTTTTCCCAAAAAAAGCATTTTATGCCATTTTTAGGTTTTGTAGGGACTCCTGATGACGTTTTAAGACATCTCCTACAACTACAGCACCAGAATTGTGCTGCTGAAGCAAGTCAGTTTTTTGGAATTTTTACGACAGGGTCCCCCCTTACGACATTTTAGCAAAAAATGTTTTTCGTAAAAAATGCATTTTCTTACATTTACGGGTTTAGTCGGGACTCCTGATGACGTTTTGAGACATCTCCTACAACTACAGCACCAGAATTGTGCTGCTGAAGCAAGTCCGTTTTTTGGAATTTTTTTTTGTAAAAAAAAAGTTTTCCCAAAAAAAGCATTTTATGCCATTTTTAGGTTTTGTAGGGACTCCTGATGACGTTTTGAGACATTTCCTACAACTACAGCACCAGAATTGTACTGCTGAAGCAAGTCAGTTTTTTGGCATTTTTACGACAGGGTCCCCCCTTACGACATTTTAGCAAAACATGTTTTTCTTAAAAAATGCATTTTCTTACATTTTCTTACATTTACGGGTTTAATCGGGACTCCTGATGACGTTTTGAGACATCTCCTACAACTACAGCACCAGAATTGTGCTGCTGAAGCAAGTCTGTTTTTTGAAAAATTTTTTGTAAAAAAAAAGTTTTCCCAAAAAAAGCATTTTATGCCATTTTTAGGTTTTGTAGGGACTCCTGATGACGTTTTGAGACATCTCCTACAACTACAGCACCAGAATTGTACTGCTGAAGCAAGTCCGTTTTTTGGCATTTTTACGACAGGGTCCCCCCTTACGACGTTTTAGCAAAAAAAAAATTTCGTAAAAAATGCATTTTCTTACATTTTCTTACATTTAGGGGTTTAGTCGGGACTCCTGATGACGTTTTGAGACATCTCCTACAACTACAGCACCAGAATTGTGCTGCTGAAGCAAGTCTGATTTTTGAATTTTTTTTTGTAAAAAAAAAGTTTTCCCAAAAAAAGCATTTTATGCCATTTTTAGGTTTTGTAGGGACTCCTGATGACGTTTTGAGACATCTCCTACAACTACAGCACCAGAATTGTGCTGCTGAAGCAAGTCTGTTTTTTGGAAAAAAATTTTGTAAAAAAAAAGTTTTCCCAAAAAAAGCATTTTATGCCATTTTTAGGTTTTGTAGGGACTCCTGATGACGTTTTGAGACATCTCCTACAACTACAGCACCAGAATTGTACTGCTGAAGCAAGTCGGTTTTTTGGCATTTTTACGACAGGGTCCCCCCTTACGACATTTTAGCAAAAAATGTTTTTCGTAAAAAATGCATTTTCTTACATTTACGGGTTTAGTCGGGACTCCTGATGACGTTTTGAGACATCTCCTACAACTACAGCACCAGAATTGTGCTGCTGAAGCAAGTCTGTTTTTTGAATTTTTTTTTGCAAAAAAAAAGTTTTCCCAAAAAAAGCATTTCATGCCATTTTTAGGTTTTGTAGGGACTCCTGATGATGTTTTGAGACATCTCCTACAACTACAGCACCAGAATTGTACTGCTGAAGCAAGTCCGTTTTTTGGCATTTTTACGACAGGGTCCCCCCTTACGACATTTTAGCAAAAAATGTTTTTCGTAAAAAATGCATTTTCTTACATTTTCTTACATTTACGGGTTTAGTCGGGACTCCTGATGACGTTTTGAGACATCTCCTACAACTACAGCACCAGAATTGTGCTGCTGAAGCAAGTCTGTTTTTTGAATTTTTTTTTTGTAAAAAAAAAGTTTTCCCAAAAAAAGCATTTTATGCCATTTTTAGGTTTTGTAGGGACTCCTGATGACGTTTTGAGACATCTCCTACAACTACAGCACCAGAATTGTGCTGCTGAAGCAAGTCAGTTTTTTGGAATTTTTACGACAGGGTCCCCCCTTACGACATTTTAGCAAAAAATTTTTTTCTTAAAAAATGCATTTTCTTACATTTACGGGTTTAGTCGGGACTCCTGATGACGTTTTGAGACATCTCCTACAACTACAGCACCAGAATTGTGCTGCTGAAGCAAGTCCGTTTTTTGGAATTTTTTTTTGCAAAAAAAAAGTTTTCCCAAAAAAAGCATTTCATGCCATTTTTAGGTTTTGTAGGGACTCCTGATGACGTTTTGAGACATCTCCTACAACTACAGCACCAGAATTGTACTGCTGAAGCAAGTCGGTTTTTTGGCATTTTTACGACAGGGCCCCCCTTACGACATTTTAGCAAAAAATGTTTTTCGTAAAAAATGCATTTTCTTACATTTACGGGTTTAGTCGGGACTCCTGATGACGTTTTGAGACATCTCCTACAACTACAGCACCAGAATTGTGCTGCTGAAGCAAGTCTGTTTTTTGAATTTTTTTTTGTAAAAAAAAAGTTTTCCCAAAAAAAGCATTTCATGCCATTTTTAGGTTTTGTAGGGACTCCTGATGACGTTTTGAGACATCTCCTACAACTACAGCACCAGAATTGTACTGCTGAAGCAAGTCGGTTTTTTGGCATTTTTACGACAGGGTCCCCCCTTACGACGTTTTAGCAAAAAATGTTTTTCGTAAAAAATGCACTTTCTTACATTTTCTTACATTTAGGGGTTTAGTCGGGACTCCTGATGACGTTTTGAGACATCTCCTACAACTACAGCACCAGAATTGTGCTGCTGAAGCAAGTCTGATTTTTGAATTTTTTTTTGTAAAAAAAAAGTTTTCCCAAAAAAAGCATTTTATGCCATTTTTAGGTTTTGTAGGGACTCCTGATGACGTTTTGAGACATCTCCTACAACTACAGCACCAGAATTGTACTGCTGAAGCAAGTCGTTTTTTTGGCATTTTTACGACAGGGTCCCCCCTTACGACATTTTAGCAAAAAATGTTTTTCGTAAAAAATGCATTTTCTTACATTTACGGGTTTAGTCGGGACTCCTGATGACGTTTTGAGACATCTCCTACAACTACAGCACCAGAATTGTGCTGCTGAAGCAAGTCTGTTTTTTGAATTTTTTTTTGCAAAAAAAAAGTTTTCCCAAAAAAAGCATTTCATGCCATTTTTAGGTTTTGTAGGGACTCCTGATGATGTTTTGAGACATCTCCTACAACTACAGCACCAGAATTGTACTGCTGAAGCAAGTCCGTTTTTTGGCATTTTTACGACAGGGTCCCCCCTTACGACATTTTAGCAAAAAATGTTTTTCGTAAAAAATGCATTTTCTTACATTTTCTTACATTTACGGGTTTAGTCGGGACTCCTGATGACGTTTTGAGACATCTCCTACAACTACAGCACCAGAATTGTGCTGCTGAAGCAAGTCTGTTTTTTGAATTTTTTTTTTGTAAAAAAAAAGTTTTCCCAAAAAAAGCATTTTATGCCATTTTTAGGTTTTGTAGGGACTCCTGATGACGTTTTGAGACATCTCCTACAACTACAGCACCAGAATTGTGCTGCTGAAGCAAGTCAGTTTTTTGGAATTTTTACGACAGGGTCCCCCCTTACGACATTTTAGCAAAAAATTTTTTTCTTAAAAAATGCATTTTCTTACATTTACGGGTTTAGTCGGGACTCCTGATGACGTTTTGAGACATCTCCTACAACTACAGCACCAGAATTGTGCTGCTGAAGCAAGTCCGTTTTTTGGAATTTTTTTTTGCAAAAAAAAAGTTTTCCCAAAAAAAGCATTTCATGCCATTTTTAGGTTTTGTAGGGACTCCTGATGACGTTTTGAGACATCTCCTACAACTACAGCACCAGAATTGTACTGCTGAAGCAAGTCGGTTTTTTGGCATTTTTACGACAGGGCCCCCCTTACGACATTTTAGCAAAAAATGTTTTTCGTAAAAAATGCATTTTCTTACATTTACGGGTTTAGTCGGGACTCCTGATGACGTTTTGAGACATCTCCTACAACTACAGCACCAGAATTGTGCTGCTGAAGCAAGTCTGTTTTTTGAATTTTTTTTTGTAAAAAAAAAGTTTTCCCAAAAAAAGCATTTCATGCCATTTTTAGGTTTTGTAGGGACTCCTGATGACGTTTTGAGACATCTCCTACAACTACAGCACCAGAATTGTACTGCTGAAGCAAGTCGGTTTTTTGGCATTTTTACGACAGGGTCCCCCCTTACGACGTTTTAGCAAAAAATGTTTTTCGTAAAAAATGCACTTTCTTACATTTTCTTACATTTAGGGGTTTAGTCGGGACTCCTGATGACGTTTTGAGACATCTCCTACAACTACAGCACCAGAATTGTGCTGCTGAAGCAAGTCTGATTTTTGAATTTTTTTTTGTAAAAAAAAAGTTTTCCCAAAAAAAGCATTTTATGCCATTTTTAGGTTTTGTAGGGACTCCTGATGACGTTTTGAGACATCTCCTACAACTACAGCACCAGAATTGTACTGCTGAAGCAAGTCGTTTTTTTGGCATTTTTACGACAGGGTCCCCCCTTACGACATTTTAGCAAAAAATGTTTTTCGTAAAAAATGCATTTTCTTACATTTACGGGTTTAGTCGGGACTCCTGATGACGTTTTGAGACATCTCCTACAACTACAGCACCAGAATTGTGCTGCTGAAGCAAGTCTGATTTTTGAATTTTTTTTTGTAAAAAAAAAGTTTTCCCAAAAAAAGCATTTTATGCCATTTTTAGGTTTTGTAGGGACTCCTGATGACGTTTTGAGACATCTCCTACAACTACAGCACCAGAATTGTACTGCTGAAGCAAGTCCGTTTTTTGGCATTTTTACGACAGGGTCCCCCCTTACGACATTTTAGCAAAAAATGTTTTTCGTAAAAAATGCATTTTCTTACATTTTCTTACATTTACGGGTTTAGTCGGGACTCCTGATGACGTTTTGAGACATCTCCTACAACTACAGCACCAGAATTGTGCTGCTGAAGCAAGTCTGTTTTTTGGAAAAAAATTTTGTAAAAAAAAAGTTTTCCCAAAAAAAGCATTTTATGCCATTTTTAGGTTTTGTAGGGACTCCTGATGACGTTTTGAGACATCTCCTACAACTACAGCACCAGAATTGTACTGCTGAAGCAAGTCGGTTTTTTGGCATTTTTACGACAGGGTCTCCCCCCTTACGACATTTTAGCAAAAAATGTTTTTCGTAAAAAATGCATTTTCTTACATTTACGGGTTTAGTCGGGACTCCTGATGACGTTTTGAGACATCTCCTACAACTACAGCACCAGAATTGTGCTGCTGAAGCAAGTCTGTTTTTTGAACTTTTTTGTAAAAAAAAAGTTTTCCCAAAAAAAGCATTTTATGCCATTTTTAGGTTTTGTAGGGACTCCTGATGACGTTTTAAAGGCCTACTGAAACCCACTACTACCGACCACGCAGTCTGATAGTTTATATATCAATGATGAAATCTTAACATTATAACACATGCCAATACGGCCGGGTTAACTTATAAAGTGACATTTTAAATTTGCCGCTAAACTTCCGGTTCGAAACGCCTCTGCGGATGACGTATGCGCGTGACGTAGCCCGGCGAACACGGGTATGCCTTCCACATTGAAGCCGATACGAAAAAGCTCTGTTTTCATTTCATAATTCCACAGTATTCTGGACATCTGTGTTCGTGAATCTGTTTCAATCATGTTCATTGCATTATGGAGAAGGAAGCCAAGCAAGCAAAGAAGAAAGTTGTCGGTGCGAAATGGACGTATTTTTCGAACGTAGTCAGCCACAACAGTACACAGCCGGCGCTTCTTTGTTTACATTCCCGAAAGATGCAGTCAAGATGGAAGAACTCGGATAACAGAGACTCTAACCAGGAGGAATTTTGACTTCGATACACAGACGCCTGTAGAGAACTGGGACAACACAGACTCTTACCAGGATTACTTTGATTTGGATGACAAAGACGCAGACGTGCTACTGTGAGTATGCAGCTTTGGCTTTTTTTTGCGTATGTACGTAACTTTTTTAAAATATATAAGCTTTATGAACCTTGGGTTAGGTGAACGGTCTTTTGGGCTGAGTGATTGTGTGTGTTGATCATGTGTTTGAATTGTATTGGCGTGTTCTATGGAGCTAGGAGCTAGCAGAGGAGCTAGGAGCTAGCATAACACGTACCGTACCGTACGTGCGCGTCACGTACGTAACTTTTTAAAAATATATAAGCTTTATGAACCTTGGGTTAGGTGAACGGTCTTTTGGGCTGAGTGATTGTGTGTGTTGATCAGGTGTTTGAATTGTATTGGCGTGTTCTATGGAGCTAGGAGCTAGCAGAGGAGCTAGGAGCTAGCATAACAAACACGCAGGTGTTATTATGCAGGATTAATTTGTGGCATATTAAATATAAGCCTGGTTGTGTTGTGGCTAATAGAGTATATATATGTCTTGTGTTTATTTACTGTTGTAGTCATTCCCAGCTGAATATCAGGTACCGTGAGTATGCAGCCTTGGCTGCTAAACATTCGATAACTTGACCGTATGTGCGCGTCACGTACGTAACTTTTTAAAAATATATAAGCTTTATGAACCTTGGGTTAGGTAAACTGTCTTTTGGGCTGAGTGATTGTGTGTGTTGATCAGGTGTTTGAATTGTATTGGCGTGTTCTATGGAGCTAGGAGCTAGCAGAGGAGCTAGGAGCTAGCATAACAAACACGCAGGTGTTTTTATGCAGGATTAATTTGTGGCATATTAAATATAAGCCTGGTTGTGTTGTGGCTAATAGAGTATATATATGTCTTGTGTTTATTTACTGTTGTAGTCATTCCCAGCTGAATATCAGGTCACCCCCGGCTCTCACAGCATCTTCCCTATCTGAATAGCTTCAACTCCCCACTAGTCCTTCACTTGCACTTTACTCATCCACAAATCTTTCATCCTCGCTCAAATTAATGGGGAAATTGTCGCTTTCTCGGTCCGAATCTCTCTCACTTCATGCGGCCATCATTGTAAACAATAGGGAACTTTGCGTATATGTTCAACTGACTACGTCACGCTACTTCCGGTAGGTGCAAGCCTTTTTTTTATCAGATACCAAAAGTTGCAATCTTTATCGTCGTTGTTCTATACTAAATCCTTTCAGCAAAAATATGGCAATATCGCGAAATGATCAAGTATGACACATAGAATAGATCTGCTATCCCCGTTTAAATAAAAAAAATTCATTTCAGTAGGCCTTTAAGACATCTCCTACAACTACAGCACCAGAATTGTGCTGCTGAAGCAAGTCAATTTTTTGGAATTTTTACGACAGGGTCCCCCCTTACGACATTTTAGCAAAAAATGTTTTTCTTAAAAAATGCATTTTCTTACATTTTCTTACATTTACGGGTTTAGTCGGGACTCCTGATGACGTTTTGAGACATCTCCTACAACTACAGCACCAGAATTGTGCTGCTGAAGCAAGTCGGATTTTTGGCATTTTTACGACAGGGTCCCCCCTTACGACATTTTAGCAAAAAATGTTTTTCGTAAAAAATGCATTTTCTTACATTTACGGGTTTAGTCGGGACTCCTGATGACGTTTTGAGACATCTCCTACAACTACAGCACCAGAATTGTGCTGCTGAAGCAAGTCTGTTTTTTGAATTTTTTTTTGTAAAAAAAAAGTTTTCCCAAAAAAAGCATTTTATGCTATTTTTAGGTTTTGTAGGGACTCCTGGTGACGTTTTAAGACATCTCCTACAACTACAGCACCAGAATTGTGCTGCTGAAGCAAGTCAGTTTTTTGGCATTTTTACGACAGGGTCCCCCCTTACGACATTTTAGCAAAACATGTTTTTCTTAAAAAATGCATTTTCTTACATTTTCTTACATTTACGGGTTTAGTCGGGACTCCTGATGACGTTTTGAGACATCTCCTACAACTACAGCACCAGAATTGTGCTGCTGAAGCAAGTCTGTTTTTTGAATTTTTTTTTGTAAAAAAAAAGTTTTCCCAAAAAAAGCATTTTATGCCATTTTTAGGTTTTGTAGGGACTCCTGATGACGTTTTGAGACATCTCCTACAACTACAGCACCAGAATTGTGCTGCTGAAGAAAGTCCGTTTTTTGGCATTTTTACGACAGGGTCCCCCCTTACGACATTTTAGCAAAAAATGTTTTTCTTAAAAAATGCATTTTCTTACATTTACGGGTTTAGTCGGGACTCCTGATGACGTTTTGAGACATCTCCTACAACTACAGCACCAGAATTGGGCTGCTGAAGCATGTCCGGTTTTTGGAAAAAAATTTTGTAAAAAAAAAGTTTTCCCAAAAAAAGCATTTTATGCCATTTTTAGGTTTTGTAGGGACTCCTGATGACGTTTTGAGACATCTCCTACAACTACAGCACCAGAATTGTACTGCTGAAGCAAGTCGGTTTTTTGGCATTTTTACGACAGGGTCCCCCCTTACGACATTTTAGCAAAAAATGTTTTTCGTAAAAAATGCATTTTCTTACATTTACGGGTTTAGTCGGGACTCCTGATGACGTTTTGAGACATCTCCTACAACTACAGCACCAGAATTGTGCTGCTGAAGCAAGTCTGTTTTTTGAAAAAATTTTTGTAAAAAAAAAGTTTTCCCAAAAAAAGCATTTCATGCCATTTTTAGGTTTTGTAGGGACTCCTGATGACGTTTTGAGACATCTCCTACAACTACAGCACCAGAATTGTACTGCTGAAGCAAGTCGGTTTTTTGGCATTTTTACGACAGGGTCCCCCCTTACGACGTTTTAGCAAAAAATGTTTTTCGTAAAAAATGCATTTTCTTACATTTTCTCACATTTAGGGGTTTAGTCGGGACTCCTGATGACGTTTTGAGACATCTCCTACAACTACAGCACCAGAATTGTGCTGCTGAAGCAAGTCTGATTTTTGAATTTTTTTTTGTAAAAAAAAAGTTTTCCCAAAAAAAGCATTTTATGCCATTTTTAGGTTTTGTAGGGACTCCTGATGACATTTTGAGACATCTCCTACAACTACAGCACCAGAATTGTACTGCTGAAGCAAGTCCGTTTTTTGGCATTTTTACGACAGGGTCCCCCCTTACGACATTTTAGCCAAAAATGTTTTTCGTAAAAAATGCATTTTCTTACATTTTCTTACATTTACGGGTTTAGTCGGGACTCCTGATGACGTTTTGAGACATCTCCTACAACTACAGCACCAGAATTGTGCTGCTGAAGCATGTCCGTTTTTTGGAAAAAAAAATTTGTAAAAAAAAAGTTTTCCCAAAAAAAGCATTTTATGCCATTTTTAGGTTTTGTAGGGACTCCTGATGACGTTTTGAGACATCTCCTACAACTACAGCACCAGAATTGTACTGCTGAAGCAAGTCGGTTTTTTGGCATTTTTACGACAGGGTCCCCCCTTACGACATTTTAGCAAAAAATGTTTTTCTTAAAAAATGCATTTTCTTACATTTTCTTACATTTAGGGGTTTAGTCGGGACTCCTGATGACGTTTTGAGACATCTCCTACAACTACAGCACCAGAATTGTGCTGCTGAAGCAAGTCTGATTTTTGAATTTTTTTTTGTAAAAAAAAAGTTTTCCCAAAAAAAGCATTTTATGCCATTTTTAGGTTTTGTAGGGACTCCTGATGACGTTTTGAGACATCTCCTACAACTACAGCACCAGAATTGTACTGCTGAAGCAAGTCCGTTTTTTGGCATTTTTACGACAGGGTCCCCCCTTACGACATTTTAGCAAAAAATGTTTTTCTTAAAAAATGCATTTTCTTACATTTTCTTACATTTACGGGTTTAGTCGGGACTCCTGATGACGTTTTGAGACATCTCCTACAACTACAGCACCAGAATTGTGCTGCTGAAGCAAGTCTGTTTTTTGAAAATTTTTTTGTAAAAAAAAAGTTTTCCCAAAAAAAGCATTTTATGCCATTTGTAGGTTTTGTAGGGACTCCTGATGACATTTTGAGACATCTCCTACAACTACAGCACCAGAATTGTACTGCTGAAGCAAGTCCGTTTTTTGGCATTTTTACGACAGGGTCCCCCCTTACGACATTTTAGCCAAAAATGTTTTTCGTAAAAAATGCATTTTCTTACATTTTCTTACATTTACGGGTTTAGTCGGGACTCCTGATGACGTTTTGAGACATCTCCTACAACTACAGCACCAGAATTGTGCTGCTGAAGCATGTCCGTTTTTTGGAAAAAAAATTTGTAAAAAAAAAATTTTCCCAAAAAAAGCATTTTATGCCATTTTTAGGTTTTGTAGGGACTCCTGATGACGTTTTGAGACATCTCCTACAACTACAGCACCAGAATTGTACTGCTGAAGCAAGTCCGTTTTTTGGCATTTTTACGACAGGGTCCCCCCTTACGACATTTTAGCAAAAAATGTTTTTCTTAAAAAATGCATTTTCTTACATTTTCTTACATTTACGGGTTTAGTCGGGACTCCTGATGACGTTTTGAGACATCTCCTACAACTACAGCACCAGAATTGTGCTGCTGAAGCAAGTCTGTTTTTTGAAATTTTTTTTGTAAAAAAAAAGTTTTCCCAAAAAAAGCATTTTATGCCATTTTTAGGTTTTGTAGGGACTCCTGATGATGTTTTGAGACATCTCCTACAACTACAGCACCAGAATTGTACTGCTGAAGCAAGTCCGTTTTTTGGCATTTTTACGACAGGGTCCCCCCTTACGACGTTTTAGCAAAAAATGTTTTTCGTAAAAAATGCATTTTCTTACATTTTCTTACATTTAAGGGTTTAGTCGGGACTCCTGATGACGTTTTGAGACATCTCCTACAACTACAGCACCAGAATTGTGCTGCTGAAGCAAGTCTGATTTTTGAATTTTTTTTTGTAAAAAAAAAGTTTTCCCAAAAAAAGCATTTTATGCCATTTTTAGGTTTTGTAGGGACTCCTGATGACGTTTTGAGACATCTCCTACAACTACAGCACCAGAATTGTACTGCTGAAGCAAGTCCGTTTTTTGGCATTTTTACGACAGGGTCCCCCCTTACGACATTTTAGCAAAAAATGTTTTTTGTAAAAAATGCATTTTCTTACATTTTCTTACATTTACGGGTTTAGTCGGGACTCCTGATGACGTTTTGAGACATCTCCTACAACTACAGCACCAGAATTGTGCTGCTGAAGCAAGTCTGTTTTTTGGAAAAAAAATTTGTAAAAAAAAAGTTTTCCCAAAAAAAGCATTTTATGCCATTTTTAGGTTTTGTAGGGACTCCTGATGACGTTTTGAGACATCTCCTACAACTACAGCACCAGAATTGTACTGCTGAAGCAAGTCGGTTTTTTGGCATTTTTACGACAGGGTCCCCCCTTACGACATTTTAGCAAAAAATGTTTTTCGTAAAAAATGCATTTTCTTACATTTACGGGTTTAGTCGGGACTCCTGATGACGTTTTGAGGACATCTCCTACAACTACAGCACCAGAATTGTGCTGCTGAAGCAAGTCTGTTTTTTGAATTTTTTTTTGTAAAAAAAAAAGTTTTCCCAAAAAAAGCATTTCATGCCATTTTTAGGTTTTGTATGGACTCCTGATGACGTTTTGAGACATCTCCTACAACTACAGCACCAGAATTGTACTGCTGAAGCAAGTCAGTTTTTTGGCATTTTTACGACAGGGTCCCCCCTTACGACATTTTAGCAAAACATGTTTTTCTTAAAAAATGCATTTTCTTACATTTTCTTACATTTACGGGTTTAGTCGGGACTCCTGATGACGTTTTGAGACATCTCCTACAACTACAGCACCAGAATTGTGCTGCTGAAGCAAGTCTGTTTTTTGAATTTTTTTTTGTAAAAAAAAAGTTTTCCCAAAAAAAGCATTTTATGCCATTTTTAGGTTTTGTAGGGACTCCTGATGACGTTTTGAGACATTTCCTACAACTACAGCACCAGAATTGTGCTGCTGAAGCAAGTCAGTTTTTTGGAATTTTTACGACAGGGTCCCCCCTTACGACATTTTAGCAAAAAATGTTTTTTGTAAAAAATGCATTTTCTTACATTTTCTTACATTTAGGGGTTTAGTCGGGACTCCTGATGACGTTTTGAGACATCTCCTACAACTACAGCACCAGAATTGTGCTGCTGAAGCAAGTCTGTTTTTTGGAAAAAAAATTTGTAAAAAAAAAGTTTTCCCAAAAAAAGCATTTTATGCCATTTTTAGGTTTTGTAGGGACTCCTGATGACGTTTTGAGACATCTCCTACAACTACAGCACCAGAATTGTACTGCTGAAGCAAGTCGGTTTTTTGGCATTTTTACGACAGGGTCCCCCCTTACGACATTTTAGCAAAAAATGTTTTTCGTAAAAAATGCATTTTCTTACATTTACGGGTTTAGTCGGGACTCCTGATGACGTTTTGAGGACATCTCCTACAACTACAGCACCAGAATTGTGCTGCTGAAGCAAGTCTGTTTTTTGAATTTTTTTTTGTAAAAAAAAAAGTTTTCCCAAAAAAAGCATTTCATGCCATTTTTAGGTTTTGTATGGACTCCTGATGACGTTTTGAGACATCTCCTACAACTACAGCACCAGAATTGTACTGCTGAAGCAAGTCAGTTTTTTGGCATTTTTACGACAGGGTCCCCCCTTACGACATTTTAGCAAAACATGTTTTTCTTAAAAAATGCATTTTCTTACATTTTCTTACATTTACGGGTTTAGTCGGGACTCCTGATGACGTTTTGAGACATCTCCTACAACTACAGCACCAGAATTGTGCTGCTGAAGCAAGTCTGATTTTTGAATTTTTTTTTGTAAAAAAAAAGTTTTCCCAAAAAAAGCATTTTATGCCATTTTTAGGTTTTGTAGGGACTCCTGATGACATTTTGAGACATCTCCTACAACTACAGCACCAGAATTGTGCTGCTGAAGCAAGTATGATTTTTGAATTTTTTTTTGTAAAAAAAAAGTTTTCCCAAAAAAAGCATTTTATGCCATTTTTAGGTTTTGTAGGGACTCCTGATGACATTTTGAGACATCTCCTACAACTACAGCACCAGAATTGTACTGCTGAAGCAAGTCCGTTTTTTGGCATTTTTACGACAGGGTCCCCCCTTACGACATTTTAGCAAAAAATGTTTTTCTTAAAAAATGCATTTTCTTACATTTTCTTACATTTACGGGTTTAGTCGGGACTCCTGATGACGTTTTGAGACATCTCCTACAACTACAGCACCAGAATTGTGCTGCTGAAGCAAGTCTGTTTTTTGAAAAAAAATTTGTAAAAAAAAAGTTTTCCCAAAAAAAGCATTTTATGCCATTTTTAGGTTTTGTAGGGACTCCTGATGACGTTTTGAGACATCTCCTACAACTACAGCACCAGAATTGTACTGCTGAAGCAAGTCCGTTTTTTGGCATTTTTACGACAGGGTCCCCCCTTACGACATTTTAGCAAAAAATGTTTTTCGTAAAAAATGCATTTTCTTACATTTACGGGTTTAGTCGGGACTCCTGATGACGTTTTGAGACATCTCCTACAACTACAGCACCAGAATTGTGCTGCTGAAGCAAGTCTGTTTTTTGAAAAAATTTTTGTAAAAAAAAAGTTTTCCCAAAAAAAGCATTTCATGCCATTTTTAGGTTTTGTAGGGACTCCTGATGACGTTTTGAGACATCTCCTACAACTACAGCACCAGAATTGTACTGCTGAAGCAAGTCAGTTTTTTGGCATTTTTACGACAGGGTCCCCCCTTACGACATTTTAGCAAAACATGTTTTTCGTAAAAAATGCACTTTCTTACATTTTCTTACATTTAGGGGTTTAGTCGGGACTCCTGATGACGTTTTGAGACATCTCCTACAACTACAGCACCAGAATTGTACTGCTGAAGCAAGTCAGTTTTTTGGCATTTTTACGACAGGGTCCCCCCTTACGACATTTTAGCAAAACATGTTTTTCTTAAAAAATGCATTTTCTTACATTTTCTTACATTTACGGGTTTAGTCGGGACTCCTGATGACGTTTTGAGACATCTCCTACAACTACAGCACCAGAATTGTGCTGCTGAAGCAAGTCTGTTTTTTGAATTTTTTTTTGTAAAAAAAAAGTTTTCCCAAAAAAAGCATTTTATGCCATTTTTAGGTTTTGTAGGGACTCCTGATGACGTTTTGAGACATTTCCTACAACTACAGCACCAGAATTGTGCTGCTGAAGCAAGTCAGTTTTTTGGAATTTTTACGACAGGGTCCCCCCTTACGACATTTTAGCAAAAAATGTTTTTCGTAAAAAATGCATTTTCTTACATTTTCTTACATTTAGGGGTTTAGTCGGGACTCCTGATGACGTTTTGAGACATCTCCTACAACTACAGCACCAGAATTGTGCTGCTGAAGCAAGTATGATTTTTGAATTTTTTTTTGTAAAAAAAAAGTTTTCCCAAAAAAAGCATTTTATGCCATTTTTAGGTTTTGTAGGGACTCCTGATGACATTTTGAGACATCTCCTACAACTACAGCACCAGAATTGTACTGCTGAAGCAAGTCCGTTTTTTGGCATTTTTACGACAGGGTCCCCCCTTACGACATTTTAGCAAAAAATGTTTTTCTTAAAAAATGCATTTTCTTACATTTTCTTACATTTACGGGTTTAGTCGGGACTCCTGATGACGTTTTGAGACATCTCCTACAACTACAGCACCAGAATTGTGCTGCTGAAGCAAGTCTGTTTTTTGAAAAAAATTTTGTAAAAAAAAAGTTTTCCCAAAAAAAGCATTTTATGCCATTTTTAGGTTTTGTAGGGACTCCTGATGACGTTTTGAGACATCTCCTACAACTACAGCACCAGAATTGTACTGCTGAAGCAAGTCCGTTTTTTGGCATTTTTACGACAGGGTCCCCCCTTACGACATTTTAGCAAAAAATGTTTTTCGTAAAAAATGCATTTTCTTACATTTACGGGTTTAGTCGGGACTCCTGATGACGTTTTGAGGACATCTCCTACAACTACAGCACCAGAATTGTGCTGCTGAAGCAAGTCTGTTTTTTGAATTTTTTTTTGTAAAAAAAAAAGTTTTCCCAAAAAAAGCATTTCATGCCATTTTTAGGTTTTGTATGGACTCCTGATGACGTTTTGAGACATCTCCTACAACTACAGCACCAGAATTGTACTGCTGAAGCAAGTCAGTTTTTTGGCATTTTTACGACAGGGTCCCCCCTTACGACATTTTAGCAAAACATGTTTTTCTTAAAAAATGCATTTTCTTACATTTTCTTACATTTACGGGTTTAGTCGGGACTCCTGATGACGTTTTGAGACATCTCCTACAACTACAGCACCAGAATTGTGCTGCTGAAGCAAGTCTGATTTTTGAATTTTTTTTTGTAAAAAAAAAGTTTTCCCAAAAAAAGCATTTTATGCCATTTTTAGGTTTTGTAGGGACTCCTGATGACATTTTGAGACATCTCCTACAACTACAGCACCAGAATTGTGCTGCTGAAGCAAGTATGATTTTTGAATTTTTTTTTGTAAAAAAAAAGTTTTCCCAAAAAAAGCATTTTATGCCATTTTTAGGTTTTGTAGGGACTCCTGATGACATTTTGAGACATCTCCTACAACTACAGCACCAGAATTGTACTGCTGAAGCAAGTCCGTTTTTTGGCATTTTTACGACAGGGTCCCCCCTTACGACATTTTAGCAAAAAATGTTTTTCTTAAAAAATGCATTTTCTTACATTTTCTTACATTTACGGGTTTAGTCGGGACTCCTGATGACGTTTTGAGACATCTCCTACAACTACAGCACCAGAATTGTGCTGCTGAAGCAAGTCTGTTTTTTGAAAAAAAATTTGTAAAAAAAAAGTTTTCCCAAAAAAAGCATTTTATGCCATTTTTAGGTTTTGTAGGGACTCCTGATGACGTTTTGAGACATCTCCTACAACTACAGCACCAGAATTGTACTGCTGAAGCAAGTCCGTTTTTTGGCATTTTTACGACAGGGTCCCCCCTTACGACATTTTAGCAAAAAATGTTTTTCGTAAAAAATGCATTTTCTTACATTTACGGGTTTAGTCGGGACTCCTGATGACGTTTTGAGACATCTCCTACAACTACAGCACCAGAATTGTGCTGCTGAAGCAAGTCTGTTTTTTGAAAAAATTTTTGTAAAAAAAAAGTTTTCCCAAAAAAAGCATTTCATGCCATTTTTAGGTTTTGTAGGGACTCCTGATGACGTTTTGAGACATCTCCTACAACTACAGCACCAGAATTGTACTGCTGAAGCAAGTCAGTTTTTTGGCATTTTTACGACAGGGTCCCCCCTTACGACATTTTAGCAAAACATGTTTTTCGTAAAAAATGCACTTTCTTACATTTTCTTACATTTAGGGGTTTAGTCGGGACTCCTGATGACGTTTTGAGACATCTCCTACAACTACAGCACCAGAATTGTACTGCTGAAGCAAGTCAGTTTTTTGGCATTTTTACGACAGGGTCCCCCCTTACGACATTTTAGCAAAACATGTTTTTCTTAAAAAATGCATTTTCTTACATTTTCTTACATTTACGGGTTTAGTCGGGACTCCTGATGACGTTTTGAGACATCTCCTACAACTACAGCACCAGAATTGTGCTGCTGAAGCAAGTCTGTTTTTTGAATTTTTTTTTGTAAAAAAAAAGTTTTCCCAAAAAAAGCATTTTATGCCATTTTTAGGTTTTGTAGGGACTCCTGATGACGTTTTGAGACATTTCCTACAACTACAGCACCAGAATTGTGCTGCTGAAGCAAGTCAGTTTTTTGGAATTTTTACGACAGGGTCCCCCCTTACGACATTTTAGCAAAAAATGTTTTTCGTAAAAAATGCATTTTCTTACATTTTCTTACATTTAGGGGTTTAGTCGGGACTCCTGATGACGTTTTGAGACATCTCCTACAACTACAGCACCAGAATTGTGCTGCTGAAGCAAGTATGATTTTTGAATTTTTTTTTGTAAAAAAAAAGTTTTCCCAAAAAAAGCATTTTATGCCATTTTTAGGTTTTGTAGGGACTCCTGATGACATTTTGAGACATCTCCTACAACTACAGCACCAGAATTGTACTGCTGAAGCAAGTCCGTTTTTTGGCATTTTTACGACAGGGTCCCCCCTTACGACATTTTAGCAAAAAATGTTTTTCTTAAAAAATGCATTTTCTTACATTTTCTTACATTTACGGGTTTAGTCGGGACTCCTGATGACGTTTTGAGACATCTCCTACAACTACAGCACCAGAATTGTGCTGCTGAAGCAAGTCTGTTTTTTGAAAAAAATTTTGTAAAAAAAAAGTTTTCCCAAAAAAAGCATTTTATGCCATTTTTAGGTTTTGTAGGGACTCCTGATGACGTTTTGAGACATCTCCTACAACTACAGCACCAGAATTGTACTGCTGAAGCAAGTCCGTTTTTTGGCATTTTTACGACAGGGTCCCCCCTTACGACATTTTAGCAAAAAATGTTTTTCGTAAAAAATGCATTTTCTTACATTTACGGGTTTAGTCGGGACTCCTGATGACGTTTTGAGACATCTCCTACAACTACAGCACCAGAATTGTGCTGCTGAAGCAAGTCTGTTTTTTGAAAAAATTTTTGTAAAAAAAAAGTTTTCCCAAAAAAAGCATTTCATGCCATTTTTAGGTTTTGTAGGGACTCCTGATGACGTTTTGAGACATCTCCTACAACTACAGCACCAGAATTGTACTGCTGAAGCAAGTCAGTTTTTTGGCATTTTTACGACAGGGTCCCCCCTTACGACATTTTAGCAAAACATGTTTTTCGTAAAAAATGCACTTTCTTACATTTTCTTACATTTAGGGGTTTAGTCGGGACTCCTGATGACGTTTTGAGACATCTCCTACAACTACAGCACCAGAATTGTGCTGCTGAAGCAAGTCTGATTTTTGAAATTTTTTTTGTAAAAAAAAAGTTTTCCCAAAAAAAGCATTTTATGCCATTTTTAGGTTTTGTAGGGACTCCTGATGACGTTTTGAGACATCTCCTACAACTACAGCACCAGAATTGTGCTGCTGAAGCAAGTCAGTTTTTTGGAATTTTTACGACAGGGTCCCCCCTTACGACATTTTAGCAAAAAATGTTTTTCGTAAAAAATGCATTTTCTTACATTTACGGGTTTAGTCGGGACTCCTGATGACGTTTTGAGACATCTCCTACAACTACAGCACCAGAATTGTGCTGCTGAAGCAAGTCCGTTTTTTGGAATTTTTTTTTGTAAAAAAAAAGTTTTCCCAAAAAAAGCATTTTATGCCATTTTTAGGTTTTGTAGGGACTCCTGATGACGTTTTGAGACATTTCCTACAACTACAGCACCAGAATTGTGCTGCTGAAGCAAGTCTGTTTTTTGAAAAAAATTTTGTAAAAAAAAAGTTTTCCCAAAAAAAGCATTTTATGCCATTTTTAGGTTTTGTACGGACTCCTGATGACGTTTTGAGACATCTCCTACAACTACAGCACCAGAATTGTACTGCTGAAGCAAGTCCGTTTTTTGGCATTTTTACGACAGGGTCCCCCCTTACGACATTTTAGCAAAAAATGTTTTTCTTAAAAAATGCATTTTCTTACATTTTCTTACATTTACGGGTTTAGTCGGGACTCCTGATGACGTTTTGAGACATCTCCTACAACTACAGCACCAGAATTGTGCTGCTGAAGCAAGTCTGTTTTTTGAAAAAATTTTTGTAAAAAAAAAGTTTTCCCAAAAAAAGCATTTTATGCCATTTTTAGGTTTTGTAGGGACTCCTGATGACGTTTTGAGACATCTCCTACAACTACAGCACCAGAATTGTACTGCTGAAGCAAGTCCGTTTTTTGGCATTTTTACGACAGGGTCCCCCCTTACGACATTTTAGCAAAAAATGTTTTTCTTAAAAAATGCATTTTCTTACATTTTCTTACATTTACGGGTTTAGTCGGGACTCCTGATGACGTTTTGAGACATCTCCTACAACTACAGCACCAGAATTGTGCTGCTGAAGCAAGTCTGTTTTTTGAAATTTTTTTTGTAAAAAAAAAGTTTTCCCAAAAAAAGCATTTTATGCCATTTTTAGGTTTTGTAGGGACTCCTGATGATGTTTTGAGACATCTCCTACAACTACAGCACCAGAATTGTACTGCTGAAGCAAGTCCGTTTTTTGGCATTTTTACGACAGGGTCCCCCCTTACGACGTTTTAGCAAAAAATGTTTTTCGTAAAAAATGCATTTTCTTACATTTTCTTACATTTAGGGGTTTAGTCGGGACTCCTGATGACGTTTTGAGACATCTCCTACAACTACAGCACCAGAATTGTGCTGCTGAAGCAAGTCTGATTTTTGAAATTTTTTTTGTAAAAAAAAAGTTTTCCCAAAAAAAGCATTTTATGCCATTTTTAGGTTTTGTAGGGACTCCTGATGACGTTTTGAGACATCTCTTACAACTACAGCACCAGAATTGTACTGCTGAAGCAAGTCCGTTTTTTGGCATTTTTACGACAGGGTCCCCCCTTACGACATTTTAGCAAAAAATGTTTTTTGTAAAAAATGCATTTTCTTACATTTTCTTACATTTACGGGTTTAGTCGGGACTCCTGATGACGTTTTGAGACATCTCCTACAACTACAGCACCAGAATTGTGCTGCTGAAGCAAGTCTGTTTTTTGAATTTTTTTTTGTAAAAAAAAAGTTTTCCCAAAAAAAGCATTTCATGCCATTTTTAGGTTTTGTAGGGACTCCTGATGACGTTTTGAGACATCTCCTACAACTACAGCACCAGAATTGTACTGCTGAAGCAAGTCAGTTTTTTGGCATTTTTACGACAATTACGACATTTTAGCAAAACATGTTTTTCTTAAAAAATGCATTTTCTTACATTTTCTTACATTTACGGGTTTAGTCGGGACTCCTGATGACGTTTTGAGACATCTCCTACAACTACAGCACCAGAATTGTGCTGCTGAAGCAAGTCTGTTTTTTGAATTTTTTTTTGTAAAAAAAAAGTTTTCCCAAAAAAAGCATTTTATGCCATTTTTAGGTTTTGTAGGGACTCCTGATGACGTTTTAAGACATCTCCTACAACTACAGCACCAGAATTGTGCTGCTGAAGCAAGTCAGTTTTTTGGAATTTTTACGACAGGGTCCCCCCTTACGACATTTTAGCAAAAAATGTTTTTCGTAAAAAATGCATTTTCTTACATTTACGGGTTTAGTCGGGACTCCTGATGACGTTTTGAGACATCTCCTACAACTACAGCACCAGAATTGTGCTGCTGAAGCAAGTCCGTTTTTTGGAATTTTTTTTTGTAAAAAAAAAGTTTTCCCAAAAAAAGCATTTTATGCCATTTTTAGGTTTTGTAGGGACTCCTGATGACGTTTTGAGACATTTCCTACAACTACAGCACCAGAATTGTGCTGCTGAAGCAAGTCTGTTTTTTGAAAAAAATTTTGTAAAAAAAAAGTTTTCCCAAAAAAAGCATTTTATGCCATTTTTAGGTTTTGTAGGGACTCCTGATGACGTTTTGAGACATCTCCTACAACTACAGCACCAGAATTGTGCTGCTGAAGCAAGTCTGTTTTTTGAAAAAATTTTTGTAAAAAAAAAGTTTTCCCAAAAAAAGCATTTTATGCCATTTTTAGGTTTTGTAGGGACTCCTGATGACGTTTTGAGACATCTCCTACAACTACAGCACCAGAATTGTACTGCTGAAGCAAGTCCGTTTTTTGGCATTTTTACGACAGGGTCCCCCCTTACGACGTTTTAGCAAAAAATGTTTTTCGTAAAAAATGCATTTTCTTACATTTTCTTACATTTAGGGGTTTAGTCGGGACTCCTGATGACGTTTTGAGACATCTCCTACAACTACAGCACCAGAATTGTGCTGCTGAAGCAAGTCTGATTTTTGAATTTTTTTTTGTAAAAAAAAAGTTTTCCCAAAAAAAGCATTTTATGCCATTTTTAGGTTTTGTAGGGACTCCTGATGACGTTTTGAGACATCTCCTACAACTACAGCACCAGAATTGTACTGCTGAAGCAAGTCCGTTTTTTGGCATTTTTACGACAGGGTCCCCCCTTACGACGTTTTAGCAAAAAATGTTTTTCGTAAAAAATGCATTTTCTTACATTTTCTTACATTTACGGGTTTAGTCGGGACTCCTGATGACGTTTTGAGACATCTCCTACAACTACAGCACCAGAATTGTACTGCTGAAGCAAGTCGGTTTTTTGGCATTTTTACGACAGGGCCCCCCTTACGACATTTTAGCAAAAAATGTTTTTCGTAAAAAATGCATTTTCTTACATTTACGGGTTTAGTCGGGACTCCTGATGACGTTTTGAGACATCTCCTACAACTACAGCACCAGCATTGTGCTGCTGAAGCAAGTCTGTTTTTTGAATTTTTTTTTGTAAAAAAAAAGTTTTCCCAAAAAAAGCATTTCATGCCATTTTTAGGTTTTGTAGGGACTCCTGATGACGTTTTGAGACATCTCCTACAACTACAGCACCAGAATTGTACTGCTGAAGCAAGTCGGTTTTTTGGCATTTTTACGACAGGGTCCCCCCTTACGACGTTTTAGCAAAAAATGTTTTTCGTAAAAAATGCACTTTCTTACATTTTCTTACATTTAGGGGTTTAGTCGGGACTCCTGATGACGTTTTGAGACATCTCCTACAACTACAGCACCAGAATTGTGCTGCTGAAGCAAGTCTGATTTTTGAATTTTTTTTTGTAAAAAAAAAGTTTTCCCAAAAAAAGCATTTTATGCCATTTTTAGGTTTTGTAGGGACTCCTGATGACGTTTTGAGACATCTCCTACAACTACAGCACCAGAATTGTACTGCTGAAGCAAGTCCGTTTTTTGGCATTTTTACGACAGGGTCCCCCCTTACGACGTTTTAGCAAAAAATGTTTTTCGTAAAAAATGCATTTTCTTACATTTTCTTACATTTACGGGTTTAGTCGGGACTCCTGATGACGTTTTGAGACATCTCCTACAACTACAGCACCAGAATTGTGCTGCTGAAGCAAGTCTGTTTTTTGAAATTTTTTTTGTAAAAAAAAGTTTTCCCAAAAAAAGCATTTTATGCCATTTTTAGGTTTTGTAGGGACTCCTGATGATGTTTTGAGACATCTCCTACAACTACAGCACCAGAATTGTACTGCTGAAGCAAGTCCGTTTTTTGGCATTTTTACGACAGGGTCCCCCCTTACGACGTTTTAGCAAAAAATGTTTTTCGTAAAAAATGCATTTTCTTACATTTTCTTACATTTAGGGGTTTAGTCGGGACTCCTGATGACGTTTTGAGACATCTCCTACAACTACAGCACCAGAATTGTGCTGCTGAAGCAAGTCTGATTTTTGAATTTTTTTTTGTAAAAAAAAAGTTTTCCCAAAAAAAGCATTTTATGCCATTTTTAGGTTTTGTAGGGACTCCTGATGACGTTTTGAGACATCTCCTACAACTACAGCACCAGAATTGTACTGCTGAAGCAAGTCCGTTTTTTGGCATTTTTACGACAGGGTCCCCCCTTACGACGTTTTAGCAAAAAATGTTTTTCGTAAAAAATGCATTTTCTTACATTTTCTTACATTTACGGGTTTAGTCGGGACTCCTGATGACGTTTTGAGACATCTCCTACAACTACAGCACCAGAATTGTGCTGCTGAAGCAAGTCTGTTTTTTGAAATTTTTTTTGTAAAAAAAAAGTTTTCCCAAAAAAAGCATTTTATGCCATTTTTAGGTTTTGTAGGGACTCCTGATGATGTTTTGAGACATCTCCTACAACTACAGCACCAGAATTGTACTGCTGAAGCAAGTCCGTTTTTTGGCATTTTTACGACAGGGTCCCCCCTTACGACGTTTTAGCAAAAAATGTTTTTCGTAAAAAATGCATTTTCTTACATTTTCTTACATTTAGGGGTTTAGTCGGGACTCCTGATGACGTTTTGAGACATCTCCTACAACTACAGCACCAGAATTGTGCTGCTGAAGCAAGTCTGATTTTTGAATTTTTTTTTGTAAAAAAAAAGTTTTCCCAAAAAAAGCATTTTATGCCATTTTTAGGTTTTGTAGGGACTCCTGATGACGTATTGAGACATCTCCTACAACTACAGCACCAGAATTGTACTGCTGAAGCAAGTCCGTTTTTTGGCATGTTTACGACAGGGTCCCCCCTTACGACATTTTAGCAAAACATGTTTTTCTTAAAAAATGCATTTTCTTACATTTTCTTACATTTACGGTTTTAGTCGGGACTCCTGATGACGTTTTGAGACATCTCCTACAACTACAGCACCAGAATTGTGCTGCTGAAGCAAGTCTGTTTTTTGGAAAAAAAATTTGTAAAAAAAAAGTTTTCCCAAAAAAAGCATTTTATGCCATTTTTAGGTTTTGTAGGGACTCCTGATGACGTTTTGAGACATCTCCTACAACTACAGCACCAGAATTGTACTGCTGAAGCAAGTCGGTTTTTTGGCATTTTTACGACAGGGTCCCCCCTTACGACATTTTAGCAAAAAATGTTTTTCGTAAAAAATGCATTTTCTTACATTTACGGGTTTAGTCGGGACTCCTGATGACGTTTTGAGACATCTCCTACAACTACAGCACCAGAATTGTGCTGCTGAAGCAAGTCTGTTTTTTGAATTTTTTTTTGTAAAAAAAAAGTTTTCCCAAAAAAAGCATTTCATGCCATTTTTAGGTTTTGTAGGGACTCCTGATGACGTTTTGAGACATCTCCTACAACTACAGCACCAGAATTGTACTGCTGAAGCAAGTCAGTTTTTTGGCATTTTTACGACAGGGTCCCCCCTTATGACATTTTAGCAAAACATGTTTTTCTTAAAAAATGCATTTTCTTACATTTTCTTACATTTACGGTTTTAGTCGGGACTCCTGATGACGTTTTGAGACATCTCCTACAACTACAGCACCAGAATTGTGCTGCTGAAGCAAGTCAGTTTTTTGGAATTTTTACGACAGGGTCCCCCCTTACGACATTTTAGCAAAAAATGTTTTTCGTAAAAAATGCATTTTCTTACATTTACGGGTTTAGTCGGGACTCCTGATGACGTTTTGAGACATCTCCTACAACTACAGCACCAGAATTGTGCTGCTGAAGTAAGTCCGTTTTTTGGAATTTTTTTTTGTAAAAAAAAAGTTTTCCCAAAAAAAGCATTTTATGCCATTTTTAGGTTTTGTAGGGACTCCTGATGACGTTTTGAGACATTTCCTACAACTACAGCACCAGAATTGTACTGCTGAAGCAAGTCAGTTTTTTGGCATTTTTACGACAGGGTCCCCCCTTACGACATTTTAGCAAAACATGTTTTTCTTAAAAAATGCATTTTCTTACATTTTCTTACATTTACGGGTTTAGTCGGGACTCCTGATGACGTTTTGAGACATCTCCTACAACTACAGCACCAGCATTGTGCTGCTGAAGCAAGTCTGTTTTTTGAAAACATTTTTGTAAAAAAAAAGTTTTCCCAAAAAAAGCATTTTATGCCATTTTTAGGTTTTGTATGGACTCCTGATGACGTTTTGAGACATCTCCTACAACTACAGCACCAGAATTGTACTGCTGAAGCAAGTCCGTTTTTTGGCATTTTTACGACAGGGTCCCCCCTTACGACATTTTAGCAAAAAATGTTTTTCTTAAAAAATGCATTTTCTTACATTTTCTTACATTTACGGGTTTAGTCGGGACTCCTGATGACGTTTTGAGACATCTCCTACAACTACAGCACCAGAATTGTGCTGCTGAAGCAAGTCTGTTTTTTGAAAAATTTTTTGTAAAAAAAAAGTTTTCCCAAAAAAAGCATTTTATGCCATTTTTAAGTTTTGTAGGGACTCCTGATGACGTTTTGAGACATCTCCTACAACTACAGCACCAGAATTGTACTGCTGAAGCAAGTCCGTTTTTTGGCATTTTTTTGACAGGGTCCCCCCTTACGACGTTTTAGCAAAAAATGTTTTTCGTAAAAAATGCATTTTCTTACATTTTCTTACATTTAGGGGTTTAGTCGGGACTCCTGATGACGTTTTGAGACATCTCCTACAACTACAGCACCAGAATTGTGCTGCTGAAGCAAGTCTGATTTTTGAATTTTTTTTTGTAAAAAAAAAAGTTTTCCCAAAAAAAGCATTTTATGCCATTTTTAGGTTTTGTAGGGACTCCTGATGATGTTTTGAGACATCTCCTACAACTACAGCACCAGAATTGTACTGCTGAAGCAAGTCCGTTTAATGGCATTTTTACGACAGGGTCCCCCCTTACGACATTTTAGCAAAAAATGTTTTTCGTAAAAAATGCATTTTCTTACATTTTCTTACATTTACGGGTTTAGTCGGGACTCCTGATGACGTTTTGAGACATCTCCTACAACTACAGCACCAGAATTGTACTGCTGAAGCAAGTCCGTTTTTTGGCATTTTTACGACAGGGTCCCCCCTTACGACGTTTTAGCAAAAAATGTTTTTCGTAAAAAATGCATTTTCTTACATTTTCTTACATTTAGGGGTTTAGTCGGGACTCCTGATGACGTTTTGAGACATCTCCTACAACTACAGCACCAGAATTGTGCTGCTGAAGCAAGTCTGATTTTTGAATTTTTTTTTGTAAAAAAAAAGTTTTCCCAAAAAAAGCATTTTATGCCATTTTTAGGTTTTGTAGGGACTCCTGATGACGTTTTGAGACATCTCCTACAACTACAGCACCAGAATTGTACTGCTGAAGCAAGTCCGTTTTTTGGCATTTTTACGACAGGGTCCCTTACGACATTTTAGCAAAAAAGGTTTTTCGTAAAAAATGCATTTTCTTACATTTTCTTACATTTACGGGTTTAGTCGGGACTCCTGATGACGTTTTGAGACATCTCCTACAACTACAGCACCAGAATTGTGCTGCTGAAGCAAGTCCGTTTTTTGGAATTTTTTTTTGCAAAAAAAAAGTTTTCCCAAAAAAAGCATTTTATGCCATTTTTAGGTTTTGTAGGGACTCCTGATGACGTTTTGAGACATCTCCTACAACTACAGCACCAGAATTGTACTGCTGAAGCAAGTCGGTTTTTTGGCATTTTTACGACAGGGCCCCCCTTACGACATTTTAGCAAAAAATGTTTTTCGTAAAAAATGCATTTTCTTACATTTACGGGTTTAGTCGGGACTCCTGATGACGTTTTGAGACATCTCCTACAACTACAGCACCAGCATTGTGCTGCTGAAGCAAGTCTGTTTTTTGAATTTTTTTTTGTAAAAAAAAAGTTTTCCCAAAAAAAGCATTTCATGCCATTTTTAGGTTTTGTAGGGACTCCTGATGACGTTTTGAGACATCTCCTACAACTACAGCACCAGAATTGTACTGCTGAAGCAAGTCGGTTTTTTGGCATTTTTACGACAGGGTCCCCCCTTACGACGTTTTAGCAAAAAATGTTTTTCGTAAAAAATGCATTTTCTTACATTTTCTTACATTTAGGGGTTTAGTCGGGACTCCTGATGACGTTTTGAGACATCTCCTACAACTACAGCACCAGAATTGTGCTGCTGAAGCAAGTCTGATTTTTGAATTTTTTTTTGTAAAAAAAAAGTTTTCCCAAAAAAAGCATTTCATGCCATTTTTAGGTTTTGTAGGGACTCCTGATGACGTTTTGAGACATCTCCTACAACTACAGCACCAGAATTGTACTGCTGAAGCAAGTCGGTTTTTTGGCATTTTTACGACAGGGTCCCCCCTTACGACGTTTTAGCAAAAAATGTTTTTCGTAAAAAATGCATTTTCTTACATTTTCTTACATTTAGGGGTTTAGTCGGGACTCCTGATGACGTTTTGAGACATCTCCTACAACTACAGCACCAGAATTGTACTGCTGAAGCAAGTCCGTTTTTTGGCATTTTTACGACAGGGTCCCCCCTTACGACATTTTAGCAAAACATGTTTTTCTTAAAAAATGCATTTTCTTACATTTTCTTACATTTACGGTTTTAGTCGGGACTCCTGATGACGTTTTGAGACATCTCCTACAACTACAGCACCAGAATTGTGCTGCTGAAGCAAGTCAGTTTTTTGGAATTTTTACGACAGGGTCCCCCCTTACGACATTTTAGCAAAAAATGTTTTTCGTAAAAAATGCATTTTCTTACATTTACGGGTTTAGTCGGGACTCCTGATGACGTTTTGAGACATCTCCTACAACTACAGCACCAGAATTGTGCTGCTGAAGTAAGTCCGTTTTTTGGAATTTTTTTTTGTAAAAAAAAAAGTTTTCCCAAAAAAAGCATTTTATGCCATTTTTAGGTTTTGTAGGGACTCCTGATGACGTTTTGAGACATTTCCTACAACTACAGCACCAGAATTGTACTGCTGAAGCAAGTCAGTTTTTTGGCATTTTTACGACAGGGTCCCCCCTTACGACATTTTAGCAAAACATGTTTTTCTTAAAAAATGCATTTTCTTACATTTTCTTACATTTACGGGTTTAGTCGGGACTCCTGATGACGTTTTGAGACATCTCCTACAACTACAGCACCAGCATTGTGCTGCTGAAGCAAGTCTGTTTTTTGAAAACATTTTTGTAAAAAAAAAGTTTTCCCAAAAAAAGCATTTTATGCCATTTTTAGGTTTTGTATGGACTCCTGATGACGTTTTGAGACATCTCCTACAACTACAGCACCAGAATTGTACTGCTGAAGCAAGTCCGTTTTTTGGCATTTTTACGACAGGGTCCCCCCTTACGACATTTTAGCAAAAAATGTTTTTCTTAAAAAATGCATTTTCTTACATTTTCTTACATTTACGGGTTTAGTCGGGACTACTGATGACGTTTTGAGACATCTCCTACAACTACAGCACCAGAATTGTGCTGCTGAAGCAAGTCTGTTTTTTGAAAAATTTTTTGTAAAAAAAAAGTTTTCCCAAAAAAAGCATTTTATGCCATTTTTAAGTTTTGTAGGGACTCCTGATGACGTTTTGAGACATCTCCTACAACTACAGCACCAGAATTGTACTGCTGAAGCAAGTCCGTTTTTTGGCATTTTTTTGACAGGGTCCCCCCTTACGACGTTTTAGCAAAAAATGTTTTTCGTAAAAAATGCATTTTCTTACATTTTCTTACATTTAGGGGTTTAGTCGGGACTCCTGATGACGTTTTGAGACATCTCCTACAACTACAGCACCAGAATTGTGCTGCTGAAGCAAGTCTGATTTTTGAATTTTTTTTTGTAAAAAAAAAAGTTTTCCCAAAAAAAGCATTTTATGCCATTTTTAGGTTTTGTAGGGACTCCTGATGACGTTTTGAGACATCTCCTACAACTACAGCACCAGAATTGTACTGCTGAAGCAAGTCCGTTTAATGGCATTTTTACGACAGGGTCCCCCCTTACGACATTTTAGCAAAAAATGTTTTTCGTAAAAAATGCATTTTCTTACATTTTCTTACATTTACGGGTTTAGTCGGGACTCCTGATGACGTTTTGAGACATCTCCTACAACTACAGCACCAGAATTGTACTGCTGAAGCAAGTCCGTTTTTTGGCATTTTTACGACAGGGTCCCCCCTTACGACGTTTTAGCAAAAAATGTTTTTCGTAAAAAATGCATTTTCTTACATTTTCTTACATTTAGGGGTTTAGTCGGGACTCCTGATGACGTTTTGAGACATCTCCTACAACTACAGCACCAGAATTGTGCTGCTGAAGCAAGTCTGATTTTTGAATTTTTTTTTGTAAAAAAAAAGTTTTCCCAAAAAAAGCATTTTATGCCATTTTTAGGTTTTGTAGGGACTCCTGATGACGTTTTGAGACATCTCCTACAACTACAGCACCAGAATTGTACTGCTGAAGCAAGTCCGTTTTTTGGCATTTTTACGACAGGGTCCCTTACGACATTTTAGCAAAAAAGGTTTTTCGTAAAAAATGCATTTTCTTACATTTTCTTACATTTACGGGTTTAGTCGGGACTCCTGATGACGTTTTGAGACATCTCCTACAACTACAGCACCAGAATTGTGCTGCTGAAGCAAGTCCGTTTTTTGGAATTTTTTTTTGCAAAAAAAAAGTTTTCCCAAAAAAAGCATTTTATGCCATTTTTAGGTTTTGTAGGGACTCCTGATGACGTTTTGAGACATCTCCTACAACTACAGCACCAGAATTGTACTGCTGAAGCAAGTCGGTTTTTTGGCATTTTTACGACAGGGCCCCCCTTACGACATTTTAGCAAAAAATGTTTTTCGTAAAAAATGCATTTTCTTACATTTACGGGTTTAGTCGGGACTCCTGATGACGTTTTGAGACATCTCCTACAACTACAGCACCAGCATTGTGCTGCTGAAGCAAGTCTGTTTTTTGAATTTTTTTTTGTAAAAAAAAAGTTTTCCCAAAAAAAGCATTTCATGCCATTTTTAGGTTTTGTAGGGACTCCTGATGACGTTTTGAGACATCTCCTACAACTACAGCACCAGAATTGTACTGCTGAAGCAAGTCGGTTTTTTGGCATTTTTACGACAGGGTCCCCCCTTACGACGTTTTAGCAAAAAATGTTTTTCGTAAAAAATGCATTTTCTTACATTTTCTTACATTTAGGGGTTTAGTCGGGACTCCTGATGACGTTTTGAGACATCTCCTACAACTACAGCACCAGAATTGTGCTGCTGAAGCAAGTCTGATTTTTGAATTTTTTTTTGTAAAAAAAAAGTTTTCCCAAAAAAAGCATTTCATGCCATTTTTAGGTTTTGTAGGGACTCCTGATGACGTTTTGAGACATCTCCTACAACTACAGCACCAGAATTGTACTGCTGAAGCAAGTCGGTTTTTTGGCATTTTTACGACAGGGTCCCCCCTTACGACGTTTTAGCAAAAAATGTTTTTCGTAAAAAATGCATTTTCTTACATTTTCTTACATTTAGGGGTTTAGTCGGGACTCCTGATGACGTTTTGAGACATCTCCTACAACTACAGCACCAGAATTGTACTGCTGAAGCAAGTCCGTTTTTTGGCATTTTTACGACAGGGTCCCCCCTTACGACATTTTAGCAAAACATGTTTTTCTTAAAAAATGCATTTTCTTACATTTTCTTACATTTACGGTTTTAGTCGGGACTCCTGATGACGTTTTGAGACATCTCCTACAACTACAGCACCAGAATTGTGCTGCTGAAGCAAGTCAGTTTTTTGGAATTTTTACGACAGGGTCCCCCCTTACGACATTTTAGCAAAAAATGTTTTTCGTAAAAAATGCATTTTCTTACATTTACGGGTTTAGTCGGGACTCCTGATGACGTTTTGAGACATCTCCTACAACTACAGCACCAGAATTGTGCTGCTGAAGTAAGTCCGTTTTTTGGAATTTTTTTTTGTAAAAAAAAAGTTTTCCCAAAAAAAGCATTTTATGCCATTTTTAGGTTTTGTAGGGACTCCTGATGACGTTTTGAGACATTTCCTACAACTACAGCACCAGAATTGTACTGCTGAAGCAAGTCAGTTTTTTGGCATTTTTACGACAGGGTCCCCCCTTACGACATTTTAGCAAAACATGTTTTTCTTAAAAAATGCATTTTCTTACATTTTCTTACATTTACGGGTTTAGTCGGGACTCCTGATGACGTTTTGAGACATCTCCTACAACTACAGCACCAGCATTGTGCTGCTGAAGCAAGTCTGTTTTTTGAAAACATTTTTGTAAAAAAAAAGTTTTCCCAAAAAAAGCATTTTATGCCATTTTTAGGTTTTGTATGGACTCCTGATGACGTTTTGAGACATCTCCTACAACTACAGCACCAGAATTGTACTGCTGAAGCAAGTCCGTTTTTTGGCATTTTTACGACAGGGTCCCCCCTTACGACATTTTAGCAAAAAATGTTTTTCTTAAAAAATGCATTTTCTTACATTTTCTTACATTTACGGGTTTAGTCGGGACTCCTGATGACGTTTTGAGACATCTCCTACAACTACAGCACCAGAATTGTGCTGCTGAAGCAAGTCTGTTTTTTGAAAAATTTTTTGTAAAAAAAAAGTTTTCCCAAAAAAAGCATTTTATGCCATTTTTAAGTTTTGTAGGGACTCCTGATGACGTTTTGAGACATCTCCTACAACTACAGCACCAGAATTGTACTGCTGAAGCAAGTCCGTTTTTTGGCATTTTTTTGACAGGGTCCCCCCTTACGACGTTTTAGCAAAAAATGTTTTTCGTAAAAAATGCATTTTCTTACATTTTCTTACATTTAGGGGTTTAGTCGGGACTCCTGATGACGTTTTGAGACATCTCCTACAACTACAGCACCAGAATTGTGCTGCTGAAGCAAGTCTGATTTTTGAATTTTTTTTTGTAAAAAAAAAAGTTTTCCCAAAAAAAGCATTTTATGCCATTTTTAGGTTTTGTAGGGACTCCTGATGACGTTTTGAGACATCTCCTACAACTACAGCACCAGAATTGTACTGCTGAAGCAAGTCCGTTTAATGGCATTTTTACGACAGGGTCCCCCCTTACGACATTTTAGCAAAAAATGTTTTTCGTAAAAAATGCATTTTCTTACATTTTCTTACATTTACGGGTTTAGTCGGGACTCCTGATGACGTTTTGAGACATCTCCTACAACTACAGCACCAGAATTGTACTGCTGAAGCAAGTCCGTTTTTTGGCATTTTTACGACAGGGTCCCCCCTTACGACGTTTTAGCAAAAAATGTTTTTCGTAAAAAATGCATTTTCTTACATTTTCTTACATTTAGGGGTTTAGTCGGGACTCCTGATGACGTTTTGAGACATCTCCTACAACTACAGCACCAGAATTGTGCTGCTGAAGCAAGTCTGATTTTTGAATTTTTTTTTGTAAAAAAAAAGTTTTCCCAAAAAAAGCATTTTATGCCATTTTTAGGTTTTGTAGGGACTCCTGATGACGTTTTGAGACATCTCCTACAACTACAGCACCAGAATTGTACTGCTGAAGCAAGTCCGTTTTTTGGCATTTTTACGACAGGGTCCCTTACGACATTTTAGCAAAAAAGGTTTTTCGTAAAAAATGCATTTTCTTACATTTTCTTACATTTACGGGTTTAGTCGGGACTCCTGATGACGTTTTGAGACATCTCCTACAACTACAGCACCAGAATTGTGCTGCTGAAGCAAGTCCGTTTTTTGGAATTTTTTTTTGCAAAAAAAAAGTTTTCCCAAAAAAAGCATTTTATGCCATTTTTAGGTTTTGTAGGGACTCCTGATGACGTTTTGAGACATCTCCTACAACTACAGCACCAGAATTGTACTGCTGAAGCAAGTCGGTTTTTTGGCATTTTTACGACAGGGCCCCCCTTACGACATTTTAGCAAAAAATGTTTTTCGTAAAAAATGCATTTTCTTACATTTACGGGTTTAGTCGGGACTCCTGATGACGTTTTGAGACATCTCCTACAACTACAGCACCAGCATTGTGCTGCTGAAGCAAGTCTGTTTTTTGAATTTTTTTTTGTAAAAAAAAAGTTTTCCCAAAAAAAGCATTTCATGCCATTTTTAGGTTTTGTAGGGACTCCTGATGACGTTTTGAGACATCTCCTACAACTACAGCACCAGAATTGTACTGCTGAAGCAAGTCGGTTTTTTGGCATTTTTACGACAGGGTCCCCCCTTACGACGTTTTAGCAAAAAATGTTTTTCGTAAAAAATGCATTTTCTTACATTTTCTTACATTTAGGGGTTTAGTCGGGACTCCTGATGACGTTTTGAGACATCTCCTACAACTACAGCACCAGAATTGTGCTGCTGAAGCAAGTCTGATTTTTGAATTTTTTTTTGTAAAAAAAAAGTTTTCCCAAAAAAAGCATTTCATGCCATTTTTAGGTTTTGTAGGGACTCCTGATGACGTTTTGAGACATCTCCTACAACTACAGCACCAGAATTGTACTGCTGAAGCAAGTCGGTTTTTTGGCATTTTTACGACAGGGTCCCCCCTTACGACGTTTTAGCAAAAAATGTTTTTCGTAAAAAATGCATTTTCTTACATTTTCTTACATTTAGGGGTTTAGTCGGGACTCCTGATGACGTTTTGAGACATCTCCTACAACTACAGCACCAGAATTGTACTGCTGAAGCAAGTCCGTTTTTTGGCATTTTTACGACAGGGTCCCCCCTTACGACATTTTAGCAAAACATGTTTTTCTTAAAAAATGCATTTTCTTACATTTTCTTACATTTACGGTTTTAGTCGGGACTCCTGATGACGTTTTGAGACATCTCCTACAACTACAGCACCAGAATTGTGCTGCTGAAGCAAGTCTGTTTTTTGGAAAAAAAATTTGTAAAAAAAAAGTTTTCCCAAAAAAAGCATTTTATGCCATTTTTAGGTTTTGTAGGGACTCCTGATGACGTTTTGAGACATCTCCTACAACTACAGCACCAGAATTGTACTGCTGAAGCAAGTCGGTTTTTTGGCATTTTTACGACAGGGTCCCCCCTTACGACATTTTAGCAAAAAATGTTTTTCGTAAAAAATGCATTTTCTTACATTTACGGGTTTAGTCGGGACTCCTGATGACGTTTTGAGACATCTCCTACAACTACAGCACCAGAA
Source organism: Entelurus aequoreus (assembly GCF_033978785.1). Classification (NCBI taxonomy): domain Eukaryota; kingdom Metazoa; phylum Chordata; class Actinopteri; order Syngnathiformes; family Syngnathidae; genus Entelurus; species Entelurus aequoreus. The sequence goes on from NW_026907972.1 coordinate 190,991, forward strand.
TTGTGCTGCTGAAGCAAGTCTGTTTTTTGAATTTTTTTTTGTAAAAAAAAAGTTTTCCCAAAAAAAGCATTTCATGCCATTTTTAGGTTTTGTAGGGACTCCTGATGACGTTTTGAGACATCTCCTACAACTACAGCACCAGAATTGTACTGCTGAAGCAAGTCAGTTTTTTGGCATTTTTACGACAAGGTCCCCCCTTATGACATTTTAGCAAAACATGTTTTTCTTAAAAAATGCATTTTCTTACATTTTCTTACATTTACGGTTTTAGTCGGGACTCCTGATGACGTTTTGAGACATCTCCTACAACTACAGCACCAGAATTGTGCTGCTGAAGCAAGTCAGTTTTTTGGAATTTTTACGACATTTTAGCAAAAAATGTTTTTCGTAAAAAATGCATTTTCTTACATTTACGGGTTTAGTCGGGACTCCTGATGACGTTTTGAGACATCTCCTACAACTACAGCACCAGAATTGTGCTGCTGAAGCAAGTCCGTTTTTTGGAAATTTTTTTTGTAAAAAAAAAGTTTTCCCAAAAAAAGCATTTTATGCCATTTTTAGGTTTTGTAGGGACTCCTGATGACGTTTTGAGACATTTCCTACAACTACAGCACCAGAATTGTACTGCTGAAGCAAGTCAGTTTTTTGGCATTTTTACGACAGGGTCCCCCCTTACGACATTTTAGCAAAACATGTTTTTCTTAAAAAATGCATTTTCTTACATTTTCTTACATTTACGGGTTTAGTCGGGACTCCTGATGACGTTTTGAGACATCTCCTACAACTACAGCACCAGAATTGTGCTGCTGAAGCAAGTCTGTTTTTTGAAATTTTTTTTTGTAAAAAAAAAGTTTTCCCAAAAAAAGCATTTTATGCCATTTTTAGGTTTTGTAGGGACTCCTGATGACGTTTTGAGACATCTCCTACAACTACAGCACCAGAATTGTACTGCTGAAGCAAGTCCGTTTTTTGGCATTTTTACGACAGGGTCCCCCCTTACGACGTTTTAGCAAAAAATGTTTTTCGTAAAAAATGCATTTTCTTACATTTTCTTACATTTAGGGGTTTAGTCGGGACTCCTGATGACGTTTTGAGACATCTCCTACAACTACAGCACCAGAATTGTGCTGCTGAAGCAAGTCTGATTTTTGAAATTTTTTTTGTAAAAAAAAAGTTTTCCCAAAAAAAGCATTTTATGCCATTTTTAGGTTTTGTAGGGACTCCTGATGACGTTTTGAGACATCTCCTACAACTACAGCACCAGAATTGTACTGCTGAAGCAAGTCCGTTTTTTGGCATTTTTACGACAGGGTCCCCCCTTACGACATTTTAGCAAAAAATGTTTTTCGTAAAAAATGCATTTTCTTACATTTTCTTACATTTACGGGTTTAGTCGGGACTCCTGATGACGTTTTGAGACATCTCCTACAACTACAGCACCAGAATTGTGCTGCTGAAGCAAGTCTGTTTTTTGGAAAAAAAATTTGTAAAAAAAAAGTTTTCCCAAAAAAAGCATTTTATGCCATTTTTAGGTTTTGTAGGGACTCCTGATGACGTTTTGAGACATCTCCTACAACTACAGCACCAGAATTGTACTGCTGAAGCAAGTCGGTTTTTTGGCATTTTTACGACAGGGTCCCCCCTTACGACATTTTAGCAAAAAATGTTTTTCGTAAAAAATGCATTTTCTTACATTTACGGGTTTAGTCGGGACTCCTGATGACGTTTTGAGACATCTCCTACAACTACAGCACCAGAATTGTGCTGCTGAAGCAAGTCTGTTTTTTGGAATTTTTTTTTGTAAAAAAAAAGGTTTCCCAAAAAAAGTATTTTATGCCATTTTTAGGTTTTGTAGGGACTCCTGATGACGTTTTGAGACATCTCCTACAACTACAGCACCAGAATTGGGCTGCTGAAGCAAGTCTGTTTTTTGAAAAAAATTTTGTAAAAAAAAAGTTTTCCCAAAAAAAGCATTTTATGCCATTTTTAGGTTTTGTAGGGACTCCTGATGACGTTTTGAGACATCTCCTACAACTACAGCACCAGAATTGTACTGCTGAAGCAAGTCCGTTTTTTGGCATTTTTACGACAGGGTCCCCCCTTACGACATTTTAGCAAAAAATGTTTTTCGTAAAAAATGCATTTTCTTACATTTTCTTACATTTACGGGTTTAGTCGGGACTCCTGATGACGTTTTGAGACATCTCCTACAACTACAGCACCAGAATTGTGCTGCTGAAGCAAGTCTGTTTTTTGAAAAAATTTTTGTAAAAAAAAAGTTTTCCCAAAAAAAGCATTTTATGCCATTTTTAGGTTTTGTAGGGACTCCTGATGACGTTTTGAGACATCTCCTACAACTACAGCACCAGAATTGTACTGCTGAAGCAAGTCCGTTTTTTGGCATTTTTACGACAGGGTCCCCCCTTACGACATTTTAGCAAAAAATGTTTTTCGTAAAAAATGCATTTTCTTACATTTTCTTAAATTTACGGGTTTAGTCGGGACTCCTGATGACGTTTTGAGACATCTCCTACAACTACAGCACCAGAATTGTACTGCTGAAGCAAGTCCGTTTTTTGGCATTTTTACGACAGGGTCCCCCCTTACGACGTTTTAGCAAAAAATGTTTTTCGTAAAAAATGCATTTTCTTACATTTAGGGGTTTAGTCGGGACTCCTGATGACGTTTTGAGACATCTCCTACAACTACAGCACCAGAATTGTGCTGCTGAAGCAAGTCTGATTTTTGAATTTTTTTTTGTAAAAAAAAAGTTTTCCCAAAAAAAGCATTTTATGCCATTTTTAGGTTTTGTAGGGACTCCTGATGACATTTTGAGACATCTCCTACAACTACAGCACCAGAATTGTACTGCTGAAGCAAGTCCGTTTTTTGGCATTTTTACGACAGGGTCCCCCCTTACGACATTTTAGCAAAAAATGTTTTTCTTAAAAAATGCATTTTCTTACATTTACGGGTTTAGTCGGGACTCCTGATGACGTTTTGAGACATCTCCTACAACTACAGCACCAGAATTGGGCTGCTGAAGCATGTCCGGTTTTTTGGCATTTTTACGACAGGGTCCCCCCTTACGACGTTTTAGCAAAAAATGTTTTTCGTAAAAAATGCATTTTCTTACATTTTCTTACATTTAGGGGTTTAGTCGGGACTCCTGATGACGTTTTGAGACATCTCCTACAACTACAGCACCAGAATTGTGCTGCTGAAGCAAGTATGATTTTTGAATTTTTTTTTGTAAAAAAAAAGTTTTCCCAAAAAAAGCATTTTATGCCATTTTTAGGTTTTGTAGGGACTCCTGGTGACATTTTGAGACATCTCCTACAACTACAGCACCAGAATTGTACTAATGAAGCAAGTCCGTTTTTTGGCATTTTTACGACAGGGTCCCCCCTTACGACATTTTAGCAAAAAATGTTTTTCGTAAAAAATGCATTTTCTTACATTTTCTTACATTTATGGGTTTAGTCGGGACTCCTGATGACGTTTTGAGACATCTCCTACAACTACAGCACCAGAATTGTGCTGCTGAAGCATGTCCGTTTTTTGGAAAAAAAAATTGTAAAAAAAAAGTTTTCCCAAAAAAAGCATTTTATGCCATTTTTAGGTTTTGTAGGGACTCCTGATGACGTTTTGAGACATCTCCTACAACTACAGCACCAGAATTGTACTGCTGAAGCAAGTCGGTTTTTTGGCATTTTTACGACAGGGTCCCCCCTTACGACATTTTAGCAAAACATGTTTTTCTTAAAAAATGCATTTTCTTACATTTTCTTACATTTACGGGTTTAGTCGGGACTCCTGATGACATTTTGAGACATCTCCTACAACTACAGCACCAGAATTGTGCTGCTGAAGCAAGTCAGTTTTTTTGGCATTTTTACGACAGGGTCCCCCCTTACGACATTTTAGCAAAAAATGTTTTTCGTAAAAAATGCATTTTCTTACATTTACGGGTTTAGTCGGGACTCCTGATGACGTTTTGAGACATCTCCTACAACTACAGCACCAGAAATGTGCTGCTGAAGCAAGTCCGTTTTTTGGAATTTTTTTTTGTAAAAAAAAAGTTTTCCCAAAAAAAGCATTTTATGCCATTTTTAGGTTTTGTAGGGACTCCTGATGACGTTTTGAGACATTTCCTACAACTACAGCACCAGAATTGTACTGCTGAAGCAAGTCCGTTTTTTGGCATTTTTACGACACGGTCCCCCCTTACGACATTTTAGCAAAAAATGTTTTTCTTAAAAAATGCATTTTCTTACATTTTCTTACATTTACGGGTTTAGTCGGGACTCCTGATGACGTTTTGAGACATCTCCTACAACTACAGCACCAGAATTGTACTGCTGAAGCAAGTCGTTTTTTTGGCATTTTTACGACAGGGTCCCCCCTTACGACATTTTAGCAAAAAATGTTTTTCGTAAAAAATGCATTTTCTTACATTTACGGGTTTAGTCGGGACTCCTGATGACGTTTTGAGACATCTCCTACAACTACAGCACCAGAATTGTGCTGCTGAAGCAAGTCTGTTTTTTGAATTTTTTTTTGTAAAAAAAAAGTTTTCCCAAAAAAAGCATTTCATGCCATTTTTAGGTTTTGTAGGGACTCCTGATGACGTTTTGAGACATCTCCTACAACTACAGCACCAGAATTGTACTGCTGAAGCAAGTCGGTTTTTTGGCATTTTTACGACAGGGTCCCCCCTTACGACGTTTTAGCAAAAAATGTTTTTCTTAAAAAATGCATTTTCTTACATTTTCTTACATTTACGGGTTTAGTCGGGACTCCTGATGACGTTTTGAGACATCTCCTATAACTACAGCACCAGAATTGTGCTGCTGAAGCAAGTCTGTTTTTTGAATTTTTTTTTGTAAAAAAAAAGTTTTCCCAAAAAAAGCATTTTATGCCATTTTTAGGTTTTGTAGGGACTCCTGATGATGTTTTGAGACATCTCCTACAACTACAGCACCAGAATTGTACTGCTGAAGCAAGTCCGTTTTTTGGCATTTTTACGACAGGGTCCCCCCTTACGACATTTTAGCAAAAAATGTTTTTCGTAAAAAATGCATTTTCTTACATTTACGGGTTTAGTCGGGACTCCTGATGACGTTTTGAGACATCTCCTACAACTACAGCACCAGAATTGTGCTGCTGAAGCAAGTCTGTTTTTTGAAAAAATTTTTGTAAAAAAAAAGTTTTCCCAAAAAAAGCATTTTATGCCATTTTTAGGTTTTGTAGGGTCTCCTGATGACGTTTTGAGACATCTCCTACAACTACAGCACCAAAATTGTGCTGCTGAAGCAAGTCTGTTTTTTGAATTTTTTTTTGTAAAAAAAAAGTTTTCCCAAAAAAAGCATTTCATGCCATTTTTAGGTTTTGTAGGGACTCCTGATGACGTTTTGAGACATCTCCTACAACTACAGCACCAGAATTGTACTGCTGAAGCAAGTCAGTTTTTTGGCATTTTTACGACAGGGTCCCTCCCCCCTTACGACATTTTAGCAAAACATGTTTTTCTTAAAAAATGCATTTTCTTACATTTTCTTACATTTACGGGTTTAGTCGGGACTCCTGATGACGTTTTGAGACATCTCCTACAACTACAGCACCAGAATTGTGCTGCTGAAGCAAGTCTGTTTTTTGAATTTTTTTTTGTAAAAAAAAAGTTTTCCCAAAAAAAGCATTTTATGCCATTTTTAGGTTTTGTAGGGACTCCTGATGACGTTTTAAGACATCTCCTACAACTACAGCACCAGAATTGTGCTGCTGAAGCAAGTCTGTTTTTTGAAAAAATTTTTATAAAAAAAAAGTTTTCCCAAAAAAAGCATTTTATGCCATTTTTAGGTTTTGTAGGGACTCCTGATGACGTTTTGAGACATCTCCTACAACTACAGCACCAGAATTGTACTGCTGAAGCAAGTCCGTTTTTTGGCATTTTTACGACAGGGTCCCCCCTTACGACGTTTTAGCAAAAAATGTTTTTCGTAAAAAATGCATTTTCTTACATTTAGGGGTTTAGTCGGGACTCCTGATGACGTTTTGAGACATCTCCTACAACTACAGCACCAGAATTGTGCTGCTGAAGCAAGTCTGATTTTTGAATTTTTTTTTGTAAAAAAAAAGTTTTCCCAAAAAAAGCATTTTATGCCATTTTTAGGTTTTGTAGGGACTCCTGATGACATTTTGAGACATCTCCTACAACTACAGCACCAGAATTGTACTGCTGAAGCAAGTCCGTTTTTTGGCATTTTTACGACAGGGTCCCCCCTTACGACATTTTAGCAAAAAATGTTTTTCTTAAAAAATGCATTTTCTTACATTTACGGGTTTAGTCGGGACTCCTGATGACGTTTTGAGACATCTCCTACAACTACAGCACCAGAATTGGGCTGCTGAAGCATGTCCGGTTTTTTGGCATTTTTACGACAGGGTCCCCCCTTACGACGTTTTAGCAAAAAATGTTTTTCGTAAAAAATGCATTTTCTTACATTTTCTTACATTTAGGGGTTTAGTCGGGACTTCTGATGACGTTTTGAGACATCTCCTACAACTACAGCACCAGAATTGTGCTGCTGAAGCAAGTATGATTTTTGAATTTTTTTTTGTAAAAAAAAAGTTTTCCCAAAAAAAGCATTTTATGCCATTTTTAGGTTTTGTAGGGACTCCTGGTGACATTTTGAGACATCTCCTACAACTACAGCACCAGAATTGTACTAATGAAGCAAGTCCGTTTTTTGGCATTTTTACGACAGGGTCCCCCCTTACGACATTTTAGCAAAAAATGTTTTTCGTAAAAAATGCATTTTCTTACATTTTCTTACATTTACGGGTTTAGTCGGGACTCCTGATGACGTTTTGAGACATCTCCTACAACTACAGCACCAGAATTGTGCTGCTGAAGCATGTCCGTTTTTTGGAAAAAAAAATTGTAAAAAAAAAGTTTTCCCAAAAAAAGCATTTTATGCCATTTTTAGGTTTTGTAGGGACTCCTGATGACGTTTTGAGACATCTCCTACAACTACAGCACCAGAATTGTACTGCTGAAGCAAGTCGGTTTTTTGGCATTTTTACGACAGGGTCCCCCCTTACGACATTTTAGCAAAAAATGTTTTTCGTAAAAAATGCATTTTCTTACATTTTCTTACATTTACGGGTTTAGTCGGGACTCCTGATGACGTTTTGAGACATCTCCTACAACTACAGCACCAGAATTGTGCTGCTGAAGCAAGTCTGTTTTTTGAATTTTTTTTTGTAAAAAAAAAGTTTTCCCAAAAAAAGCATTTCATGCCATTTTTAGGTTTTGTAGGGACTCCTGATGACGTTTTGAGACATCTCCTACAACTACAGCACCAGAATTGTACTGCTGAAGCAAGTCAGTTTTTTGGCATTTTTACGACAGGGTCCCCCCTTACGACATTTTAGCAAAACATGTTTTTCTTAAAAAATGCATTTTCTTACATTTTCTTACATTTACGGGTTTAGTCGGGACTCCTGATGACATTTTGAGACATCTCCTACAACTACAGCACCAGAATTGTGCTGCTGAAGCAAGTCAGTTTTTTTGGCATTTTTACGACAGGGTCCCCCCTTACGACATTTTAGCAAAAAATGTTTTTCGTAAAAAATGCATTTTCTTACATTTACGGGTTTAGTCGGGACTCCTGATGACGTTTTGAGACATCTCCTACAACTACAGCACCAGAAATGTGCTGCTGAAGCAAGTCCGTTTTTTGGAATTTTTTTTTGTAAAAAAAAAGTTTTCCCAAAAAAAGCATTTTATGCCATTTTTAGGTTTTGTAGGGACTCCTGATGACGTTTTGAGACATTTCCTACAACTACAGCACCAGAATTGTACTGCTGAAGCAAGTCCGTTTTTTGGCATTTTTACGACACGGTCCCCCCTTACGACATTTTAGCAAAAAATGTTTTTCTTAAAAAATGCATTTTCTTACATTTTCTTACATTTACGGGTTTAGTCGGGACTCCTGATGACGTTTTGAGACATCTCCTACAACTACAGCACCAGAATTGTACTGCTGAAGCAAGTCGTTTTTTGGCATTTTTACGACAGGGTCCCCCCTTACGACATTTTAGCAAAAAATGTTTTTCGTAAAAAATGCATTTTCTTACATTTACGGGTTTAGTCGGGACTCCTGATGACGTTTTGAGACATCTCCTACAACTACAGCACCAGAATTGTGCTGCTGAAGCAAGTCTGTTTTTTGAATTTTTTTTTGTAAAAAAAAAGTTTTCCCAAAAAAAGCATTTCATGCCATTTTTAGGTTTTGTAGGGACTCCTGATGACGTTTTGAGACATCTCCTACAACTACAGCACCAGAATTGTACTGCTGAAGCAAGTCGGTTTTTTGGCATTTTTACGACAGGGTCCCCCCTTACGACGTTTTAGCAAAAAATGTTTTTCTTAAAAAATGCATTTTCTTACATTTTCTTACATTTACGGGTTTAGTCGGGACTCCTGATGACGTTTTGAGACATCTCCTATAACTACAGCACCAGAATTGTGCTGCTGAAGCAAGTCTGTTTTTTGAATTTTTTTTTGTAAAAAAAAAGTTTTCCCAAAAAAAGCATTTTATGCCATTTTTAGGTTTTGTAGGGACTCCTGATGATGTTTTGAGACATCTCCTACAACTACAGCACCAGAATTGTACTGCTGAAGCAAGTCCGTTTTTTGGCATTTTTACGACAGGGTCCCCCCTTACGACATTTTAGCAAAAAATGTTTTTCGTAAAAAATGCATTTTCTTACATTTACGGGTTTAGTCGGGACTCCTGATGACGTTTTGAGACATCTCCTACAACTACAGCACCAGAATTGTGCTGCTGAAGCAAGTCTGTTTTTTGAAAAAATTTTTGTAAAAAAAAAGTTTTCCCAAAAAAAGCATTTTATGCCATTTTTAGGTTTTGTAGGGTCTCCTGATGACGTTTTGAGACATCTCCTACAACTACAGCACCAAAATTGTGCTGCTGAAGCAAGTCTGTTTTTTGAATTTTTTTTTGTAAAAAAAAAGTTTTCCCAAAAAAAGCATTTCATGCCATTTTTAGGTTTTGTAGGGACTCCTGATGACGTTTTGAGACATCTCCTACAACTACAGCACCAGAATTGTACTGCTGAAGCAAGTCAGTTTTTTGGCATTTTTACGACAGGGTCCCTCCCCCCTTACGACATTTTAGCAAAACATGTTTTTCTTAAAAAATGCATTTTCTTACATTTTCTTACATTTACGGGTTTAGTCGGGACTCCTGATGACGTTTTGAGACATCTCCTACAACTACAGCACCAGAATTGTGCTGCTGAAGCAAGTCTGTTTTTTGAATTTTTTTTTGTAAAAAAAAAGTTTTCCCAAAAAAAGCATTTTATGCCATTTTTAGGTTTTGTAGGGACTCCTGATGACGTTTTAAGACATCTCCTACAACTACAGCACCAGAATTGTGCTGCTGAAGCAAGTCTGTTTTTTGAAAAAAATTTTATAAAAAAAAAGTTTTCCCAAAAAAAGCATTTTATGCCATTTTTAGGTTTTGTAGGGACTCCTGATGACGTTTTGAGACATCTCCTACAACTACAGCACCAGAATTGTACTGCTGAAGCAAGTCCGTTTTTTGGCATTTTTACGACAGGGTCCCCCCTTACGACATTTTAGCAAAAAATGTTTTTCTTAAAAAATGCATTTTCTTACATTTTCTTACATTTACGTGTTTAGTCGGGACTCCTGATGACGTTTTGAGACATCTCCTACAACTACAGCACCAGAATTGTGCTGCTGTGGAAAGTCTGTTGTTTGAAAAATTTTTTGTAAAAAAAAAGTTTTCCCAAAAAAAGCATTTTATGCCATTTTTAGGTTTTGTAGGGTCTCCTGATGACGTTTTAAGACATCTCCTACAACTACAGCACCAGAATTGTGCTGCTGAAGCAAGTCAGTTTTTTGGAATTTTTACGACAGGGTCCCCCCTTACGACATTTTAGCAAAAAATGTTTTTCGTAAAAAATGCATTTTCTTACATTTTCTTACATTTACGGGTTTAGTCGGGACTCCTGATGACGTTTTGAGACATCTCCTACAACTACAGCACCAGAATTGTGCTGCTGAAGCAAGTCTGTTTTTTGAAAAAATTTTTGTAAGAAAAAAGTTTTCCCAAAAAAAGCATTTTATGCCATTTTTAGGTTTTGTAGGGACTCCTGATGACGTTTTGAGACATCTCCTACAACTACAGCACCAGAATTGTACTGCTGAAGCAAGTCGGTTTTTTGGCATTTTTACGACAGGGTCCCCCCTTACGACATTTTAGCAAAAAATGTTTTTCGTAAAAAATGCATTTTCTTACATTTTCTTACATTTACGGGTTTAGTCGGGACTCCTGATGACGTTTTGAGACATCTCCTACAACTACAGCACCAGAATTGTGCTGCTGAAGCAAGTCCGTTTTTTGGAATTTTTTTTTGTAAAAAAAAAGTTTTCCCAAAAAAAGCATTTTATGCCATTTTTAGGTTTTGTAGGGACTCCTGATGACGTTTTGAGACATCTCCTACAACTACAGCACCAGAATTGTACTGCTGAAGCAAGTCAATTTTTTGGCATTTTTACGACAGGGTCCCCCATTACGACATTTTAGCAAAAAATGTTTTTCGTAAAAAATGCATTTTCTTACATTTTATTACATTTACGGGTTTAGTCGGGACTCCTGATGACGTTTTGAGACATCTCCTACAACTACAGCACCAGAATTGTGCTGCTGAAGCAAGTCTGTTTTTTGGCATTTTTACGACAGGGTCCCCCGTTACGACATTTTAGCAAAAAATGTTTTTCGTAAAAAATGCATTTTCTTACATTTTCTTACATTTACGGGTTTAGTTGGGACTCCTGATGACGTTTTCAGACATCTCCTACAACTACAGCACCAGAATTGTGCTGCTGAAGCAAGTCAGTTTTTTGAATTTTTTTTTGTAAAAAAAAAGTTTTCCCCAAAAAAGCATTTTATGCCATTTTTAGGTTTTGTAGGGACTCCTGATGACGTTTTAAGACATCTCCTACAACTACAGCACCAGAATTGTGCTGCTGAAGCAAGTCAGTTTTTTGGAATTTTTACGACAGGGTCCCCCCTTACGACATTTTAGCAAAAAATGTTTTTCGTAAAAAATTCATTTTCTTACATTTACCGGTTTGGTCGGGACTCCTGATGACGTTTAGAGACATCTCCTACAACTACAGCACCAGAATTGTGCTGCTGTAGCAAGTCTGTTGTTTGAAAAAAATTTTGTAAAAAAAAAGTTTTCCCAAAAAAAGCATTTTATGCCATTTTTAGGTTTTGTAGGGACTCCTGATGACGTTTTGAGACATCTCCTACAACTACAGCACCAGAATTGTACTGCTGAAGCAAGTCCGTTTTTTGGCATTTTTACGACAGGGTCCCGCCTTACGACATTTTAGCAAAAAATGTTTTTCTTAAAAAATGCATTTTCTTACATTTACGGGTTTAGTCGGGACTCCTGATGACGTTTTGAGACATCTCCTACAACTACAGCACCAGAATTGTGCTGCTGAAGCAAGTCCGTTTTTTGGAATTTTTTTTTGTAAAAAAAAAGTTTTCCCAAAAAAAGCATTTTATGCCATTTTTAGGTTTTGTAGGGACTCCTGATGACGTTTTGAGACATTTCCTACAACTACAGCACCAGAATTGTACTGCTGAAGCAAGTCCGTGTTTTTGGCATTTTTACGACATTTTAGCAAAAAATGTTTTTCTTAAAAAAATGCATTTTCTTACATTTTCTTACATTTACGGGTTTAGTCGGGACTCCTGATGACGTTTTGAGACATCTCCTACAACTACAGCACCAGAATTGTGCTGCTGAAGCAAGTCTGTTTTTTGAAATTTTTTTTGTAAAAAAAAAGTTTTCCCCAAAAAAACATTTTATGCCATTTTTAGGTTTTGTAGGGACTCCTGATGATGTTTTGAGACATCTCCTACAACTACAGCACCAGAATTGTACTGCTGAAGCAAGTCCGTTTTTTGGCATTTTTACGACATTTTAGCAAAAAATGTTTTTCGTGAAAAATGCATTTTCTTACATTTTCTTACATTTACGTGTTTAGTCGGGACTCCTGATGATGTTTTGAGACATCTCCTACAACTACAGCACCAGAATTGTGCTGCTGAAGCAAGTCTGTTTTTTGAAAAAATTTTTATAAAAAAAAAGTTTTCCCAAAAAAAGCATTTTATGCCATTTTTAGGTTTTGTAGGGACTCCTGATGACGTTTTGAGACATCTCCTACAACTACAGCACCAGAATTGTACTGCTGAAGCAAGTCGGTTTTTTGGCATTTTTACGACAGGGTCCCCCCCTTACGACGTTTTAGCAAAAAATGTTTTTCGTAAAAAATGCATTTTCTTACATTTAGGGGTTTAGTCGGGACTCCTGATGACGTTTTGAGACATCTCCTACAACTACAGCACCAGAATTGTGCTGCTGAAGCAAGTCCGTTTTTTGGAAAATTTTTTTGTAAATAAAAGTTTTCCCCAAAAAAGCATTTTATGCCATTTTTAGGTTTTGTAGGGACTCCTGATGACGTTTTGAGACATCTCCTACAACTACAGCACCAGAATTGTGCTGCTGAAGCAAGTCAGTTTTTTGGAATTTTTACGACAGGGTCCCCCCTTACGACATTTTAGCAAAAAATGTTTTTCGTAAAAAATGCATTTTCTTACATTTTCTTACATTTACGGGTTTAGTCGGGACTCCTGATGACGTTTTGAGACATCTCCTACAACTACAGCACCAGAATTGTGCTGCTGAAGCAAGTCTGTTTTTTGAAAAAATTTTTATAAAAAAAAAGTTTTCCCAAAAAAAGCATTTTATGCCATTTTTAGGTTTTGTAGGGACTCCTGATGACGTTTTGAGACATCTCCTACAACTACAGCACCAGAATTGTGCTGCTGAAGCAAGTCAGTTTTTTGGAATTTTTACGACAGGGTCCCCCCTTACGACATTTTAGCAAAAAATGTTTTTCGTAAAAAATGCATTTTCTTACATTTTCTTACATTTACGGGTTTAGTCGGGACTCCTGATGACGTTTTGAGACATCTCCTACAACTACAGCACCAGAATTGTGCTGCTGAAGCAAGTCTGTTTTTTGAAAAAATTTTTGTAAAAAAAAAGTTTTCCCAAAAAAAGCATTTTATGCCATTTTTAGGTTATGTAGGGACTCCTGATGACGTTTTGAGACATCTCCTACAACTACAGCACCAGAATTGTACTGCTGAAGCAAGTCGGTTTTTTGGCATTTTTACGCCGTTTTAGCAGAAAATGTTTTTCGTAAAAAATGCATTTTCTTACATTTTCTTACATTTAGGGGTTTAGTCGGGACTCCTGATGACGTTTTGAGACATCTCCTACAACTACAGCACCAGAATTGTGCTGCTGAAGCAAGTCTGATTTTTGAATTTTTTTTTGTAAAAAAAAAGTTTTCCCAAAAAAAGCATTTTATGCCATTTTTAGGTTTTGTAGGGACTCCTGATGACGTTTTGAGACATCTCCTACAACTACAGCACCAGAATTGTACTGCTGAAGCAAGTCCGTTTTTTGGCATTTTTACGACAGGGTCCCCCCTTACGACATTTTAGCAAAAAATGTTTTTCTTAAAAAATGCATTTTCTTACATTTTCTTAAATTTACGGGTTTAGTCGGGACTCCTGATGACGTTTTGAGACATCTCCTACAACTACAGCACCAGAATTGTGCTGCTGAAGCAAGTCTGTTTTTTGAAATTTCTTTTATAAAAAAAAAGTTTTCCCAAAAAAAGCATTTTATGCCATTTTTAGGTTTTGTAGGGACTCCTGATGACGTTTTGAGACATCTCCTACAACTACAGCACCAGAATTGTACTGCTGAAGCAAGTCGGTTTTTTGGCATTTTTACGACATTTTAGCAAAAAATGTTTTTCGTAAAAAATGCATTTTCTTACATTTACGGGTTTAGTCGGGACTCCTGATGACGTTTTGAGACATCTCCTACAACTACAGCACCAGAATTGTGCTGCTGAAGCAAGTCTGTTTTTTGAATTTTTTTTTGTAAAAAAAAAGTTTTCCCAAAAAAAGCATTTTATGCCATTTTTAGGTTTTGTAGGGACTCCTGATGACGTTTTAAGACATCTCCTACAACTACAGCACCAGAATTGTGCTGCTGAAGCAAGTCAGTTTTTTGGAATTTTTACGACAGGGTCCCCCCTTACGACATTTTAGCAAAAAATCTTTTTCGTAAAAAATGCATTTTCTTACATTTTCTTACATTTACGGGTTTAGTCTGGACTCCTGATGACGTTTTGAGACATCTCCTACAACTACAGCACCAGAATTGTGCTGCTGAAGCAAGTCCGTTTTTTGGAATTTTTTTTTGTAAAAAAAAAGTTTTCCCAAAAAAAGCATTTTATGCCATTTTTAGGTTTTGTAGGGACTCCTGATGACGTTTTGAGACATCTCCTACAACTACAGCACCAGAATTGTACTGCTGAAGCAAGTCCGTTTTTTGGCATTTTTACGACAGGGTCCCCCCTTACGACATTTTAGCAAAAAATGTTTTTCTTAAAAAATGCATTTTCTTACATTGTCTTACATTTAGGGGTTTAGTCGGGACTCCTGATGACGTTTTGAGACATCTCCTACAACTACAGCACCAGAATTGTGCTGCTGAAGCAAGACTGTTTTTTGAAAAATTTTTTGTAAAAAAAAAGTTTTCCCCAAAAAAGCATTTTATGCCATTTTTAGGTTTTGTAGGGACTCCTGATGATGTTTTGAGACATCTCCTACAACTACAGCACCAGAATTGTACTGCTGAAGCAAGTCCGTTTTTTGGCATTTTTACGACAGGGTCCCCCCTTACGACATTTTAGCAAAAAATGTTTTTCGTAAAAAATGCATTTTCTTACATTTTCTTACATTTACGTGTTTAGTCGGGACTCCTGATGACGTTTTGAGACATCTCCTACAACTACAGCACCAGAATTGTGCTGCTGAAGCAAGTCTGACTTTTGAATTTTTTTTTGTAAAAAAAAAGTTTTCCCAAAAAAAGCATTTTATGCCATTTTTAGGTTTTGTAGGGACTCCTGATGACGTTTTGAGACATCTCCTACAACTACAGCACCAGAATTGTACTGCTGAAGCAAGTCCGTTTTTTGGCATTTTTACGACAGGGTCCCCCCTTACGACATTTTAGCAAAAAATGTTTTTCGTAAAAAATGCATTTTCTTACATTTTCTTACATTTACGGGTTTAGTCGGGACTCCTGATGACGTTTTGAGACATCTCCTACAACTACAGCACCAGAATTGTGCTGCTGAAGCAAGTCTGTTTTTTGAATTTTTTTTTATAAAAAAAAAGTTTTCCCAAAAAAAGCATTTTATGCCATTTTTAGGTTTTGTAGGGACTCCTGATGACATTTTGAGATATCTCCTACAACTACAGCACCAGAATTGTACTGCTGAAGCAAGTCGGTTTTTTGGCATTTTTACGACAGGGTCCCCCCTTACGACATTTTAGCAAAAAATGTTTTTCTTAAAAAATGCATTTTCTTACATTTACGTGTTTAGTCGGGACTCCTGATGACGTTTTGAGACATCTCCTACAACTACAGCACCAGAATTGTGCTGCTGAAGCAAGTCTGTTTTTTGAAAAAAATTTTATAAAAAAAAAGTTTTCCCAAAAAAAGCATTTTATGCCATTTTTAGGTTTTGTAGGGACTCCTGATGACGTTTTGAGACATCTCCTACAACTACAGCACCAGAATTGTACTGCTGAAGCAAGTCCGTTTTTTGGCATTTTTACGACAGGGTCCCCCCTTACGACATTTTAGCAAAAAATGTTTTTCTTAAAAAATGCATTTTCTTACATTTTCTTACATTTACGTGTTTAGTCGGGACTCCTGATGACGTTTTGAGACATCTCCTACAACTACAGCACCAGAATTGTGCTGCTGTAGCAAGTCTGTTGTTTGAAAAAAATTTTCTAAAAAAAAAGTTTTCCCAAAAAAAGCATTTTATGCCATTTTTAGGTTTTGTAGGGTCTCCTGATGACGTTTTAAGACATCTCCTACAACTACAGCACCAGAATTGTGCTGCTGAAGCAAGTCAGTTTTTTGGAATTTTTACGACAGGGTCCCCCCTTACGACATTTGAGCAAAAAATGTTTTTCGTAAAAAATGCATTTTCTTACATTTTCTTACATTTACGGGTTTAGTCGGGACTCCTGATGACGTTTTGAGACATCTCCTACAACTACAGCACCAGAATTGTGCTGCTGAAGCAAGTCTGTTTTTTGAAAACATTTTTGTAAAAAAAAAGTTTTCCCAAAAAAAGCATTTTATGCAATTTTTAGGTTTTGTAGGGACTCCTGATGACGTTTTGAGACATCTCCTACAACTACAGCACCAGAATTGTACTGCTGAAGCAAGTCCGTTTTTTGGCATTTTTACGACAGGGTCCCTCCCCCCTTACGACATTTTAGCAAAAAATGTTTTTCTTAAAAAATGCATTTTCTTACATTTACGGGTTTATTCGGGACTCCTGATGACGTTTTGAGACATCTCCTACAACTACAGCACCAGAATTGTGCTGCTGAAGCAAGTCCGTTTTTTGGAATTTTTTTTTGTTAAAAAAAAGTTTTCCCAAAAAAAGCATTTTATGCCATTTTTAGGTTTTGTAGGGACTCCTGATGACGTTTTGAGACATTTCCTACAACTACAGCACCAGAATTGTACTACTGAAGCAAGTCCGTGTTTTTGGCATTTTTACGACATTTTAGCAAAAAATGTTTTTCTTAAAAAATGCATTTTCTTACATTTTCTTACATTTACGGGTTTAGTCGGGACTCCTGATGACGTTTTGAGACATCTCCTACAACTACAGCACCAGAATTGTGCTGCTGAAGCAAGTCTGTTTTTTGAAACATTTTTTGTAAAAAAAAAGTTTTCCCAAAAAAAGCATTTTATGCCATTTTTAGGTTTTGTAGGGACTCCTGATGACGTTTTGAGACATCTCCTACAACTACAGCACCAGAATTGTACTGCTGAAGCAAGTCGGTTTTTTGGCATTTTTACGCCAGGGTCCCCCCTTACGACGTTTTAGCAAAAAATGTTTTTCGTAAAAAATGCATTTTCTTACATTTTCTTACATTTAGGGGTTTAGTCGGGACTCCTGATGACGTTTTGAGACATCTCCTACAACTACAGCACCAGAATTGTGCTGCTGAAGCAAGTCTGATTTTTGAATTTTTTTTTGTAAAAAAAAAGTTTTCCCAAAAAAAGCATTTTATGCCATTTTTAGGTTTTGTAGGGACTCCTGATGACGTTTTGAGACATCTCCTACAACTACAGCACCAGAATTGTACTGCTGAAGCAAGTCCGTTTTTTGGCATTTTTACGACAGGGTCCCCCCTTACGACATTTTAGCAAAAAATGTTTTTCTTAAAAAAAGCATTTTCTTACATTTTCTTACATTTACGGGTTTAGTCGGGACTCCTGATGACGTTTTGAGACATCTCCTACAACTACAGCACCAGAATTGTGCTGCTGAAGCAAGTCTGTTTTTTGAAAAAATTTTTATAAAAAAAAAGTTTTCCCAAAAAAAGCATTTTATGCCATTTTTAGGTTTTGTAGGGACTCCTGATGACGTTTTGAGACATCTCCTACAACTACAGCACCAGAATTGTACTGCTGAAGCAAGTCGGTTTTTTGGCATTTTTACGACATTTTAGCAAAAAATGTTTTTCGTAAAAAATGCATTTTCTTACATTTTCTTACATTTACGGGTTTAGTCGGGACTCCTGATGACGTTTTGAGACATCTCCTACAACTACAGCACCAGAATTGTGCTGCTGAAGCAAGTCTGTTTTTTGAATTTTTTTTTGTAAAAAAAAAGTTTTCCCAAAAAAAGCATTTTATGCCATTTTTAGGTTTTGTAGGGACTCCTGATGACATTTTAAGACATCTCCTACAACTACAGCACCAGAATTGTGCTGCTGAAGCAAGTCAGTTTTTTGGAATTTTTACGACAGGGTCCCCCCTTACGACATTTTAGCAAAAAATCTTTTTCGTAAAAAATGCATTTTCTTACATTTTCTTACATTTACGGGTTTAGTCTGGACTCCTGATGACGTTTTGAGACATCTCCTACAACTACAGCACCAGAATTGTGCTGCTGAAGCAAGTCCGTTTTTTGGAATTTTTTTTTGTAAAAAAAAAGTTTTCCCAAAAAAAGCATTTTATGCCATTTTTAGGTTTTGTAGGGACTCCTGATGACGTTTTGAGGCATCTCCTACAACTACAGCACCAGAATTGTACTGCTGAAGCAAGTCCGTTTTTTGGCATTTTTACGACAGGGTCCCCCCTTACGACATTTTAGCAAAAAATGTTTTTCTTAAAAAATGCATTTTCTTACATTTTCTTACATTTACGGGTTTAGTCGGGACTCCTGATGACGTTTTGAGACATCTCCTACAACTACAGCACCAGAATTGTGCTGCTGAAGCAAGACTGTTTTTTGAAAAAATTTTTGTAAAAAAAAAGTTTTCCCCAAAAAAGCATTTTATGCCATTTTTAGGTTTTGTAGGGACTCCTGATGATGTTTTGAGACATCTCCTACAACTACAGCACCAGAATTGTACTGCTGAAGCAAGTCCGTTTTTTGGCATTTTTACGACAGGGTCCCCCCTTACGACATTTTAGCAAAAAATGTTTTTCGTAAAAAATGCATTTTCTTACATTTTCTTACATTTACGGGTTTAGTCGGGACTCCTGATGACGTTTTGAGACATCTCCTACAACTACAGCACCAGAATTGTGCTGCTGAAGCAAGTCTGTTTTTTGAATTTTTTTTTATAAAAAAAAAGTTTTCCCAAAAAAAGCATTTTATGCCATTTTTAGGTTTTGTAGGGACTCCTGATGACATTTTGAGACATCTCCTACAACTACAGCACCAGAATTGTACTGCTGAAGCAAGTCGGTTTTTTGGCATTTTTACGACAGGGTCCCCCCTTACGACGTTTTAGCAAAAAATGTTTTTCGTAAAAAATGCATTTTCTTACATTTTCTTACATTTAGGGGTTTAGTCGGGACTCCTGATGACGTTTTGAGACATCTCCTACAACTACAGCACCAGAATTGTGCTGCTGAAGCAAGTCCGTTTTTTGGAATTTTTTTTTGTAAAAAAAAAGTTTTCCCAAAAAAAGCATTTTATGCCATTTTTAGGTTTTGTAGGGACTCCTGATGACGTTTTGAGACATTTCCTACAACTACAGCACCAGAATTGTACTGCTGAAGCAAGTCCGTGTTTTTGGCATTTTTACGACATTTTAGCAAAAAATGTTTTTCGTAAAAAATGCATTTTCTTACATTTTATTACATTTACGGGTTTAGTCGGGACTCCTGATGACGTTTTGAGACATCTCCTACAACTACAGCACCAGAATTGTACTGCTGAAGCAAGTCCGTTTTTTGGCATTTTTACGACATTTTAGCAAAAAATGTTTTTCGTGAAAAATGCATTTTCTTACATTTTCTTACATTTACGTGTTTAGTCGGGACTCCTGATGACGTTTTGAGACATCTCCTACAACTACAGCACCAGAATTGTGCTGCTGAAGCAAGTCTGTTTTTTGAAAAAATTTTTATAAAAAAAAAGTTTTCCCAAAAAAAGCATTTTATGCCATTTTTAGGTTTTGTAGGGACTCCTGATGACGTTTTGAGACATCTCCTACAACTACAGCACCAGAATTGTACTGCTGAAGCAAGTCGGTTTTTTGGCATCTTTACGACAGGGTCCCCCCCCTTACGACGTTTTAGCAAAAAATGTTTTTTGTAAAAAATGCATTTTCTTACATTTTCTTACATTTAGGGGTTTAGTCGGGACTCCTGATGACGTTTTGAGACATCTCCTACAACTACAGCACCAGAATTGTGCTGCTGAAGCAAGTCCGTTTTTTGGAATTTTTTTTTGTAAAATAAAAGTTTTCCCCAAAAAAGCATTTTATGCCATTTTTAGGTTTTGTAGGGACTCCTGATGATGTTTTGAGACATCTCCTACAACTACAGCACCAGAATTGTACTGCTGAAGCAAGTCCGTTTTTTGGCATTTTACGACAGGGTCCCCCCTTACGACATTTTAGCAAAAAATGTTTTTCGTAAAAAATGCATTTTCTTACATTTACGTGTTTAGTCGGGACTCCTGATGACGTTTTGAGACATCTCCTACAACTACAGCACCAGAATTGTGCTGCTGAAGCAAGTCTGTTTTTTGAAAAAATTTTTATAAAAAAAAAGTTTTCCCAAAAAAAGCATTTTATGCCATTTTTAGGTTTTGTAGGGACTCCTGATGACGTTTTGAGACATCTCCTACAACTACAGCACCAGAATTGTACTGCTGAAGCAAGTCCGTTTTTTGGCATTTTTACGACAGGGTCCCCCCTTACGACATTTTAGCAAAAAATGTTTTTCGGAAAAAATGCATTTTCTTACATTTTCTTACATTTACGGGTTTAGTCGGGACTCCTGATGACGTTTTGAGACATCTCCTACAACTACAGCACCAGAATTGTGCTGCTGTAGCAAGTCTGTTGTTTGAAAAAAATTTTCTAAAAAAAAAGTTTTCCCAAAAAAAGCATTTTATGCCATTTTTAGGTTTTGTAGGGTCTCCTGATGACGTTTTAAGACATCTCCTACAACTACAGCACCAGAATTGTGCTGCTGAAGCAAGTCAGTTTTTTGGAATTTTTACGACAGGGTCCCCCCTTACGACATTTGAGCAAAAAATGTTTTTCGTAAAAAATGCATTTTCTTACATTTTCTTACATTTACGGGTTTAGTCGGGACTCCTGATGACGTTTTGAGACATCTCCTACAACTACAGCACCAGAATTGTGCTGCTGAAGCAAGTCTGTTTTTTGAAAAAATTTTTGTAAAAAAAAAGTTTTCCCAAAAAAAGCATTTTATGCCATTTTTAGGTTTTGTAGGGACTCCTGATGACGTTTTGAGACATCTCCTACAACTACAGCACCAGAATTGTACTGCTGAAGCAAGTCCGTTTTTTGGCATTTTTACGACAGGGTCCCCCCTTACGACATTTTAGCAAAAAATGTTTTTCTTAAAAAATGCATTTTCTTACATTTACGGGTTTATTCGGGACTCCTGATGACGTTTTGAGACATCTCCTACAACTACAGCACCAGAATTGTGCTGCTGAAGCAAGTCCGTTTTTTGGAATTTTTTTTTGTTAAAAAAAAGTTTTCCCAAAAAAAGCATTTTATGCCATTTTTAGGTTTTGTAGGGACTCCTGATGACGTTTTGAGACATTTCCTACAACTACAGCACCAGAATTGTACTGCTGAAGCAAGTCCGTGTTTTTGGCATTTTTACGACATTTTAGCAAAAAATGTTTTTCTTAAAAAATGCATTTTCTTACATTTTCTTACATTTACGGGTTTAGTCGGGACTCCTGATGACGTTTTGAGACATCTCCTACAACTACAGCACCAGAATTGTGCTGCTGAAGCAAGTCTGTTTTTTGAAACATTTTTTGTAAAAAAAAAGTTTTCCCAAAAAAAGCATTTTATGCCATTTTTAGGTTTTGTAGGGACTCCTGATGACGTTTTGAGACATCTCCTACAACTACAGCACCAGAATTGTACTGCTGAAGCAAGTCGGTTTTTTGGCATTTTTACGCCAGGGTCCCCCCTTACGACGTTTTAGCAAAAAATGTTTTTCGTAAAAAATGCATTTTCTTACATTTTCTTACATTTAGGGGTTTAGTCGGGACTCCTGATGACGTTTTGAGACATCTCCTACAACTACAGCACCAGAATTGTGCTGCTGAAGCAAGTCTGATTTTTGAATTTTTTTTTGTAAAAAAAAAGTTTTCCCAAAAAAAGCATTTTATGCCATTTTTAGGTTTTGTAGGGACTCCTGATGACGTTTTGAGACATCTCCTACAACTACAGCACCAGAATTGTACTGCTGAAGCAAGTCCGTTTTTTGGCATTTTTACGACAGGGTCCCCCCTTACGACATTTTAGCAAAAAATGTTTTTCTTAAAAAAAGCATTTTCTTACATTTTCTTACATTTACGGGTTTAGTCGGGACTCCTGATGACGTTTTGAGACATCTCCTACAACTACAGCACCAGAATTGTGCTGCTGAAGCAAGTCTGTTTTTTGAATTTTTTTTTATAAAAAAAAAGTTTTCCCAAAAAAAGCATTTTATGCCATTTTTAGGTTTTGTAGGGACTCCTGATGACGTTTTGAGACATCTCCTACAACTACAGCACCAGAATTGTACTGCTGAAGCAAGTCGGTTTTTTGGCATTTTTACGACATTTTAGCAAAAAATGTTTTTCGTAAAAAATGCATTTTCTTACATTTTCTTACATTTACGGGTTTAGTCGGGACTCCTGATGACGTTTTGAGACATCTCCTACAACTACAGCACCAGAATTGTGCTGCTGAAGCAAGTCTGTTTTTTGAATTTTTTTTTGTAAAAAAAAAGTTTTCCCAAAAAAAGCATTTTATGCCATTTTTAGGTTTTGTAGGGACTCCTGATGACGTTTTAAGACATCTCCTACAACTACAGCACCAGAATTGTGCTGCTGAAGCAAGTCAGTTTTTTGGAATTTTTACGACAGGGTCCCCCCTTACGACATTTTAGCAAAAAATCTTTTTCGTAAAAAATGCATTTTCTTACATTTTCTTACATTTACGGGTTTAGTCTGGACTCCTGATGACGTTTTGAGACATCTCCTACAACTACAGCACCAGAATTGTGCTGCTGAAGCAAGTCCGTTTTTTGGAATTTTTTTTTGTAAAAAAAAAGTTTTCCCAAAAAAAGCATTTTATGCCATTTTTAGGTTTTGTAGGGACTCCTGATGACGTTTTGAGACATCTCCTACAACTACAGCACCAGAATTGTACTGCTGAAGCAAGTCCGTTTTTTGGCATTTTTACGACAGGGTCCCCCCTTACGACATTTTAGCAAAAAATGTTTTTCTTAAAAAATGCATTTTCTTACATTTTCTTACATTTACGGGTTTAGTCGGGACTCCTGATGACGTTTTGAGACATCTCCTACAACTACAGCACCAGAATTGTGCTGCTGAAGCAAGTCTGTTTTTTGAATTTTTTTTTATAAAAAAAAAGTTTTCCCAAAAAAAGCATTTTATGCCATTTTTAGGTTTTGTAGGGACTCCTGATGACGTTTTGAGACATCTCCTACAACTACAGCACCAGAATTGTACTGCTGAAGCAAGTCGGTTTTTTGGCATTTTTACGACATTTTAGCAAAAAATGTTTTTCGTAAAAAATGCATTTTCTTACATTTTCTTACATTTACGGGTTTAGTCGGGACTCCTGATGACGTTTTGAGACATCTCCTACAACTACAGCACCAGAATTGTGCTGCTGAAGCAAGTCTGTTTTTTGAATTTTTTTTTGTAAAAAAAAAGTTTTCCCAAAAAAAGCATTTTATGCCATTTTTAGGTTTTGTAGGGACTCCTGATGACGTTTTAAGACATCTCCTACAACTACAGCACCAGAATTGTGCTGCTGAAGCAAGTCAGTTTTTTGGAATTTTTACGACAGGGTCCCCCCTTACGACATTTTAGCAAAAAATCTTTTTCGTAAAAAATGCATTTTCTTACATTTTCTTACATTTACGGGTTTAGTCTGGACTCCTGATGACGTTTTGAGACATCTCCTACAACTACAGCACCAGAATTGTGCTGCTGAAGCAAGTCCGTTTTTTGGAATTTTTTTTTGTAAAAAAAAAGTTTTCCCAAAAAAAGCATTTTATGCCATTTTTAGGTTTTGTAGGGACTCCTGATGACGTTTTGAGACATCTCCTACAACTACAGCACCAGAATTGTACTGCTGAAGCAAGTCCGTTTTTTGGCATTTTTACGACAGGGTCCCCCCTTACGACATTTTAGCAAAAAATGTTTTTCTTAAAAAATGCATTTTCTTACATTTTCTTACATTTACGGGTTTAGTCGGGACTCCTGATGACGTTTTGAGACATCTCCTACAACTACAGCACCAGAATTGTGCTGCTGAAGCAAGTCTGTTTTTTGAAAAAATTTTTATAAAAAAAAAGTTTTCCCAAAAAAAGCATTTTATGCCATTTTTAGGTTTTGTAGGGACTCCTGATGACGTTTTGAGACATCTCCTACAACTACAGCACCAGAATTGTACTGCTGAAGCAAGTCCGTGTTTTTGGCATTTTTACGACATTTTAGCAAAAAATGTTTTTCGTAAAAAATGCATTTTCTTACATTTTATTACATTTACGGGTTCAGTCGGGACTCCTGATGACGTTTTGAGACATCTCCTACAACTACAGCACCAGAATTGTACTGCTGAAGCAAGTCCGTTTTTTGGCATTTTTACGACATTTTAGCAAAAAATGTTTTTCGTGAAAAATGCATTTTCTTACATTTTCTTACATTTACGTGTTTAGTCGGGACTCCTGATGACGTTTTGAGACATCTCCTACAACTACAGCACCAGAATTGTGCTGCTGAAGCAAGTCTGTTTTTTGAAAAAATTTTTATAAAAAAAAAGTTTTCCCAAAAAAAGCATTTTATGCCATTTTTAGGTTTTGTAGGGACTCCTGATGACGTTTTGAGACATCTCCTACAACTACAGCACCAGAATTGTACTGCTGAAGCAAGTCGGTTTTTTGGCATTTTTACGACAGGGTCCCCCCCTTACGACGTTTTAGCAAAAAATGTTTTTTGTAAAAAATGCATTTTCTTAGATTTTCTTACATTTAGGGGTTTAGTCGGGACTCCTGATGACGTTTTGAGACATCTCCTACAACTACAGCACCAGAATTGTGCTGCTGAAGCAAGTCCGTTTTTTGGAATTTTTTTTTGTAAAATAAAAGTTTTCCCCAAAAAAGCATTTTATGCCATTTTTAGGTTTTGTAGGGACTCCTGATGATGTTTTGAGACATCTCCTACAACTACAGCACCAGAATTGTACTGCTGAAGCAAGTCCGTTTTTTGGCATTTTTACGACAGGGTCCCCCCTTACGACATTTTAGCAAAAAATGTTTTTCGTAAAAAATGCATTTTCTTACATTTACGTGTTTAGTCGGGACTCCTGATGACGTTTTGAGACATCTCCTACAACTACAGCACCAGAATTGTGCTGCTGAAGCAAGTCTGTTTTTTGAAAAATTTTTTATAAAAAAAAAGTTTTCCCAAAAAAAGCATTTTATGCCATTTTTAGGTTTTGTAGGGACTCCTGATGACGTTTTGAGACATCTCCTACAACTACAGCACCAGAATTGTACTGCTGAAGCAAGTCCGTTTTTTGGCATTTTTACGACAGGGTCCCCCCTTACGACATTTTAGCAAAAAATGTTTTTCGTAAAAAATGCATTTTCTTACATTTTCTTACATTTACGGGTTTAGTCGGGACTCCTGATGACGTTTTGAGACATCTCCTACAACTACAGCACCAGAATTGTGCTGCTGAAGCAAGTCTGTTTTTTGGAAAAAAAAATTTGTAAAAAAAAAGTTTTCCCAAAAAAAGCATTTTATGCCATTTTTAGGTTTTGTAGGGACTCCTGATGACGTTTTGAGACATCTCCTACAACTACAGCACCAGAATTGTACTGCTGAAGCAAGTCGGTTTTTTGGCATTTTTACGACAGGGTCCCCCCTTACGACATTTTAGCAAAAAATGTTTTTCGTAAAAAATGCATTTTCTTACATTTACGGGTTTAGTCGGGACTCCTGATGACGTTTTGAGACATCTCCTACAACTACAGCACCAGAATTGTGCTGCTGAAGCAAGTCTGTTTTTTGGAATTTTTTTTTGTAAAAAAAAAGTTTTCCCAAAAAAAGCATTTTATGCCATTTTTAGGTTTTGTAGGGACTCCTGATGACGTTTTGAGACATCTCCTACAACTACAGCACCAGAATTGGGCTGCTGAAGCAAGTCTGTTTTTTGAAAAATTTTTTGTAAAAAAAAAGTTTTCCCAAAAAAAGTATTTTATGCCATTTTTAGGTTTTGTAAGGACTCCTGATGACGTTTTGAGACATCTCCTACAACTACAGCACCAGAATTGTACTGCTGAAGCAAGTCCGTTTTTTGGCATTTTTACGACAGGGTCCCCCCTTACGACATTTTAGCAAAAAATGTTTTTCGTAAAAAATGCATTTTCTTACATTTTCTTACATTTACGGGTTTAGTCGGGACTCCTGATGACGTTTTGAGACATCTCCTACAACTACAGCACCAGAATTGTGCTGCTGAAGCAAGTCTGTTTTTTGAAAAAAAATTTGTAAAAAAAAAGTTTTCCCAAAAAAAGCATTTTATGCCATTTTTAGGTTTTGTAGGGACTCCTGATGACGTTTTGAGACATCTCCTACAACTACAGCACCAGAATTGTACTGCTGAAGCAAGTCCGTTTTTTGGCATTTTTACGACAGGGTCCCCCCTTACGACATTTTAGCAAAAAATGTTTTTCGTAAAAAATGCATTTTCTTACATTTTCTTACATTTACGGGTTTAGTCGGGACTCCTGATGACGTTTTGAGACATCTCCTACAACTACAGCACCAGAATTGTACTGCTGAAGCAAGTCCGTTTTTTGGCATTTTTACGACAGGGTCCCCCCTTACGACATTTTAGCAAAAAATGTTTTTCTTAAAAAATGCATTTTCTTACATTTACGGGTTTAGTCGGGACTCCTGATGACGTTTTGAGACATCTCCTACAACTACAGCACCAGAATTGTGCTGCTGAAGCAAGTCCGTTTTTTGGAAAAATTTTTTGTAAAAAAAAAGTTTTCCCAAAAAAAGCATTTTATGCCATTTTTAGGTTTTGTAGGGACTCCTGATGACGTTTTGAGACATTTCCTACAACTACAGCACCAGAATTGTACTGCTGAAGCAAGTCCGTGTTTTTGGCATTTTTACGACATTTTAGCAAAAAATGTTTTTCGTAAAAAATGCATTTTCTTACATTTTCTTACATTTACGGGTTCAGTCGGGACTCCTGATGACGTTTTGAGACATCTCCTACAACTACAGCACCAGAATTGTACTGCTGAAGCAAGTCCGTTTTTTGGCATTTTTACGACATTTTAGCAAAAAATGTTTTTCGTGAAAAATGCATTTTCTTACATTTTCTTACATTTACGTGTTTAGTCGGGACTCCTGATGACGTTTTGAGACATCTCCTACAACTACAGCACCAGAATTGTGCTGCTGAAGCAAGTCTGTTTTTTGAAAAAATTTTTATAAAAAAAAAGTTTTCCCAAAAAAAGCATTTTATGCCATTTTTAGGTTTTGTAGGGACTCCTGATGACGTTTTGAGACATCTCCTACAACTACAGCACCAGAATTGTACTGCTGAAGCAAGTCGGTTTTTTGGCATTTTTACGACAGGGTCCCCCCTTACGACATTTTAGCAAAAAATGTTTTTCGTAAAAAATGCATTTTCTTACATTTACGGGTTTAGTCGGGACTCCTGATGACGTTTTGAGACATCTCCTACAACTACAGCACCAGAATTGTGCTGCTGAAGCAAGTCTGTTTTTTGGAATTTTTTTTTGTAAAAAAAAAGTTTTCCCAAAAAAAGCATTTTATGCCATTTTTAGGTTTTGTAGGGACTCCTGATGACGTTTTGAGACATCTCCTACAACTACAGCACCAGAATTGGGCTGCTGAAGCAAGTCTGTTTTTTGAAAAAAATTTTGTAAAAAAAAAGTTTTCCCAAAAAAAGCATTTTATGCCATTTTTAGGTTTTGTAGGGACTCCTGATGACGTTTTGAGACATCTCCTACAACTACAGCACCAGAATTGTACTGCTGAAGCAAGTCCGTTTTTTGGCATTTTTACGACAGGGTCCCCCCTTACGACATTTTAGCAAAAAATGTTTTTCGTAAAAAATGCATTTTCTTACATTTTCTTACATTTACGGGTTTAGTCGGGACTCCTGATGACGTTTTGAGACATCTCCTACAACTACAGCACCAGAATTGTGCTGCTGAAGCAAGTCTGTTTTTTGAAAAAAATTTTGTAAAAAAAAAGTTTTCCCAAAAAAAGCATTTTATGCCATTTTTAGGTTTTGTAGGGACTCCTGATGACGTTTTGAGACATCTCCTACAACTACAGCACCAGAATTGTACTGCTGAAGCAAGTCCGTTTTTTGGCATTTTTACGACAGGGTCCCCCCTTACGACAGTTTAGCAAAAAATGTTTTTCGTAAAAAATGCATTTTCTTACATTTTCTTACATTTACGGGTTTAGTCGGGACTCCTGATGACGTTTTGAGACATCTCCTACAACTACAGCACCAGAATTGTACTGCTGAAGCAAGTCCGTTTTTTGGCATTTTTACGACAGGGTCCCCCCTTACGACGTTTTAGCAAAAAATGTTTTTCGTAAAAAATGCATTTTCTTACATTTAGGGGTTTAGTCGGGACTCCTGATGACGTTTTGAGACATCTCCTACAACTACAGCACCAGAATTGTGCTGCTGAAGCAAGTCTGATTTTTGAATTTTTTTTTGTAAAAAAAAAGTTTTCCCAAAAAAAGCATTTTATGCCATTTTTAGGTTTTGTAGGGACTCCTGATGATGTTTTGAGACATCTCCTACAACTACAGCACCAGAATTGTACTGCTGAAGCAAGTCCGTTTTTTGGCATTTTTACGACAGGGTCCCCCCTTACGACGTTTTAGCAAAAAATGTTTTTTGTAAAAAATGCATTTTCTTACATTTTCTTACATTTAGGGGTTTAGTCGGGACTCCTGATGACGTTTTGAGACATCTCCTACAACTACAGCACCAGAATTGTGCTGCTGAAGCAAGTCCGTTTTTTGGAATTTTTTTTTGTAAAATAAAAGTTTTCCCCAAAAAAGCATTTTATGCCATTTTTAGGTTTTGTAGGGACTCCTGATGATGTTTTGAGACATCTCCTACAACTACAGCACCAGAATTGTACTGCTGAAGCAAGTCCGTTTTTTGGCATTTTTACGACAGGGTCCCCCCTTACGACATTTTAGCAAAAAATGTTTTTCGTAAAAAATGCATTTTCTTACATTTACGTGTTTAGTCGGGACTCCTGATGACGTTTTGAGACATCTCCTACAACTATAGCACCAGAATTGTGCTGCTGAAGCAAGTCTGTTTTTTGAAAAAAATTTTATAAAAAAAAAGTTTTCCCAAAAAAAGCATTTTATGCCATTTTTAGGTTTTGTAGGGACTCCTGATGACGTTTTGAGACATCTCCTACAACTACAGCACCAGAATTGTACTGCTGAAGCAAGTCCGTTTTTTGGCATTTTTACGACAGGGTCCCCCCTTACGACATTTTAGCAAAAAATGTTTTTCGTAAAAAATGCATTTTCTTACATTTTCTTACATTTACGGGTTTAGTCGGGACTCCTGATGACGTTTTGAGACATCTCCTACAACTACAGCACCAGAATTGTGCTGCTGAAGCAAGTCTGTTTTTTGGAAAAAAAATTTGTAAAAAAAAAGTTTTCCCAAAAAAAGCATTTTATGCCATTTTTAGGTTTTGTAGGGACTCCTGATGACGTTTTGAGACATCTCCTACAACTACAGCACCAGAATTGTACTGCTGAAGCAAGTCGGTTTTTTGGCATTTTTACGACAGGGTCCCCCCTTACGACATTTTAGCAAAAAATGTTTTTCGTAAAAAATGCATTTTCTTACATTTACGGGTTTAGTCGGGACTCCTGATGACGTTTTGAGACATCTCCTACAACTACAGCACCAGAATTGTGCTGCTGAAGCAAGTCTGTTTTTTGGAATTTTTTTTTGTAAAAAAAAAGTTTTCCCAAAAAAAGCATTTTATGCCATTTTTAGGTTTTGTAGGGACTCCTGATGACGTTTTGAGACATCTCCTACAACTACAGCACCAGAATTGTACTGCTGAAGCAAGTCCGTTTTTTGGCATTTTTACGACAGGGTCCCCCCTTACGACATTTTAGCAAAAAATGTTTTTCGTAAAAAATGCATTTTCTTACATTTTCTTACATTTACGGGTTTAGTCGGGACTCCTGATGACGTTTTGAGACATCTCCTACAACTACAGCACCAGAATTGTGCTGCTGAAGCAAGTCTGTTTTTTGAAAAAAATTTTGTAAAAAAAAAGTTTTCCCAAAAAAAGCATTTTATGCCATTTTTAGGTTTTGTAGGGACTCCTGATGACGTTTTGAGACATCTCCTACAACTACAGCACCAGAATTGTACTGCTGAAGCAAGTCCGTTTTTTGGCATTTTTACGACAGGGTCCCCCCTTACGACATTTTAGCAAAAAATGTTTTTCGTAAAAAATGCATTTTCTTACATTTTCTTACATTTACGGGTTTAGTCGGGACTCCTGATGACGTTTTGAGACATCTCCTACAACTACAGCACCAGAATTGTACTGCTGAAGCAAGTCCGTTTTTTGGCATTTTTACGACAGGGTCCCCCCTTACGACGTTTTAGCAAAAAATGTTTTTCGTAAAAAATGCATTTTCTTACATTTAGGGGTTTAGTCGGGACTCCTGATGACGTTTTGAGACATCTCCTACAACTACAGCACCAGAATTGTGCTGCTGAAGCAAGTCTGATTTTTGAATTTTTTTTTGTAAAAAAAAAGTTTTCCCAAAAAAAGCATTTTATGCCATTTTTAGGTTTTGTAGGGACTCCTGATGACATTTTGAGACATCTCCTACAACTACAGCACCAGAATTGTACTGCTGAAGCAAGTCCGTTTTTTGGCATTTTTACGACAGGGTCCCCCCTTACGACATTTTAGCAAAAAATGTTTTTCGTAAAAAATGCATTTTCTTACATTTACGGGTTTAGTCGGGACTCCTGATGACGTTTTGAGACATCTCCTACAACTACAGCACCAGAATTGTGCTGCTGAAGCAAGTCGGTTTTTTGGCATTTTTACGACAGGGTCCCCCCTTACGACATTTTAGCAAAAAATAATTTTCGTAAAAAATGCATTTTCTTACATTTACGGGTTTAGTCGGGACTCCTGATGACGTTTTCAGACATCTCCTACAACTACAGCACCAGAATTGTGCTGCTGAAGCAAGTCTGTTTTTTGAATTTTTTTTTGTAAAAAAAAAGTTTTCCCAAAAAAAGCATTTTATGCTATTTTTAGGTTTTGTAGGGACTCCTGATGACGTTTTAAGACATCTCCTACAACTACAGCACCAGAATTGTGCTGCTGAAGCAAGTCAGTTTTTTGGCATTTTTACGACAGGGTCCCCCCTTACGACATTTTAGCAAAACATGTTTTTCTTAAAAAATGCATTTTCTTACATTTTCTTACATTTACGGGTTTAGTCGGGACTCCTGATGACGTTTTGAGACATCTCCTACAACTACAGCACCAGAATTGTGCTGCTGAAGCAAGTCTGTTTTTTGAATTTTTTTTTGTAAAAAAAAAGTTTTCCCAAAAAAAGCATTTTATGCCATTTTTAGGTTTTGTAGGGACTCCTGATGACGTTTTGAGACATCTCCTACAACTACAGCACCAGAATTGTGCTGCTGAAGCAAGTCCGTTTTTTGGCATTTTTACGACAGGGTCCCCCCTTACGACATTTTAGCAAAAAATGTTTTTCTTAAAAAATGCATTTTCTTACATTTACGGGTTTAGTCGGGACTCCTGATGACGTTTTGAGACATCTCCTACAACTACAGCACCAGAATTGTACTGCTGAAGCAAGTCCGTTTTTTGGCATTTTTACGACAGGGTCCCCCCTTACGACATTTTAGCAAAAAATGTTTTTCGTAAAAAATGCATTTTCTTACATTTACGGGTTTAGTCGGGACTCCTGATGACGTTTTGAGACATCTCCTACAACTACAGCACCAGAATTGTGCTGCTGAAGCATGTCCGTTTTTTGGAAAAAAAATTTGTAAAAAAAAAGTTTTCCCAAAAAAAGCATTTTATGCCATTTTTAGGTTTTGTAGGGACTCCTGATGACGTTTTGAGACATCTCCTACAACTACAGCACCAGAATTGTACTGCTGAAGCAAGTCGGTTTTTTGGCATTTTTACGACAGGGTCCCCCCTTACGACATTTTAGCAAAAAATGTTTTTCGTAAAAAATGCATTTTCTTACATTTTCTTACATTTACGGGTTTAGTCGGGACTCCTGATGACGTTTTGAGACATCTCCTACAACTACAGCACCAGAATTGTGCTGCTGAAGCAAGTCTGTTTTTTGAATCTTTTTTTGTAAAAAAAAAGTTTTCCCAAAAAAAGCATTTCATGCCATTTTTAGGTTTTGTAGGGACTCCTGATGACGTTTTGAGACATCTCCTACAACTACAGCACCAGAATTGTACTGCTGAAGCAAGTCAGTTTTTTGGCATTTTTACGACAGGGTCCCCCCTTACGACATTTTAGCAAAAAATGTTTTTCGTAAAAAATGCATTTTCTTACATTTACGGGTTTAGTCGGGACTCCTGATGACGTTTTGAGACATCTCTTACAACTACAGCACCAGAAATGTGCTGCTGAAGCAAGTCCGTTTTTTGGAATTTTTTTTTGTAAAAAAAAAGTTTTCCCAAAAAAAGCATTTTATGCCATTTTTAGGTTTTGTAGGGACTCCTGATGACGTTTTGAGACATCTCCTACAACTACAGCACCAGAATTGTACTGCTGAAGCAAGTCGGTTTTTTGGCATTTTTACGACAGGGTCCCCCCTTACGACATTTTAGCAAAAAATGTTTTTCTTAAGAAATGCATTTTCTTACATTTTCTTACATTTACGGGTTTAGTCGGGACTCCTGATGACGTTTTGAGACATCTCCTACAACTACAGCACCAGAATTGTGCTGCTGAAGCAAGTCTGTTTTTTGAAATTTTTTTTGTAAAAAAAAAGTTTTCCCCAAAAAAGCATTTTATGCCATTTTTAGGTTTTGTAGGGACTCCTGATGATGTTTTGAGACATCTCCTACAACTACAGCACCAGAATTGTACTGCTGAAGCAAGTCCGTTTTTTGGCATTTTTACGACATTTTAGCAAAAAATGTTTTTCGTGAAAAATGCATTTTCTTACATTTTCTTACATTTACGTGTTTAGTCGGGACTCCTGATGACGTTTTGAGACATCTCCTACAACTACAGCACCAGAATTGTGCTGCTGAAGCAAGTCTGTTTTTTGAAAAAATTTTTATAAAAAAAAAGTTTTCCCAAAAAAAGCATTTTATGCCATTTTTAGGTTTTGTAGGGACTCCTGATGACGTTTTGAGACATCTCCTACAACTACAGCACCAGAATTGTACTGCTGAAGCAAGTCGTTTTTTTGGCATTTTTACGACAGGGTCCCCCCCTTACGACGTTTTAGCAAAAAATGTTTTTCGTAAAAAATGCATTTTCTTACATTTTCTTACATTTAGGGGTTTAGTCGGGACTCCTGATGACGTTTTGAGACATCTCCTACAACTACAGCACCAGAATTGTGCTGCTGAAGCAAGTCCGTTTTTTGGAATTTTTTTTTGTAAAATAAAAGTTTTCCCCAAAAAAGCATTTTATGCCATTTTTAGGTTTTGTAGGGACTCCTGATGATGTTTTGAGACATCTCCTACAACTACAGCACCAGAATTGTACTGCTGAAGCAAGTCCGTTTTTTGGCATTTTTACGACAGGGTCCCCCCTTACGACATTTTAGCAAAAAATGTTTTTCGTAAAAAATACATTTTCTTACATTTACGGGTTTAGTCGGGACTCCTGATGACGTTTTGAGACATCTCCTACAACTACAGCACCAGAATTGTGCTGCTGAAGCAAGTCTGTTTTTTGAATTTTTTTTTATAAAAAAAAAGTTTTCCCAAAAAAAGCATTTTATGCCATTTTTAGGTTTTGTAGGGACTCCTGATGACGTTTTGAGACATCTCCTACAACTACAGCACCAGAATTGTGCTGCTGAAGCAAGTCAGTTTTTTGGAATTTTTACGACAGGGTCCCCCCTTACGACATTTTAGCAAAAAATGTTTTTCGTAAAAAATGCATTTTCTTACATTTTCTTACATTTACGGGTTTAGTCGGGACTCCTGATGACGTTTTGAGACATCTCCTACAACTACAGCACCAGAATTGTGCTGCTGAAGCAAGTCCGTTTTTTGGAAAAAATTTTTGTAAAAAAAAAGTTTTCCCAAAAAAAGCATTTTATGCCATTTTTAGGTTTTGTAGGGACTCCTGATGACGTTTTGAGACATCTCCTACAACTACAGCACCAGAATTGTACTGCTGAAGCAAGTCCGTTTTTTGGCATTTTTACGACAGGGTCCCCCCTTACGACATTTTAGCAAAAAATGTTTTTCGTAAAAAATGCATTTTCTTACATTTTCTTACATTTACGGGTTTAGTCGGGACTCCTGATGACGTTTTGAGACATCTCCTACAACTACAGCACCAGAATTGTGCTGCTGAAGCAAGTCTGTTTTTTGAATTTTTTTTTGTAAAAAAAAAGTTTGCCCAAAAAAAGTATTTTATGCCATTTTTAGGTTTTGTAGGGATTCCTGATGACGTTTTGAGACATCTCCTACAACTACAGCACCAGAATTGTGCTGCTGAAGCAAGTCCGTTTTTTGGAAAAAAAATTTGTAAAAAAAAAGTTTTCCCAAAAAAAGCATTTTATGCCATTTTTAGGTTTTGTAGGGACTCCTGATGACGTTTTGAGACATCTCCTACAACTACAGCACCAGAATTGTACTGCTGAAGCAAGTCGGTTTTTTGGCATTTTTACGACAGGGTCCCCCCTTACGACGTTTTAGCAAAAAATGTTTTTCGTAAAAAATGCATTTTCTTACATTTTCTTACATTTACGGGTTTAGTCGGGACTCCTGATGACGTTTTGAGACATCTCCTACAACTACAGCACCAGAATTGTGCTGCTGAAGCCAGTCTGTTTTTTGAATTTTTTTTTGTAAAAAAAAAGTTTTCCCAAAAAAAGCATTTTATGCCATTTTTAGGTTTTGTAGGGACTCCTGATGACGTTTTAACACATCTCCTACAACTACAGCACCAGAATTGTGCTGCTGAAGCAAGTCAGTTTTTTGGAATTTTTACGACAGGGTCCCCCCTTACGACATTTTAGCAAAAAATGTTTTTCGTAAAAAATGCATTTTCTTACATTTTCTTACATTTACGTGTTTAGTCGGGACTCCTGATGACGTTTTGAGACATCTCCTACAACTACAGCACCAGAATTGTGCTGCTGAAGCAAGTCTGTTTTTTGAAATTTTTTTTATAAAAAAAAAGTTTTCCCAAAAAAAGCATTTTATGCCATTTTTAGGTTTTGTAGGGACTCCTGACGACGTTTTGAGACATCTCCTACAACTACAGCACCAGAATTGTACTGCTGAAGCAAGTCCGTTTTTTGGCATTTTTACGACAGGGTCCCCCCTTACGACATTTTAGCAAAAAATGTTTTTCTTAAAAAATGCATTTTCTTACATTTACGGGTTTAGTCGGGACTCCTGATGACGTTTTGAGACATCTCCTACAACTACAGCACCAGAATTGTGCTGCTGAAGCAAGTCCGTTTTTTGGAATTTTTTTTTGTAAAAAAAAAGTTTTCCCAAAAAAAGCATTTTATGCCATTTTTAGGTTTTGTAGGGACTCCTGATGACGTTTTGAGACATTTCCTACAACTACAGCACCAGAATTGTACTGCTGAAGCAAGTCCGTGTTTTTGGCATTTTTACGACATTTTAGCAAAAAATGTTTTTCGTAAAAAATGCATTTTCTTACATTTTATTACATTTACGGGTTTAGTCGGGACTCCTGATGACGTTTTGAGACATCTCCTACAACTACAGCACCAGAATTGTGCTGCTGAAGCAAGTCTGTTTTTTGGCATTTTTACGACAGGGTAAAAAAGTTTTCCCAAAAAAAGCATTTCATGCCATTTTTAGGTTTTGTAGGGACTCCTGATGACGTTTTGAGACATTTCCTACAACTACAGCACCAGAATTGTACTGCTGAAGCAAGTCCGTGTTTTTGGCATTTTTACGACATTTTAGCAAAAAATGTTTTTCGTAAAAAATTCATTTTCTTACATTTTCTTACATTTACCGGTTTGGTCGGGACTCCTGATGACGTTTAGAGACATCTCCTACAACTACAGCACCAGAATTGTGCTGCTGTAGCAAGTCTGTTGTTTGAAAAATTTTTTGTAAAAAAAAAGTTTTCCCAAAAAAAGCATTTTATGCCATTTTTAGGTTTTGTAGGGTCTCCTGATGACGTTTTAAGACATCTCCTACAACTACAGCACCAGAATTGTGCTGCTGAAGCAAGTCAGTTTTTTGGAATTTTTACGACAGGGTCCCCCCTTACGACATTTTAGCAAAAAATGTTTTTCGTAAAAAATGCATTTTCTTACATTTTCGTACATTTACGGGTTTAGTCGGGACTCCTGATGACGTTTTGAGACATCTCCTACAACTACAGCACCAGAATTGTGCTGCTGAAGCAAGTCTGTTTTTTGAAAAAAATTTTGTAAAAAAAAAGTTTTCCCAAAAAAAGCATTTTATGCCATTTTTAGGTTTTGTAGGGACTCCTGATGACGTTTTGAGACATCTCCTACAACTACAGCACCAGAATTGTACTGCTGAAGCAAGTCCGTTTTTTGGCATTTTTACGACAGGGTCCCCCCTTACGACATTTTAGCAAAAAATGTTTTTCTTAAAAAATGCATTTTCTTACATTTACGGGTTTAGTCGGGACTCCTGATGACGTTTTGAGACATCTCCTACAACTACAGCACCAGAATTGTGCTGCTGAAGCAAGTCCGTTTTTTGGAAAAATTTTTTGTAAAAAAAAAGTTTTCCCAAAAAAAGCATTTTATGCCATTTTTAGGTTTTGTAGGGACTCTTGATGACGTTTTGAGACATTTCCTACAACTACAGCACCAGAATTGTACTGCTGAAGCAAGTCCGTGTTTTTGGCATTTTTACGACATTTTAGCAAAAAATGTTTTTCTTAAAAAATGCATTTTCTTACATTTTCTTACATTTACGGGTTTAGTCGGGACTCCTGATGACGTTTTGAGACATCTCCTACAACTACAGCACCAGAATTGTGCTGCTGAAGCAAGTCTGTTTTTTGAAATTTTTTTTGTAAAAAAAAAGTTTTCCCCAAAAAAGCATTTTATGCCATTTTTAGGTTTTGTAGGGACTCCTGATGATGTTTTGAGACATCTCCTACAACTACAGCACCAGAATTGTACTGCTGAAGCAAGTCCGTTTTTTGGCATTTTTACGACAGGGTCCCCCCTTACGACATTTTAGCAAAAAATGTTTTTCGTAAAAAATGCATTTTCTTACATTTACGTGTTTAGTCGGGACTCCTGATGACGTTTTGAGACATCTCCTACAACTACAGCACCAGAATTGTGCTGCTGAAGCAAGTCTGTTTTTTGAAAAAAATTTTATAAAAAAAAAGTTTTCCCAAAAAAAGCATTTTATGCCATTTTTAGGTTTTGTAGGGACTCCTGATGACGTTTTGAGACATCTCCTACAACTACAGCACCAGAATTGTACTGCTGAAGCAAGTCCGTTTTTTGGCATTTTTACGACAGGGTCCCCCCTTACGACATTTTAGCAAAAAATGTTTTTCTTAAAAAATGCATTTTCTTACATTTTCTTACATTTACGTGTTTAGTCGGGACTCCTGATGACGTTTTGAGATATCTCCTACAACTACAGCACCAGAATTGTGCTGCTGTAGCAAGTCTGTTGTTTGAAAAAAATTTTGTAAAAAAAAAGTTTTCCCAAAAAAAGCATTTTATGCCATTTTTAGGTTTTGTAGGGTCTCCTGATGACGTTTTAAGACATCTCCTACAACTACAGCACCAGAATTGTGCTGCTGAAGCAAGTCAGTTTTTTGGAATTTTTACGACAGGGTCCCCCCTTACGACATTTTAGCAAAAAATGTTTTTCGTAAAAAATGAATTTTCTTACATTTTCTTACATTTACGGGTTTAGTCGGGACTCCTGATGACGTTTTGAGACATCTCCTACAACTACAGCACCAGAATTGTACTGCTGAAGCAAGTCGTTTTTTTGGCATTTTTACGACATTTTAGCAAAAAAAATTTTTCGCAAAAAATGCATTTTCTTACATTTTCTTACATTTACGGGTTTAGTCGGGACTCCTGATGACGTTTTGAGACATCTCCTACAACTACAGCACCAGAATTGTGCTGCTGAAGCAAGTCTGTTTTTTGAATTTTTTTTTGTAAAAAAAAAGTTTTCCCAAAAAAAGCATTTTATGCCATTTTTAGGTTTTGTAGGGACTCCTGATGACGTTTTAAGACATCTCCTACAACTACAGCACCAGAATTGTGCTGCTGAAGCAAGTCAGTTTTTTGGAATTTTTACGACAGGGTCCCCCCTTACGACATTTTAGCAAAAAATCTTTTTCGTAAAAAATGCATTTTCTTACATTTTCTTACATTTACGGGTTTAGTCTGGACTCCTGATGACGTTTTGAGACATCTCCTACAACTACAGCACCAGAATTGTGCTGCTGAAGCAAGTCCGTTTTTTGGAATTTTTTTTTGTAAAAAAAAAGTTTTCCCAAAAAAAGCATTTTATGCCATTTTTAGGTTTTGTAGGGACTCCTGATGACGTTTTGAGACATCTCCTACAACTACAGCACCAGAATTGTACTGCTGAAGCAAGTCGGTTTTTTGGCATTTTTACGACAGGGTCCCCCCTTACGACATTTTAGCAAAAAATGTTTTTCGTAAAAAATGCATTTTCTTACATTTAGGTGTTTAGTCGGGACTCCTGATGACGTTTTGAGACATCTCCTACAACTACAGCACCAGAATTGTGCTGCTGAAGCAAGTCTGTTTTTTGAACAAAATTTTATAAAAAAAAAGTTTTCCCAAAAAAAGCATTTTATGCCATTTTTAGGTTTTGTAGGGACTCCTGATGACGTTTTGAGACATCTCCTACAACTACAGCACCAGAATTGTACTGCTGAAGCAAGTCCGTTTTTTGGCATTTTTACGACAGGGTCCCCCCTTACGACATTTTAGCAAAAAATGTTTTTCTTAAAAAATGCATTTTCTTACATTTTCTTACATTTACGTGTTTAGTCGGGACTCCTGATGACGTTTTGAGATATCTCCTACAACTACAGCACCAGAATTGTGCTGCTGTAGCAAGTCTGTTGTTTGAAAAAATTTTTGTAAAAAAAAAGTTTTCCCAAAAAAAGCATTTTATGCCATTTTTAGGTTTTGTAGGGTCTCCTGATGACGTTTTAAGACATCTCCTACAACTACAGCACCAGAATTGTGCTGCTGAAGCAAGTCAGTTTTTTGGAATTTTTACGACAGGGTCCCCCCTTACGACATTTTAGCAAAAAATGTTTTTCGTAAAAAATGAATTTTCTTACATTTTCTTACATTTACGGGTTTAGTCGGGACTCCTGATGACGTTTTGAGACATCTCCTACAACTACAGCACCAGAATTGTACTGCTGAAGCAAGTCGGTTTTTTGGCATTTTTACGACATTTTAGCAAAAAATGTTTTTCGTAAAAAATGCATTTTCTTACATTTTCTTACATTTACGGGTTTAGTCGGGACTCCTGATGACGTTTTGAGACATCTCCTACAACTACAGCACCAGAATTGTGCTGCTGAAGCAAGTCTGTTTTTTGAATTTTTTTTTGTAAAAAAAAAGTTTTCCCAAAAAAAGCATTTTATGCCATTTTTAGGTTTTGTAGGGACTCCTGATGACGTTTTAAGACATCTCCTACAACTACAGCACCAGAATTGTGCTGCTGAAGCAAGTCAGTTTTTTGGAATTTTTACGACAGGGTCCCCCCTTACGACATTTTAGCAAAAAATCTTTTTCGTAAAAAATGCATTTTCTTACATTTTCTTACATTTACGGGTTTAGTCTGGACTCCTGATGACGTTTTGAGACATCTCCTACAACTACAGCACCAGAATTGTGCTGCTGAAGCAAGTCCGTTTTTTGGAATTTTTTTTTGTAAAAAAAAAGTTTTCCCAAAAAAAGCATTTTATGCCATTTTTAGGTTTTGTAGGGACTCCTGATGACGTTTTGAGACATCTCCTACAACTACAGCACCAGAATTGTACTTCTGAAGCAAGTCCGTTTTTTGGCATTTTTACGACAGGGTCCCCCTTACGACATTTTAGCAAAAAATGTTTTTCTTAAAAAATGCATTTTCTTACATTTTCTTACATTTACGGGTTTAGTCGGGACTCCTGATGACGTTTTGAGACATCTCCTACAACTACAGCACCAGAATTGTGCTGCTGAAGCAAGACTGTTTTTTGAAAAAATTTTTGTAAAAAAAAAGTTTTCCCCAAAAAAGCATTTTATGCCATTTTTAGGTTTTGTAGGGACTCCTGATGATGTTTTGAGAATTCTCCTACAACTACAGCACCAGAATTGTACTGCTGAAGCAAGTCCGTTTTTTGGCATTTTTACGACAGGGTCCCCCCTTACGACATTTTAGCAAAAAATGTTTTTCGTAAAAAATGCATTTTCTTACATTTTCTTACATTTACGTGTTTAGTCGGGACTCCTGATGACGTTTTGAGACATCTCCTACAACTACAGCACCAGAATTGTGCTGCTGAAGCAAGTCTGATTTTTGAATTTTTTTTTGTAAAAAAAAAGTTTTCCCAAAAAAAGCATTTTATGCCATTTTTAGGTTTTGTAGGGACTCCTGATGACGTTTTGAGACATCTCCTACAACTACAGCACCAGAATTGTACTGCTGAAGCAAGTCCGTTTTTTGGCATTTTTACGACAGGGTCCCCCCTTACGACATTTTAGCAAAAAATGTTTTTCGTAAAAAATGCATTTTCTTACATTTTCTTACATTTACGGGTTTAGTCGGGACTCCTGATGACGTTTTGAGACATCTCCTACAACTACAGCACCAGAATTGTGCTGCTGAAGCAAGTCTGTTTTTTGAATTTTTTTTTATAAAAAAAAAGTTTTCCCAAAAAAAGCATTTTATGCCATTTTTAGGTTTTGTAGGGACTCCTGATGACATTTTGAGATATCTCCTACAACTACAGCACCAGAATTGTACTGCTGAAGCAAGTCGGTTTTTTGGCATTTTTACGACAGGGTCCCCCCTTACGACGTTTTAGCAAAAAATGTTTTTCGTAAAAAATGCATTTTCTTACATTTTCTTACATTTAGGGGTTTAGTCGGGACTCCTGATGACGTTTTGAGACATCTCCTACAACTACAGCACCAGAATTGTGCTGCTGAAGCAAGTCTGATTTTTGAAATTTTTTTTGTAAAAAAAAAGTTTTCCCAAAAAAAGCATTTTATGCCATTTTTAGGTTTTGTAGGGACTCCTGATGACGTTTTGAGACATCTCCTACAACTACAGCACCAGAATTGTACTGCTGAAGCAAGTCCGTTTTTTGGCATTTTTACGACAGGGTCCCCCCTTACGACATTTTAGCAAAAAATGTTTTTCGTAAAAAATACATTTTCTTACATTTACGGGTTTAGTCGGGACTCCTGATGACGTTTTGAGACATCTCCTACAACTACAGCACCAGAATTGTGCTGCTGAAGCAAGTCTGTTTTTTGAATTTTTTTTTATAAAAAAAAAGTTTTCCCAAAAAAAGCATTTTATGCCATTTTTAGGTTTTGTAGGGACTCCTGATGACGTTTTGAGACATCTCCTACAACTACAGCACCAGAATTGTGCTGCTGAAGCAAGTCAGTTTTTTGGAATTTTTACGACAGGGTCCCCCCTTACGACATTTTAGCAAAAAATGTTTTTCGTAAAAAATGCATTTTCTTACATTTTCTTACATTTACGGGTTTAGTCGGGACTCCTGATGACGTTTTGAGACATCTCCTACAACTACAGCACCAGAATTGTGCTGCTGAAGCAAGTCCGTTTTTTGGAAAAAATTTTTGTAAAAAAAAAGTTTTCCCAAAAAAAGCATTTTATGCCATTTTTAGGTTTTGTAGGGACTCCTGATGACGTTTTGAGACATCTCCTACAACTACAGCACCAGAATTGTACTGGTGAAGCAAGTCCGTTTTTTGGCATTTTTACGACAGGGTCCCCCCTTACGACATTTTAGCAAAAAATGTTTTTCGTAAAAAATGCATTTTCTTACATTTTCTTACATTTACGGGTTTAGTCGGGACTCCTGATGACGTTTTGAGACATCTCCTACAACTACAGCACCAGAATTGTGCTGCTGAAGCAAGTCTGTTTTTTGAATTTTTTTTTGTAAAAAAAAAGTTTGCCCAAAAAAAGTATTTTATGCCATTTTTAGGTTTTGTAGGGATTCCTGATGACGTTTTGAGACATCTCCTACAACTACAGCACCAGAATTGTGCTGCTGAAGCAAGTCCGTTTTTTGGAAAAAAAATTTGTAAAAAAAAAGTTTTCCCAAAAAAAGCATTTTATGCCATTTTTAGGTTTTGTAGGGACTCCTGATGACGTTTTGAGACATCTCCTACAACTACAGCACCAGAATTGTACTGCTGAAGCAAGTCGGTTTTTTGGCATTTTTACGACAGGGTCCCCCCTTACGACGTTTTAGCAAAAAATGTTTTTCGTAAAAAATGCATTTTCTTACATTTTCTTACATTTACGGGTTTAGTCGGGACTCCTGATGACGTTTTGAGACATCTCCTACAACTACAGCACCAGAATTGTGCTGCTGAAGCCAGTCTGTTTTTTGAATTTTTTTTTGTAAAAAAAAAGTTTTCCCAAAAAAAGCATTTTATGCCATTTTTAGGTTTTGTAGGGACTCCTGATGACGTTTTAACACATCTCCTACAACTACAGCACCAGAATTGTGCTGCTGAAGCAAGTCAGTTTTTTGGAATTTTTACGACAGGGTCCCCCCTTACGACATTTTAGCAAAAAATGTTTTTCGTAAAAAATGCATTTTCTTACATTTTCTTACATTTA
Organism: Entelurus aequoreus; assembly: GCF_033978785.1. Classification (NCBI taxonomy): domain Eukaryota; kingdom Metazoa; phylum Chordata; class Actinopteri; order Syngnathiformes; family Syngnathidae; genus Entelurus; species Entelurus aequoreus. The sequence continues at coordinate 233,992 of NW_026907972.1, forward strand.
CGTGTTTAGTCGGGACTCCTGATGACGTTTTGAGACATCTCCTACAACTACAGCACCAGAATTGTGCTGCTGAAGCAAGTCTGTTTTTTGAAATTTTTTTTATAAAAAAAAAGTTTTCCCAAAAAAAGCATTTTATGCCATTTTTAGGTTTTGTAGGGACTCCTGACGACGTTTTGAGACATCTCCTACAACTACAGCACCAGAATTGTACTGCTGAAGCAAGTCCGTTTTTTGGCATTTTTACGACAGGGTCCCCCCTTACGACATTTTAGCAAAAAATGTTTTTCTTAAAAAATGCATTTTCTTACATTTACGGGTTTAGTCGGGACTCCTGATGACGTTTTGAGACATCTCCTACAACTACAGCACCAGAATTGTGCTGCTGAAGCAAGTCCGTTTTTTGGAATTTTTTTTTGTAAAAAAAAAGTTTTCCCAAAAAAAGCATTTTATGCCATTTTTAGGTTTTGTAGGGACTCCTGATGACGTTTTGAGACATTTCCTACAACTACAGCACCAGAATTGTACTGCTGAAGCAAGTCCGTGTTTTTGGCATTTTTACGACATTTTAGCAAAAAATGTTTTTCGTAAAAAATGCATTTTCTTACATTTTATTACATTTACGGGTTTAGTCGGGACTCCTGATGACGTTTTGAGACATCTCCTACAACTACAGCACCAGAATTGTGCTGCTGAAGCAAGTCTGTTTTTTGGCATTTTTACGACAGGGTAAAAAAGTTTTCCCAAAAAAAGCATTTCATGCCATTTTTAGGTTTTGTAGGGACTCCTGATGACGTTTTGAGACATTTCCTACAACTACAGCACCAGAATTGTACTGCTGAAGCAAGTCCGTGTTTTTGGCATTTTTACGACATTTTAGCAAAAAATGTTTTTCGTAAAAAATTCATTTTCTTACATTTTCTTACATTTACCGGTTTGGTCGGGACTCCTGATGACGTTTAGAGACATCTCCTACAACTACAGCACCAGAATTGTGCTGCTGTAGCAAGTCTGTTGTTTGAAAAATTTTTTGTAAAAAAAAAGTTTTCCCAAAAAAAGCATTTTATGCCATTTTTAGGTTTTGTAGGGTCTCCTGATGACGTTTTAAGACATCTCCTACAACTACAGCACCAGAATTGTGCTGCTGAAGCAAGTCAGTTTTTTGGAATTTTTACGACAGGGTCCCCCCTTACGACATTTTAGCAAAAAATGTTTTTCGTAAAAAATGCATTTTCTTACATTTTCGTACATTTACGGGTTTAGTCGGGACTCCTGATGACGTTTTGAGACATCTCCTACAACTACAGCACCAGAATTGTGCTGCTGAAGCAAGTCTGTTTTTTGAAAAAAATTTTGTAAAAAAAAAGTTTTCCCAAAAAAAGCATTTTATGCCATTTTTAGGTTTTGTAGGGACTCCTGATGACGTTTTGAGACATCTCCTACAACTACAGCACCAGAATTGTACTGCTGAAGCAAGTCCGTTTTTTGGCATTTTTACGACAGGGTCCCCCCTTACGACATTTTAGCAAAAAATGTTTTTCTTAAAAAATGCATTTTCTTACATTTACGGGTTTAGTCGGGACTCCTGATGACGTTTTGAGACATCTCCTACAACTACAGCACCAGAATTGTGCTGCTGAAGCAAGTCCGTTTTTTGGAAAAATTTTTTGTAAAAAAAAAGTTTTCCCAAAAAAAGCATTTTATGCCATTTTTAGGTTTTGTAGGGACTCTTGATGACGTTTTGAGACATTTCCTACAACTACAGCACCAGAATTGTACTGCTGAAGCAAGTCCGTGTTTTTGGCATTTTTACGACATTTTAGCAAAAAATGTTTTTCTTAAAAAATGCATTTTCTTACATTTTCTTACATTTACGGGTTTAGTCGGGACTCCTGATGACGTTTTGAGACATCTCCTACAACTACAGCACCAGAATTGTGCTGCTGAAGCAAGTCTGTTTTTTGAAATTTTTTTTGTAAAAAAAAAGTTTTCCCCAAAAAAGCATTTTATGCCATTTTTAGGTTTTGTAGGGACTCCTGATGATGTTTTGAGACATCTCCTACAACTACAGCACCAGAATTGTACTGCTGAAGCAAGTCCGTTTTTTGGCATTTTTACGACAGCAAAAAAAGTTTTTCGTAAAAAATGCATTTTCTTACATTTTCTTACATTTACGTGTTTAGTCGGGACTCCTGATGACGTTTTGAGACATCTCCTACAACTACAGCACCAGAATTGTGCTGCTGAAGCAAGTCTGTTTTTTGAAAAAAATTTTATAAAAAAAAAGTTTTCCCAAAAAAAGCATTTTATGCCATTTTTAGGTTTTGTAGGGACTCCTGATGACGTTTTGAGACATCTCCTACAACTACAGCACCAGAATTGTACTGCTGAAGCAAGTCGGTTTTTTGGCATTTTTACGACAGGGTCCCCCCTTACAACGTTTTAGCAAAAAATGTTTTCCATAAAAACTGCATTTTCTTACATTTTCTTACATTTAGGGGTTTAGTCGGGACTCCTGATGACGTTTTGAGACATCTCCTACAACTACAGCACCAGAATTGTACTGCTGAAGCAAGTCCGTTTTTTGGCATTTTTACGACAGGGTCCCCCCTTACGACGTTTTAGCAAAAAATGTTTTTCGTAAAAAATGCATTTTCTTACATTTAGGGGTTTAGTCGGGACTCCTGATGACGTTTTGAGACATCTCCTACAACTACAGCACCAGAATTGTGCTGCTGAAGCAAGTCCGTTTTTTGGAATTTTTTTTTGTAAAAAAAAAGTTTTCCCAAAAAAAGCATTTTATGCCATTTTTAGGTTTTGTAGGGACTCCTGATGATGTTTTGAGACATCTCCTACAACTACAGCACCAGAATTGTACTGCTGAAGCAAGTCCGTTTTTTGGCATTTTTACGACAGGGTCCCCCCTTACGACATTTTAGCAAAAAATGTTTTTCGTAAAAAATGCATTTTCTTACATTTTCTTACATTTACGTGTTTAGTCGGGACTCCTGATGACGTTTTGAGACATCTCCTACAACTACAGCACCAGAATTGTGCTGCTGAAGCAAGTCTGTTTTTTGAAAAAAAATTTTATGAAAAAAAAGTTTTCCCAAAAAAAGCATTTTATGCCATTTTTAGGTTTTGTAGGGACTCCTGATGACGTTTTGAGACATCTCCTACAACTACAGCACCGAATTGTACTACTGAAGCAAGTCCGTTTTTTGGCATTTTTACGACAGGGTCCCCCCTTACGACATTTAAGGAAAAAAAATGTTTTCTTAAAAAATGCATTTTCTTACATTTTCTTACATTTACGTGTTTAGTCGGGACTCCTGATGACGTTTTGAGACATCTCCTACAACTACAGCACCAGAATTGTGCTGCTGTAGCAAGTCAGTTGTTTGAAAAATTTTTTGTAAAAAAAAAGTTTTCCCAAAAAAAGCATTTTATGCCATTTTTAGGTTTTGTAGGGTCTCCTGATGACGTTTTAAGACATCTCCTACAACTACAGCACCAGAATTGTGCTGCTGAAGCAAGTCAGTTTTTTGGAATTTTTACGACAGGGTCCCCCCTTACGACATTTTAGCAAAAAATGTTTTTCGTAAAAAATGCATTTTCTTACATTTTCTTACATTTACGGGTTTAGTCGGGACTCCTGATGACGTTTTGAGACATCTCCTACAACTACAGCACCAGAATTGTGCTGCTGAAGCAAGTCCGTTTTTTGGAATTTTTTTTTGTAAAAAAAAAGTTTTCCCAAAAAAAGCATTTTATGCCATTTTTAGGTTTTGTAGGGACTCCTGATGACGTTTTGAGACATTTCCTACAACTACAGCACCAGAATTGTACTGCTGAAGCAAGTCCGTGTTTTTGGCATTTTTACGACATTTTAGCAAAAATGTTTTTCTTAAAAAATGCATTTTCTTACATTTACGGGTTTAGTCGGGACTCCTGATGACGTTTTGAGACATCTCCTACAACTACAGCACCAGAATTGTGCTGCTGAAGCAAGTCTGTTTTTTGAAAAATTTTTTGTAAAAAAAAAGTTTTCCCCAAAAAAGCATTTTATGCCATAATTAGGTTTTGTAGGGACTCCTGATGATGTTTTGAGACATCTCCTACAACTACAGCACCAGAATTGTACTGCTGAAGCAAGTCCGTTTTTTGGCATTTTTACGACAGGGTCCCCCCTTACGACATTTTAGCAAAAAATGTTTTTCGTTAAAAAATGCATTTTCTTACATTTTCTTACATTTACCGTATTTTCCGCACCATAAGCCGCACCTAAAAACCACAATTTTTGTCAAAAGCAGACAGTGCGGCTAATAACCCGGTGCGCCTTATATATGGATTAATATTCATATTTATTTTCATAAGGTTTAGGTCTCGCAACTACGGTAAACAGTCGCCATCTTTTTTCCCCGTAAAAGAGGAAGCGCTTCTTCTTCTACGGTAAGCAACCGCCCCCATAGAAGAGGAAGCGCTTCTTCTTCTACTGTAAGCAACCGCCAAGGTGAGCACCCGCCCCCGTAGAAGAAGAAGCTCGCGGATATTTAATTTCATTTGTTTTTCTGTAAAGACAACAAAATGTCTCCTACTAAGAGACACGCGTACAAGGTTCCACTGACTTTTGATATTCATGTGAACCGCACTGTGGATACAACGGGAGCACGTACGGTGAATATTCGCACCACAGGGAATGAGAAGTCGTCCTACTGTGGTTCTAGCTTGCCATGCTAACGGCCAGAAACTTCCGCCCACGGTGATATTCAAAAGGAAGAACTTGCCAAAAGAGAACTTTCCAGCCGGCGTCATCATAAAAGCTAACTCGAAGGGGTGGATGGATGAAGAAAAGATGAGCGAGTGGTTGATAGACACCGGGTGACTTTTTTCACGCAGCGCCGTTCCTGTTGATCTACGACTGCATGCGCGTCCACATCATCGATGGTGTCAAAAAACAAGTGAAGCACACCGAAGAAGAAGAATTCGAGGGATTTGTGGATGAGTAATAACTTCAGAAAGTGAGCTTTAAATGTTTATTTTGTGTGTTGTGTGACACTAACGTATGAGCAACGTTGAGTTATTGATGTTGCTATTGCTCTGCACTATTTTGAGTGTTACTATTTTTGTGATTGCACATTTGCACATTACATTTTGGGAGTGAACAGAGTTGTTAGAACGCTGGTTTGTAATATATTATTAAAGTTTGACTGACCTATCTGACTGTTTTGTTGACATTCCCTTTAGCGTAGCGTAGGTGCGGCTAATAGCACGGGGCGGCTAATAGGTAAACAAAGTTTTGAAATATGCCGTTCATTAAACGTGCGGCTAATAACACGGGGCGCCTTATGGTGCGGAAAATACGGTACGTGTTTAGTCGGGACTCCTGATGACGTTTTGAGACATCTCCTACAACTACAGCACCAGAATTGTGCTGCTGAAGCAAGTCTGTTTTTTGAAAAAATTTTTATAAAAAAAAAGTTTTCCCAAAAAAAGCATTTTATGCCATTTTTAGGTTTTGTAGGGACTCCTGATGACGTTTTGAGACATCTCCTACAACTACAGCACCAGAATTGTACTGCTGAAGCAAGTCCGTTTTTTGGCATTTTTACGACAGGGTCCCCCCTTACGACATTTTAGCAAAAAATGTTTTTCTTAAAAAATGCATTTTCTTACATTTTCTTACATTTACGGGTTTAGTCGGGACTCCTGATGACGTTTTGAGACATCTCCTACAACTACAGCACCAGAATTGTACTGCTGAAGCAAGTCGGTTTTTTGGCATTTTTACGACAGGGTCCCCCATTACGACATTTTAGCAAAAAATGTTTTTCGTAAAAAATGCATTTTCTTACATTTTCTTACATTTACGGGTTTAGTCGGGACTCCTGATGACGTTTTGAGACATCTCCTACAACTACAGCACCAGAATTGTGCTGCTGAAGCAAGTCTGTTTTTTGGCATTTTTACGACAGGGTCCCCCATTACGACATTTTAGCAAAAAATGTTTTTCGTAAAAAATGCATTTTCTTACATTTTCTTACATTTACGGGTTTAGTTGGGACTCCTGATGACGTTTTGAGACATCTCCTACAACTACAGCACCAGAATTGTGCTGCTGAAGCAAGTCAGTTTTTTGAATTTTTTTTTGTAAAAAAAAAGTTTTCCCCAAAAAAGCATTTTATGCCATTTTTAGGTTTTGTAGGGACTCCTGATGACGTTTTGAGACATCTCCTACAACTACAGCACCAGAATTGTACTGCTGAAGCAAGTCCGTTTTTTGGCATTTTTACGACAGGGTCCCCCCTTACGACATTTTAGCAAAAAATGTTTTTCTTAAAAAATGCATTTTCTTACATTTACGGGTTTAGTCGGGACTCCTGATGACGTTTTGAGACATCTCCTACAACTACAGCACCAGAATTGTGCTGCTGAAGCAAGTCCGTTTTTTGGAATTTTTTTTTGTAAAAAAAAAGTTTTCCCAAAAAAAGCATTTTATGCCATTTTTAGGTTTTGTAGGGACTCCTGATGACGTTTTGAGACATTTCCTACAACTACAGCACCAGAATTGTACTGCTGAAGCAAGTCCGTGTTTTTGGCATTTTTACGACATTTTAGCAAAAAATGTTTTTCTTAAAAAATGCATTTTCTTACATTTACGGGTTTAGTCGGGACTCCTGATGACGTTTTGAGACATCTCCTACAACTACAGCACCAGAATTGTGCTGCTGAAGCAAGTCTGTTTTTTGAATTTTTTTTTGTAAAAAAAAAGTTTTCCCCAAAAAACCATTTTATGCCATTTTTAGGTTTTGTAGGGACTCCTGATGATGTTTTGAGACATCTCCTACAACTACAGCACCAGAATTGTACTGCTGAAGCAAGTCCGTTTTTTGGCATTTTTACGACAGGGTCCCCCCTTACGACATTTTAGCAAAAAATGTTTTTCGTAAAAAATGCATTTTCTTACATTTTCTTACATTTACGTGTTTAGTCGGGACTCCTGATGACGTTTTGAGACATCTCCTACAACTACAGCACCAGAATTGTGCTGCTGAAGCAAGTCTGTTTTTTGAAAAAAAAATTTTTTTTTAAAGTTTTCCCAAAAAAAGCATTTTATGCCATTTTTAGGTTTTGTAGGGACTCCTGATGACGTTTTGAGACATCTCCTACAACTACAGCACCAGAATTGTACTGCTGAAGCAAGTCGGTTTTTTGGCATTTTTACGACAGGGTCCCCCCTTACGACGTTTTAGCAAAAAATGTTTTTCGTAAAAAATGCATTTTCTTACATTTTCTTAAATTTAGGGGTTTAGTCGGGACTCCTGATGACGTTTTGAGACATCTCCTACAACTACAGCACCAGAATTGTGCTGCTGAAGCAAGTCCGTTTTTTGGAATTTTTTTTTGTAAAAAAAAAGTTTTCCCAAAAATAGCATTTTATGCCATTTTTAGGTTTTGTAGGGACTCCTGATGATGTTTTGAGACATCTCCTACAACTACAGCACCAGAATTGTACTGCTGAAGCAAGTCCGTTTTTTGGCATTTTTACGACAGGGTCCCCCCTTACGACATTTTAGCAAAAAATGTTTTTCTTAAAAAATGCATTTTCTTACATTTTCTTACATTTACGGGTTTAGTCGGGACTCCTGATGACGTTTTGAGACATCTCCTACAACTACAGCACTAGAATTGTGCTGCTGAAGCAAGTCTGTTTTTTGAAATTTTTTTTGTAAAAAAAAAGTTTTCCCCAAAAAAGCATTTTATGCCATTTTTAGGTTTTGTAGGGACTCCTGATGATGTTTTGAGACATCTCCTACAACTACAGCACCAGAATTGTACTGCTGAAGCAAGTCCGTTTTTTGGCATTTTTACGACAGGGTCCCCCCTTACGACATTTTAGCAAAAAATGTTTTTCGTAAAAAATGCATTTTCTTACATTTTCTTACATTTACGTGTTTAGTCGGGACTCCTGATGACGTTTTGAGACATCTCCTACAACTACAGCACCAGAATTGTGCTGCTGAAGCAAGTCTGTTTTTTGAAAACATTTTTATAAAAAAAAAGTTTTCCCAAAAAAAGCATTTTATGCCATTTTTAGGTTTTGTAGGGACTCCTGATGACGTTTTGAGACATCTCCTACAACTACAGCACCAGAATTGTACTGCTGAAGCAAGTCCGTTTTTTGGCATTTTTACGACAGGGTCCCCCCTTACGACATTTTAGCAAAAAATGTTTTTCTTAAAAAATGCATTTTCTTACATTTTCTTACATTTACGGGTTTAGTCGGGACTCCTGATGACGTTTTGAGACATCTCCTACAACTACAGCACCAGAATTGTGCTGCTGAAGCAAGTCTGTTTTTTGAAATTTTTTTTGTAAAAAAAAAGTTTTCCCCAAAAAAGCATTTTATGCCATTTTTAGGTTTTGTAGGGACTCCTGATGATGTTTTGAGACATCTCCTACAACTACAGCACCAGAATTGTACTGCTATAGCAAGTCCGTTTTTTGGCATTTTTACGACAGGGTCCCCCCTTACGACATTTTAGCAAAAAATGTTTTTCTTAAAAAATGCATTTTCTTACATTTTCTTACATTTACGGGTTTAGTCGGGACTCCTGATGATGTTTTGAGACATCTCCTACAACTACAGCACCAGAATTGTGCTGCTGAAGCAAGTCTGATTTTTGAAATTTTTTTTGTAAAAAAAAAGTTTTCCCAAAAAAAGCATTTTATGCCATTTTTAGGTTTTGTAGGGACTCCTGATGACGTTTTGAGACATCTCCTACAACTACAGCACCAGAATTGTACTGCTGAAGCAAGTCAGTTTTTTGGCATTTTTACGACAGGGTCCCCCATTACGACATTTTAGCAAAAAATGTTTTTCGTAAAAAATGCATTTTCTTACATTTTATTACATTTACGGGTTAAGTCGGGACTCCTGATGACGTTTTGAGACATCTCCTACAACTACAGCACCAGAATTGTGCTGCTGAAGCAAGTCTGTTTTTTGGCATTTTTACGACAGGGTCCCCCATTACGACATTTTAGCAAAAAATGTTTTTCGTAAAAAATGCATTTTCTTACATTTTCTTACATTTACGGGTTTAGTTGGGACTCCTGATGACGTTTTGAGACATCTCCTACAACTACAGCACCAGAATTGTGCTGCTGAAGCAAGTCAGTTTTTTGAATTTTTTTTTGTAAAAAAAAAGTTTTCCCCAAAAAAGCATTTTATGCCATTTTTAGGTTTTGTAGGGACTCCTGATGATGTTTTGAGACATCTCCTACAACTACAGCACCTGAATTGTACTGCTGAAGCAAGTCCGTTTTTTGGCATTTTTACGACAGGGTCCCCCCTTACGACATTTTAGCAAAAAATGTTTTTCTTAAAAAATGCATTTTCTTACATTTACGGGTTTAGTCGGGACTCCTGATGACGTTTTGAGACATCTCCTACAACTACAGCACCAAAATTGTGCTGCTGAAGCAAGTCCGTTTTTTGGAAAAAATTTTTGTAAAAAAAAAGTTTTCCCAAAAAAAGCATTTTATGCCATTTTTAGGTTTTGTAGGGACTCCTGATGATGTTTTGAGACATCTCCTACAACTACAGCACCAGAATTGTACTGCTGAAGCAAGTCCGTTTTTTGGCATTTTTACGACAGGGTCCCCCCTTACGACATTTTAGCAAAAAATGTTTTTCTTAAAAAATGCATTTTCTTACATTTTCTTACATTTACGGGTTTAGTCGGGACTCCTGATGACGTTTTGAGACATCTCCTACAACTACAGCACTAGAATTGTGCTGCTGAAGCAAGTCTGTTTTTTGAAAATTTTTTTGTAAAAAAAAAGTTTTCCCAAAAAAAGCATTTTATGCCATTTTTAGGTTTTGTAGGGACTCCTGATGACGTTTTGAGACATCTCCTACAACTACAGCACCAGAATTGTACTGCTGAAGCAAGTCGGTTTTTTGGCATTTTTACGACAGGGTCCCCCATTACGACATTTTAGCAAAAAATGTTTTTCGTAAAAAATGCATTTTCTTACATTTTCTTACATTTACGGGTTTAGTCGGGACTCCTGATGACGTTTTGAGACATCTCCTACAACTACAGCACCAGAATTGTGCTGCTGAAGCAAGTCTGTTTTTTGAATTTTTTTTTGTAAAAAAAAAGTTTTCCCAAAAAAAGCATTTTATGCCATTTTTAGGTTTTGTAGGGACTCCTGATGACGTTTTGAGACATCTCCTACAACTACAGCACCAGAATTGTACTGCTGAAGCAAGTCAGTTTTTTGGCATTTTTACGACAGGGTCCCCCATTACGACATTTTAGCAAAAAATGTTTTTCGTAAAAAATGCATTTTCTTACATTTTATTACATTTACGGGTTTAGTCGGGACTCCTGATGACGTTTTGAGACATCTCCTACAACTACAGCACCAGAATTGTGCTGCTGAAGCAAGTCTGTTTTTTGGCATTTTTACGACAGGGTCCCCCATTACGACATTTTAGCAAAAAATGTTTTTCGTAAAAAATGCATTTTCTTACATTTTCTTACATTTACGGGTTTAGTTGGGACTCCTGATGACGTTTTGAGACATCTCCTACAACTACAGCACCAGAATTGTGCTGCTGAAGCAAGTCAGTTTTTTGAATTTTTTTTTGTAAAAAAAAAGTTTTCCCCAAAAAAGCATTTTATGCCATTTTTAGGTTTTGTAGGGACTCCTGATGATGTTTTGAGACATCTCCTACAACTACAGCACCAGAATTGTACTGCTGAAGCAAGTCCGTTTTTTGGCATTTTTACGACAGGGTCCCCCCTTACGACATTTTAGCAAAAAATGTTTTTCTTAAAAAATGCATTTTCTTACATTTACGGGTTTAGTCGGGACTCCTGATGACGTTTTGAGACATCTCCTACAACTACAGCACCAGAATTGTGCTGCTGAAGCAAGTCCGTTTTTTGGAATTTTTTTTTGTAAAAAAAAAGTTTTCCCAAAAAAAGCATTTTATGCCATTTTTAGGTTTTGTAGGGACTCCTGATGACGTTTTGAGACATTTCCTACAACTACAGCACCAGAATTGTACTGCTGAAGCAAGTCCGTGTTTTTGGCATTTTTACGACATTTTAGCAAAAAATGTTTTTCTTAAAAAATGCATTTTCTTACATTTACGGGTTTAGTCGGGACTCCTGATGACGTTTTGAGACATCTCCTACAACTACAGCACCAGAATTGTGCTGCTGAAGCAAGTCTGTTTTTTAAATTTTTTTTTGTAAAAAAAAAGTTTTCCCCAAAAAACCATTTTATGCCATTTTTAGGTTTTGTAGGGACTCCTGATGATGTTTTGAGACATCTCCTACAACTACAGCACCAGAATTGTACTGCTGAAGCAAGTCCGTTTTTTGGCATTTTTACGACAGGGTCCCCCCTTACGACATTTTAGCAAAAAATGTTTTTCTTAAAAAATGCATTTTCTTACATTTTCTTACATTTACGGGTTTAGTCGGGACTCCTGATGACGTTTTGAGACATCTCCTACAACTACAGCACCAGAATTGTGCTGCTGAAGCAAGTCTGTTTTTTGAAAAAAAATTTTTTTTAAAAAGTTTTCCCAAAAAAAGCATTTTATGCCATTTTTAGGTTTTGTAGGGACTCCTGATGACGTTTTGAGACATCTCCTACAACTACAGCACCAGAATTGTACTGCTGAAGCAAGTCGGTTTTTTGGCATTTTTACGACAGGGTCCCCCCTTACGACGTTTTAGCAAAAAATGTTTTTCGTAAAAAATGCATTTTCTTACATTTTCTTAAATTTAGGGGTTTAGTCGGGACTCCTGATGACGTTTTGAGACATCTCCTACAACTACAGCACCAGAATTGTGCTGCTGAAGCAAGTCCGTTTTTTGGAATTTTTTTTTGTAAAAAAAAAGTTTTCCCAAAAATAGCATTTTATGCCATTTTTAGGTTTTGTAGGGACTCCTGATGATGTTTTGAGACATCTCCTACAACTACAGCACCAGAATTGTACTGCTGAAGCAAGTCCGTTTTTTGGCATTTTTACGACAGGGTCCCCCCTTACGACATTTTAGCAAAAAATGTTTTTCTTAAAAAATGCATTTTCTTACATTTACGGGTTTAGTCGGGACTCCTGATGACGTTTTGAGACATCTCCTACAACTACAGCACCAGAATTGTGCTGCTGAAGCAAGTCTGTTTTTTGAAAAATTTTTTATAAAAAAAAAGTTTTCCCAAAAAAAGCATTTTATGCCATTTTTAGGTTTTGTAGGGACTCCTGATGACGTTTTGAGACATCTCCTACAACTACAGCACCAGAATTGTACTGCTGAAGCAAGTCCGTTTTTTGGCATTTTTACGACAGGGTCCCCCCTTACGACATTTTAGCAAAAAATGTTTTTCTTAAAAAATGCATTTTCTTACATTTTCTTACATTTACGGGTTTAGTCGGGACTCCTGATGACGTTTTGAGACATCTCCTACAACTACAGCACCAGAATTGTGCTGCTGAAGCAAGTCTGATTTTTGAATTTTTTTTTGTAAAAAAAAAGTTTTCCCAAAAAAAGCATTTTATGCCATTTTTAGGTTTTGTAGGGACTCCTGATGACGTTTTGAGACATCTCCTACAACTACAGCACCAGAATTGTACTGCTGAAGCAAGTCGGTTTTTTGGCATTTTTACGACAGGGTCCCCCATTACGACATTTTGGCAAAAAATGTTTTTCGTAAAAAATGCATTTTCTTACATTTTCTTACATTTACGGGTTTAGTTGGGACTCCTGATGACGTTTTGAGACATCTCCTACAACTACAGCACCAGAATTGTGCTGCTGAAGCAAGTCTGTTTTTTGGCATTTTTACGACAGGGTCCCCCATTACGACATTTTGGCAAAAAATGTTTTTCGTAAAAAATGCATTTTCTTACATTTTCTTACATTTACGGGTTTAGTTGGGACTCCTGATGACGTTTTGAGACATCTCCTACAACTACAGCACCAGAATTGTGCTGCTGAAGCAAGTCAGTTTTTTGAATTTTTTTTTGTAAAAAAAAAGTTTTCCCCAAAAAAGCATTTTATGCCATTTTTAGGTTTTGTAGGGACTCCTGATGATGTTTTGAGACATCTCCTACAACTACAGCACCAGAATTGTACTGCTGAAGCAAGTCCGTTTTTTGGCATTTTTACGACAGGGTCCCCCCTTACGACATTTTAGCAAAAAATGTTTTTCTTAAAAAAATGCATTTTCTTACATTTACGGGTTTAGTCGGGACTCCTGATGACGTTTTGAGACATCTCCTACAACTACAGCACCAGAATTGTGCTGCTGAAGCAAGTCCGTTTTTTGGAATTTTTTTTTGTAAAAAAAAAGTTTTCCCAAAAAAAGTATTTTATGCCATTTTTAGGTTTTGTAGGGACTCCTGATGACGTTTTGAGACATTTCCTACAACTACAGCACCAGAATTGTACTGCTGAAGCAAGTCCGTGTTTTTGGCATTTTTACGACATTTTAGCAAAAAATGTTTTTCTTAAAAAATGCATTTTCTTACATTTACGGGTTTAGTCGGGACTCCTGATGACGTTTTGAGACATCTCCTACAACTACAGCACCAGAATTGTGCTGCTGAAGCAAGTCTGTTTTTTGAATTTTTTTTTGTAAAAAAAAAGTTTTCCCCAAAAAACCATTTTATGCCATTTTTAGGTTTTGTAGGGACTCCTGATGATGTTTTGAGACATCTCCTACAACTACAGCACCAGAATTGTACTGCTGAAGCAAGTCCGTTTTTTGGCATTTTTACGACATTTTAGCAAAAAATGTTTTTCTTAAAAAATGCATTTTCTTACATTTTCTTACATTTACGGGTTTAGTCGGGACTCCTGATGACGTTTTGAGACATCTCCTACAACTACAGCACCAGAATTGTGCTGCTGAAGCAAGTCTGTTTTTTGAAAAAAAAAATTTTTTTTAAAGTTTTCCCAAAAAAAGCATTTTATGCCATTTTTAGGTTTTGTAGGGACTCCTGATGACGTTTTGAGACATCTCCTACAACTACAGCACCAGAATTGTACTGCTGAAGCAAGTCGGTTTTTTGGCATTTTTACGACAGGGTCCCCCCTTACGACGTTTTAGCAAAAAATGTTTTTCGTAAAAAATGCATTTTCTTACATTTTCTTAAATTTAGGGGTTTAGTCGGGACTCCTGATGACGTTTTGAGACATCTCCTACAACTACAGCACCAGAATTGTGCTGCTGAAGCAAGTCCGTTTTTTGGAATTTTTTTTTGTAAAAAAAAAGTTTTCCCAAAAATAGCATTTTATGCCATTTTTAGGTTTTGTAGGGACTCCTGATGATGTTTTGAGACATCTCCTACAACTACAGCACCAGAATTGTACTGCTGAAGCAAGTCCGTTTTTTGGCATTTTTACGACAGGGTCCCCCCTTACGACATTTTAGCAAAAAATGTTTTTCTTAAAAAATGCATTTTCTTACATTTTCTTACATTTACGGGTTTAGTCGGGACTCCTGATGACGTTTTGAGACATCTCCTACAACTACAGCACTAGAATTGTGCTGCTGAAGCAAGTCTGTTTTTTGAAATTTTTTTTGTAAAAAAAAAGTTTTCCCCAAAAAAGCATTTTATGCCATTTTTAGGTTTTGTAGGGACTCCTGATGATGTTTTGAGACATCTCCTACAACTACAGCACCAGAATTGTACTGCTGAAGCAAGTCCGTTTTTTGGCATTTTTACGACAGGGTCCCCCCTTACGACATTTTAGCAAAAAATGTTTTTCGTAAAAAATGCATTTTCTTACATTTTATTACATTTACGGGTTTAGTCGGGACTCCTGATGACGTTTTGAGACATCTCCTACAACTACAGCACCAGAATTGTGCTGCTGAAGCAAGTCTGTTTTTTGGCATTTTTACGACAGGGTCCCCCATTACGACATTTTAGCAAAAAATGTTTTTCGTAAAAAATGCATTTTCTTACATTTTCTTACATTTACGGGTTTAGTTGGGACTCCTGATGACGTTTTGAGACATCTCCTACAACTACAGCACCAGAATTGTGCTGCTGAAGCAAGTCAGTTTTTTGAATTTTTTTTTGTAAAAAAAAAGTTTTCCCCAAAAAAGCATTTTATGCCATTTTTAGGTTTTGTAGGGACTCCTGATGATGTTTTGAGACATCTCCTACAACTACAGCACCAGAATTGTACTGCTGAAGCAAGTCCGTTTTTTGGCATTTTTACGACAGGGTCCCCCCTTACGACATTTTAGCAAAAAATGTTTTTCTTAAAAAATGCATTTTCTTACATTTACGGGTTTAGTCGGGACTCCTGATGACGTTTTGAGACATCTCCTACAACTACAGCACCAGAATTGTGCTGCTGAAGCAAGTCCGTTTTTTGGAATTTTTTTTTGTAAAAAAAAAGTTTTCCCAAAAAAAGCATTTTATGCCATTTTTAGGTTTTGTAGGGACTCCTGATGACGTTTTGAGACATTTCCTACAACTACAGCACCAGAATTGTACTGCTGAAGCAAGTCCGTGTTTTTGGCATTTTTACGACATTTTAGCAAAAAATGTTTTTCTTAAAAAATGCATTTTCTTACATTTACGGGTTTAGTCGGGACTCCTGATGACGTTTTGAGACATCTCCTACAACTACAGCACCAGAATTGTGCTGCTGAAGCAAGTCTGTTTTTTGAATTTTTTTTTGTAAAAAAAAAGTTTTCCCCAAAAAACCATTTTATGCCATTTTTAGGTTTTGTAGGGACTCCTGATGATGTTTTGAGACATCTCCTACAACTACAGCACCAGAATTGTACTGCTGAAGCAAGTCCGTTTTTTGGCATTTTTACGACAGGGTCCCCCCTTACGACATTTTAGCAAAAAATGTTTTTCTTAAAAAATGCATTTTCTTACATTTTCTTACATTTACGGGTTTAGTCGGGACTCCTGATGACGTTTTGAGACATCTCCTACAACTACAGCACCAGAATTGTGCTGCTGAAGCAAGTCTGTTTTTTGAAAAAAAATTTTTTTAAAAAGTTTTCCCAAAAAAAGCATTTTATGCCATTTTTAGGTTTTGTAGGGACTCCTGATGACGTTTTGAGACATCTCCTACAACTACAGCACCAGAATTGTACTGCTGAAGCAAGTCGGTTTTTTGGCATTTTTACGACAGGGTCCCCCCTTACGACGTTTTAGCAAAAAATGTTTTTCGTAAAAAATGCATTTTCTTACATTTTCTTACATTTACGGGTTTAGTCGGGACTCCTGATGACGTTTTGAGACATCTCCTACAACTACAGCACCAGAATTGTGCTGCTGAAGCAAGTCCGTTTTTTGGAATTTTTTTTTGTAAAAAAAAAGTTTTCCCAAAAATAGCATTTTATGCCATTTTTAGGTTTTGTAGGGACTCCTGATGATGTTTTGAGACATCTCCTACAACTACAGCACCAGAATTGTACTGCTGAAGCAAGTCCGTTTTTTGGCATTTTTACGACAGGGTCCCCCCTTACGACATTTTAGCAAAAAATGTTTTTCTTAAAAAATGCATTTTCTTACATTTTCTTACATTTACGGGTTTAGTCGGGACTCCTGATGACGTTTTGAGACATCTCCTACAACTACAGCACTAGAATTGTGCTGCTGAAGCAAGTCTGTTTTTTGAAATTTTTTTTGTAAAAAAAAAGTTTTCCCCAAAAAAGCATTTTATGCCATTTTTAGGTTTTGTAGGGACTCCTGATGATGTTTTGAGACATCTCCTACAACTACAGCACCAGAATTGTACTGCTGAAGCAAGTCCGTTTTTTGGCATTTTTACGACAGGGTCCCCCTTACGACATTTTAGCAAAAAATGTTTTTCGTAAAAAATGCATTTTCTTACATTTTCTTACATTTACGTGTTTAGTCGGGACTCCTGATGACGTTTTGAGACATCTCCTACAACTACAGCACCAGAATTGTGCTGCTGAAGCAAGTCCGTTTTTTGGAAAAAAAAATTGTAAAAAAAAAGTTTTCCCAAAAAAAGCATTTTATGCCATTTTTAGGTTTTGTAAGGACTCCTGATGACGTTTTGAGACATCTCCTACAACTACAGCACCAGAATTGTACTGCTATAGCAAGTCCGTTTTTTGGCATTTTTACGACAGGCCCTTACGACATTTTAGCAAAAAATGTTTTTCTTAAAAAATGCATTTTCTTACATTTTCTTACATTTACGGGTTTAGTCGGGACTCCTGATGATGTTTTGAGACATCTCCTACAACTACAGCACCAGAATTGTGCTGCTGAAGCAAGTCTGATTTTTGAAATTTTTTTTGTAAAAAAAAAGTTTTCCCAAAAAAAGCATTTTATGCCATTTTTAGGTTTTGTAGGGACTCCTGATGACGTTTTGAGACATCTCCTACAACTACAGCACCAGAATTGTACTGCTGAAGCAAGTTGTTTTTTTGGCATTTTTACGACAGGGTCCCCCATTACGACATTTTAGCAAAAAATGTTTTTCGTAAAAAATGCATTTTCTTACATTTTCTTACATTTACGGGTTTAGTCGGGACTCCTGATGACGTTTTGAGACATCTCCTACAACTACAGCACCAGAATTGTACTGCTGAAGCAAGTCAGTTTTTTGGCATTTTTACGACAGGGTCCCCCATTACGACATTTTAGCAAAAAATGTTTTTCGTAAAAAATGCATTTTCTTACATTTTATTACATTTACGGGTTTAGTCGGGACTCCTGATGACGTTTTGAGACATCTCCTACAACTACAGCACCAGAATTGTGCTGCTGAAGCAAGTCTGTTTTTTGGCATTTTTACGACAGGGTCCCCCATTACGACATTTTAGCAAAAAATGTTTTCCGTAAAAAATGCATTTTCTTACATTTTCTTACATTTACGGGTTTAGTTGGGACTCCTGATGACGTTTTGAGACATCTCCTACAACTACAGCACCAGAATTGTGCTGCTGAAGCAAGTCAGTTTTTTGAATTTTTTTTTGTAAAAAAAAAGTTTTCCCCAAAAAAGCATTTTATGCCATTTTTAGGTTTTGTAGGGACTCCTGATGATGTTTTGAGACATCTCCTACAACTACAGCACCAGAATTGTACTGCTGAAGCAAGTCCGTTTTTTGGCATTTTTACGACAGGGTCCCCCCTTACGACATTTTAGCAAAAAATGTTTTTCTTAAAAAATGCATTTTCTTACATTTTCTTACATTTACGGGTTTAGTCGGGACTCCTGATGACGTTTTGAGACATCTCCTACAACTACAGCACCAGAATTGTGCTGCTGAAGCAAGTCTGTTTTTTGAAATTTTTTTTGTAAAAAAAAAGTTTTCCCCAAAAAAGCATTTTATGCCATTTTTAGGTTTTGTAGGGACTCCTGATGATGTTTTGAGACATCTCCTACAACTACAGCACCAGAATTGTACTGCTGAAGCAAGTCCGTTTTTTGGCATTTTTACGACAGGGTCCCCCCTTACGACATTTTAGCAAAAAATGTTTTTCTTAAAAAATGCATTTTCTTACATTTTCTTACATTTACGGGTTTAGTCGGGACTCCTGATGACGTTTTGAGACATCTCCTACAACTACAGCACCAGAATTGTGCTGCTGAAGCAAGTCTGATTTTTGAATTTTTTTTTGTAAAAAAAAAGTTTTCCCAAAAAAAGCATTTTATGCCATTTTTAGGTTTTGTAGGGACTCCTGATGACGTTTTGAGACATCTCCTACAACTACAGCACCAGAATTGTACTGCTGAAGCAAGTCGGTTTTTTGGCATTTTTACGACAGGGTCCCCCATTACGACATTTTAGCAAAAAATGTTTTTCGTAAAAAATGCATTTTCTTACATTTTCTTACATTTACGGGTTTAGTCGGGACTCCTGATGACGTTTTGAGACATCTCCTACAACTACAGCACCAGAATTGTGCTGCTGAAGCAAGTCTGTTTTTTGAATTTTTTTTTGTAAAAAAAAAGTTTTCCCAAAAAAAGCATTTTATGCCATTTTTAGGTTTTGTAGGGACTCCTGATGACGTTTTGAGACATCTCCTACAACTACAGCACCAGAATTGTACTGCTGAAGCAAGTCAGTTTTTTGGCATTTTTACGACAGGGTCCCCCATTACGACATTTTAGCAAAAAATGTTTTTCGTAAAAAATGCATTTTCTTACATTTTATTACATTTACGGGTTTAGTCGGGACTCCTGATGACGTTTTGAGACATCTCCTACAACTACAGCACCAGAATTGTACTGCTGAAGCAAGTCCGTTTTTTGGCATTTTTTTTTGTAAAAAAAAAGTTTTCCCAAAAAAAGCATTTTATGCCATTTTTAGGTTTTGTAGGGACTCCTGATGACGTTTTGAGACATTTCCTACAACTACAGCACCAGAATTGTACTGCTGAAGCAAGTCCGTGTTTTTGGCATTTTTACGACATTTTAGCAAAAAATGTTTTTCTTAAAAAATGCATTTTCTTACATTTACGGGTTTAGTCGGGACTCCTGATGACGTTTTGAGACATCTCCTACAACTACAGCACCAGAATTGTGCTGCTGAAGCAAGTCTGTTTTTTGAATTTTTTTTTGTAAAAAAAAAGTTTTCCCCAAAAAACCATTTTATGCCATTTTTAGGTTTTGTAGGGACTCCTGATGATGTTTTGAGACATCTCCTACAACTACAGCACCAGAATTGTACTGCTGAAGCAAGTCCGTTTTTTGGCATTTTTACGACAGGGTCCCCCCTTACGACATTTTAGCAAAAAATGTTTTTCTTAAAAAATGCATTTTCTTACATTTTCTTACATTTACGGGTTTAGTCGGGACTCCTGATGACGTTTTGAGACATCTCCTACAACTACAGCACCAGAATTGTGCTGCTGAAGCAAGTCTGTTTTTTGAAAAAAAAATTTTTTTAAAAAGTTTTCCCAAAAAAAGCATTTTATGCCATTTTTAGGTTTTGTAGGGACTCCTGATGACGTTTTGAGACATCTCCTACAACTACAGCACCAGAATTGTACTGCTGAAGCAAGTCGGTTTTTTGGCATTTTTACGACAGGGTCCCCCCTTACGACGTTTTAGCAAAAAATGTTTTTCGTAAAAAATGCATTTTCTTACATTTTCTTACATTTACGGGTTTAGTCGGGACTCCTGATGACGTTTTGAGACATCTCCTACAACTACAGCACCAGAATTGTGCTGCTGAAGCAAGTCCGTTTTTTGGAATTTTTTTTTGTAAAAAAAAAGTTTTCCCAAAAATAGCATTTTATGCCATTTTTAGGTTTTGTAGGGACTCCTGATGATGTTTTGAGACATCTCCTACAACTACAGCACCAGAATTGTACTGCTGAAGCAAGTCCGTTTTTTGGCATTTTTACGACAGGGTCCCCCCTTACGACATTTTAGCAAAAAATGTTTTTCTTAAAAAATGCATTTTCTTACATTTTCTTACATTTACGGGTTTAGTCGGGACTCCTGATGACGTTTTGAGACATCTCCTAAAACTACAGCACTAGAATTGTGCTGCTGAAGCAAGTCTGTTTTTTGAAATTTTTTTTGTAAAAAAAAAGTTTTCCCCAAAAAAGCATTTTATGCCATTTTTAGGTTTTGTAGGGACTCCTGATGATGTTTTGAGACATCTCCTACAACTACAGCACCAGAATTGTACTGCTGAAGCAAGTCCGTTTTTTGGCATTTTTACGACAGGGTCCCCCTTACGACATTTTAGCAAAAAATGTTTTTCGTAAAAAATGCATTTTCTTACATTTTCTTACATTTACGTGTTTAGTCGGGACTCCTGATGACGTTTTGAGACATCTCCTACAACTACAGCACCAGAATTGTGCTGCTGAAGCAAGTCCATTTTTTGGAAAAAAAAATTGTAAAAAAAAAGTTTTCCCAAAAAAAGCATTTTATGCCATTTTTAGGTTTTGTAAGGACTCCTGATGACGTTTTGAGACATCTCCTACAACTACAGCACCAGAATTGTACTGCTATAGCAAGTCCGTTTTTTGGCATTTTTACGACAGGCCCTTACGACATTTTAGCAAAAAATGTTTTTCTTAAAAAATGCATTTTCTTACATTTTCTTACATTTACGGGTTTAGTCGGGACTCCTGATGATGTTTTGAGACATCTCCTACAACTACAGCACCAGAATTGTGCTGCTGAAGCAAGTCTGATTTTTGAAATTTTTTTTGTAAAAAAAAAGTTTTCCCAAAAAAAGCATTTTATGCCATTTTTAGGTTTTGTAGGGACTCCTGATGACGTTTTGAGACATCTCCTACAACTACAGCACCAGAATTGTACTGCTGAAGCAAGTCGTTTTTTTGGCATTTTTACGACAGGGTCCCCCATTACGACATTTTAGCAAAAAATGTTTTTCGTAAAAAATGCATTTTCTTACATTTTCTTACATTTACGGGTTTAGTCGGGACTCCTGATGACGTTTTGAGACATCTCCTACAACTACAGCACCAGAATTGTACTGCTGAAGCAAGTCAGTTTTTTGGCATTTTTACGACAGGGTCCCCCATTACGACATTTTAGCAAAAAATGTTTTTCGTAAAAAATGCATTTTCTTACATTTTATTACATTTACGGGTTTAGTCGGGACTCCTGATGACGTTTTGAGACATCTCCTACAACTACAGCACCAGAATTGTGCTGCTGAAGCAAGTCTGTTTTTTGGCATTTTTACGACAGGGTCCCCCATTACGACATTTTAGCAAAAAATGTTTTCCGTAAAAAATGCATTTTCTTACATTTTCTTACATTTACGGGTTTAGTTGGGACTCCTGATGACGTTTTGAGACATCTCCTACAACTACAGCACCAGAATTGTGCTGCTGAAGCAAGTCAGTTTTTTGAATTTTTTTTTGTAAAAAAAAAGTTTTCCCCAAAAAAGCATTTTATGCCATTTTTAGGTTTTGTAGGGACTCCTGATGATGTTTTGAGACATCTCCTACAACTACAGCACCAGAATTGTACTGCTGAAGCAAGTCCGTTTTTTGGCATTTTTACGACAGGGTCCCCCCTTACGACATTTTAGCAAAAAATGTTTTTCTTAAAAAATGCATTTTCTTACATTTTCTTACATTTACGGGTTTAGTCGGGACTCCTGATGACGTTTTGAGACATCTCCTACAACTACAGCACCAGAATTGTGCTGCTGAAGCAAGTCTGTTTTTTGAAATTTTTTTTGTAAAAAAAAAGTTTTCCCCAAAAAAGCATTTTATGCCATTTTTAGGTTTTGTAGGGACTCCTGATGATGTTTTGAGACATCTCCTACAACTACAGCACCAGAATTGTACTGCTGAAGCAAGTCCGTTTTTTGGCATTTTTACGACAGGGTCCCCCCTTACGACATTTTAGCAAAAAATGTTTTTCTTAAAAAATGCATTTTCTTACATTTTCTTACATTTACGGGTTTAGTCGGGACTCCTGATGACGTTTTGAGACATCTCCTACAACTACAGCACCAGAATTGTGCTGCTGAAGCAAGTCTGATTTTTGAATTTTTTTTTGTAAAAAAAAAGTTTTCCCAAAAAAAGCATTTTATGCCATTTTTAGGTTTTGTAGGGACTCCTGATGACGTTTTGAGACATCTCCTACAACTACAGCACCAGAATTGTACTGCTGAAGCAAGTCGGTTTTTTGGCATTTTTACGACAGGGTCCCCCATTACGACATTTTAGCAAAAAATGTTTTTCGTAAAAAATGCATTTTCTTACATTTTCTTACATTTACGGGTTTAGTCGGGACTCCTGATGACGTTTTGAGACATCTCCTACAACTACAGCACCAGAATTGTGCTGCTGAAGCAAGTCTGTTTTTTGGCATTTTTACGACAGGGTCCCCCATTACGACATTTTAGCAAAAAATGTTTTTCGTAAAAAATGCATTTTCTTACATTTTCTTACATTTACGGGTTTAGTCGGGACTCCTGATGACGTTTTGAGACATCTCCTACAACTACAGCACCAGAATTGTGCTGCTGAAGCAAGTCTGTTTTTTGAATTTTTTTTTGTAAAAAAAAAGTTTTCCCCAAAAAACCATTTTATGCCATTTTTAGGTTTTGTAGGGACTCCTGATGATGTTTTGAGACATCTCCTACAACTACAGCACCAGAATTGTACTGCTGAAGCAAGTCCGTTTTTTGGCATTTTTACGACAGGGTCCCCCCTTACGACATTTTAGCAAAAAATGTTTTTCTTAAAAAATGCATTTTCTTACATTTTCTTACATTTACGGGTTTAGTCGGGACTCCTGATGACGTTTTGAGACATCTCCTACAACTACAGCACCAGAATTGTGCTGCTGAAGCAAGTCTGTTTTTTGAAAAAAAAAATTTTTTTAAAAGTTTTCCCAAAAAAAGCATTTTATGCCATTTTTAGGTTTTGTAGGGACTCCTGATGACGTTTTGAGACATCTCCTACAACTACAGCACCAGAATTGTACTGCTGAAGCAAGTCGGTTTTTTGGCATTTTTACGACAGGGTCCCCCCTTACGACGTTTTAGCAAAAAATGTTTTTCGTAAAAAATGCATTTTCTTACATTTTCTTAAATTTAGGGGTTTAGTCGGGACTCCTGATGACGTTTTGAGACATCTCCTACAACTACAGCACCAGAATTGTGCTGCTGAAGCAAGTCCGTTTTTTGGAATTTTTTTTTGTAAAAAAAAAGTTTTCCCAAAAATAGCTTTTTATGCCATTTTTAGGTTTTGTAGGGACTCCTGATGATGTTTTGAGACATCTCCTACAACTACAGCACCAGAATTGTACTGCTGAAGCAAGTCCGTTTTTTGGCATTTTTACGACATTTTAGCAAAAAATGTTTTTCTTAAAAAATGCATTTTCTTACATTTTCTTACATTTACGGGTTTAGTCGGGACTCCTGATGACGTTTTGAGACATCTCCTACAACTACAGCACTAGAATTGTGCTGCTGAAGCAAGTCTGTTTTTTGAAATTTTTTTTGTAAAAAAAAAGTTTTCCCCAAAAAAGCATTTTATGCCATTTTTAGGTTTTGTAGGGACTCCTGATGATGTTTTGAGACATCTCCTACAACTACAGCACCAGAATTGTACTGCTGAAGCAAGTCCTTTTTTTGGCATTTTTACGACAGGGTCCCCCTTACGACATTTTAGCAAAAAATGTTTTTCATAAAAAATGCATTTTCTTACATTTTCTTACATTTACGTGTTTAGTCGGGACTCCTGATGACGTTTTGAGACATCTCCTACAACTACAGCACCAGAATTGTGCTGCTGAAGCAAGTCTGTTTTTTGAAAAAAATTTTATTAAAAAAAAGTTTTCCCAAAAAAAGCATTTTATGCCATTTTTAGGTTTTGTAGGGACTCCTGATGACGTTTTGAGACATCTCCTACAACTACAGCACCAGAATTGTACTGCTGAAGCAAGTCAGTTTTTTGGCATTTTTACGACAGGGTCCCCCCTTACGACATTTTAGCAAAAAATGTTTTTCTTAAAAAATGCATTTTCTTACATTTTCTTACATTTACGGGTTTAGTCGGGACTCCTGATGACGTTTTGAGACATCTCCTACAACTACAGCACCAGAATTGTGCTGCTGAAGCAAGTCTGTTTTTTGAAATTTTTTTTGTAAAAAAAAAGTTTTCCCCAAAAAAGCATTTTATGCCATTTTTAGGTTTTGTAGGGACTCCTGATGATGTTTTGAGACATCTCCTACAACTACAGCACCAGAATTGTACTGCTATAGCAAGTCGGTTTTTTGGCATTTTTACGACAGGGTCCCCCCTTACGACATTTTAGCAAAAAATGTTTTTCTTAAAAAATGCATTTTCTTACATTTTCTTACATTTACGGGTTTAGTCGGGACTCCTGATGATGTTTTGAGACATCTCCTACAACTACAGCACCAGAATTGTGCTGCTGAAGCAAGTCTGATTTTTGAAATTTTTTTTGTAAAAAAAAAGTTTTCCCAAAAAAAGCATTTTATGCCATTTTTAGGTTTTGTAGGGACTCCTGATGACGTTTTGAGACATCTCCTACAACTACAGCACCAGAATTGTACTGCTGAAGCAAGTCGGTTTTTTGGCATTTTTACGACAGGGTCCCCCATTACGACATTTTAGCAAAAAATGTTTTTCGTAAAAAATGCATTTTCTTACATTTTCTTACATTTACGGGTTTAGTCGGGACTCCTGATGACGTTTTGAGACATCTCCTACAACTACAGCACCAGAATTGTGCTGCTGAAGCAAGTCTGTTTTTTGAATTTTTTTTTGTAAAAAAAAAGTTTTCCCAAAAAAAGCATTTTATGCCATTTTTAGGTTTTGTAGGGACTCCTGATGACGTTTTGAGACATCTCCTACAACTACAGCACCAGAATTGTACTGCTGAAGCAAGTCAGTTTTTTGGCATTTTTACGACAGGGTCCCCCATTACGACATTTTAGCAAAAAATGTTTTTCGTAAAAAATGCATTTTCTTACATTTTATTACATTTACGGGTTTAGTCGGGACTCCTGATGACGTTTTGAGACATCTCCTACAACTACAGCACCAGAATTGTGCTGCTGAAGCAAGTCTGTTTTTTGGCATTTTTACGACAGGGTCCCCCATTACGACATTTTAGCAAAAAATGTTTTTCGTAAAAAATGCATTTTCTTACATTTTCTTACATTTACGGGTTTAGTTGGGACTCCTGATGACGTTTTGAGACATCTCCTACAACTACAGCACCAGAATTGTGCTGCTGAAGCAAGTCAGTTTTTTGAATTTTTTTTTGTAAAAAAAAAGTTTTCCCCAAAAAAGCATTTTATGCCATTTTTAGGTTTTGTAGGGACTCCTGATGATGTTTTGAGACATCTCCTACAACTACAGCACCAGAATTGTACTGCTGAAGCAAGTCCGTTTTTTGGCATTTTTACGACAGGGTCCCCCCTTACGACATTTTAGCAAAAAATGTTTTTCTTAAAAAATGCAGTTTCTTACATTTACGGGTTTAGTCGGGACTCCTGATGACGTTTTGAGACATCTCCTACAACTACAGCACCAAAATTGTGCTGCTGAAGCAAGTCCGTTTATTGGAATTTTTTTTTGTAAAAAAAAAGTTTTCCCAAAAAAAGCATTTTATGCCATTTTTAGGTTTTGTAGGGACTCCTGATGATGTTTTGAGACATCTCCTACAACTACAGCACCAGAATTGTACTGCTGAAGCAAGTCCGTTTTTTGGCATTTTTACGACAGGGTCCCCCCTTACGACATTTTAGCAAAAAATGTTTTTCTTAAAAAATGCATTTTCTTACATTTTCTTACATTTACGGGTTTAGTCGGGACTCCTGATGACGTTTTGAGACATCTCCTACAACTACCGCACTAGAATTGTGCTGCTGAAGCAAGTCTGTTTTTTGAAATTTTTTTTGTAAAAAAAAAGTTTTCCCCAAAAAAGCATTTTATGCCATTTTTAGGTTTTGTAGGGACTCCTGATGATGTTTTGAGACATCTCCTACAACTACAGCACCAGAATTGTACTGCTGAAGCAAGTCCGTTTTTTGGCATTTTTACGACAGGGTCCCCCCTTACGACATTTTAGCAAAAAATGTTTTTCGTAAAAAATGCATTTTCTTACATTTTCTTACATTTACGTGTTTAGTCGGGACTCCTGATGACGTTTTGAGACATCTCCTACAACTACAGCACCAGAATTGTGCTGCTGAAGCAAGTCTGTTTTTTGAAAAAAATTTTATAAAAAAAAAGTTTTCCCAAAAAAAGCATTTTATGCCATTTTTAGGTTTTGTAGGGACTCCTGATGACGTTTTGAGACATCTCCTACAACTACAGCCCCAGAATTGTACTGCTGAAGCAAGTCGGTTTTTTGGCATTTTTACGACATTTTAGCAAAAAATGTTTTTCGTAAAAAATGCATTTTCTTACATTTACGGGTTTAGCCGGGACTCCTGATGACGTTTTGAGACATCTCCTACAACTACAGCACCAGAATTGTGCTGCTGAAGCAAGTCTGTTTTTTGAATTTTTTTTTGTAAAAAAAAAGTTTTCCCAAAAAAAGCATTTTATGCCATTTTTAGGTTTTGTAGGGACTCCTGATGACGTTTTGAGACATCTCCTACAACTACAGCACCAGAATTGTGCTGCTGAAGCAAGTCCGTTTTTTGGGATTTTTACGACAGGGTCCCCCCTTACGACATTTTAGCAAAAAATGTTTTTCGTAAAAAATGCATTTTCTTACATTTTCTTACATTTACGTGTTTAGTCGGGACTCCTGATGACGTTTTGAGACATCTCCTACAACTACAGCACCAGCTGTTTTTCGTAAAAAATGCATTTTCTTACATTTTCTTACATTTACGGGTTTAGTCGGGACTCCTGATGACGTTTTGAGACATCTCCTACAACTACAGCAGCAGAATTGTGCTGCTGAAGCAAGTCCGTTTTTTTGAATTTTTTTTACGACATTTTGCAAAATATTTTTTCCCGTAAAATATGCATTTTCTTCTAATTTCTTCCATTTTCGGGTTTAGTCGGGACTCCTGATGACGTTTTGAGACATCTCCTACAACTACAGCACCAGAATTGTGCTGCTGAAGCAAGTCCGTTTTTTGGAATTTTTACGACAGGGTCCCCTCTTACGACATTTTAGCAAAAAAAAAAGTTCTTAAAAAATGCATTTTCTTACATTTACGGGTTTAGTCGGGACTCCTGATGACGTTTTGAGACATCTCCTACAACTACAGCACCAGAATTGTGCCGCTGAAGCAAGTCCGTTTTTTGGAATTTTTACGACAGGGTCCCCCCTTACGACATTTTAGCAAAAAATGTTTTTCGTAAAAAATGCATTTTCTTACATTTTCTTACATTTACGGGTTTAGTCGGGACTCCTGATGAGGTTTTGAGACATCTCCTACAACTACAGCACGTCTGTTTTTTGAATTTTTTTTGTAAAAAAAAAGTTTTCCCCAAAAAAGCATTTTATGCCATTTTTAGGTTTTGTAGGGACTCCTGATGATGTTTTGAGACATCTCCTACAACTACAGCACCAGAATTGTACTGCTGAAGCAAGTCCGTTTTTTGGCATTTTTACGACAGGGTCCCCCCTTACGACATTTTAGCAAAAAATGTTTTTCGTAAAAAATGCATTTTCTTACATTTTCTTACATTTACGTGTTTAGTCGGGACTCCTGATGACGTTTTGAGACATCTCCTACAACTACAGCACCAGAATTGTGCTGCTGAAGCAAGTCTGTTTTTTGAAAATTTTTCAATTTTACGACATTTTAGCAAAAAATGTTTTTCGTAAAAAATGCATTTTCTTACATTTTCTTACATTTACGGGTTTAGTCGGGACTCCTGATGACGTTTTGAGACATCTCCTACAACTACAGCACCAGAATTGTGCTGCTGAAGCAAGTCCGTTTTTTTGAATTTTTTTTACGACATTTTGCAAAATATTTTTTTTCCGTAAAATATGCATTTTCTTCTAATTTCTTCCATTTTCGGGTTTAGTCGGGACTCCTGATGACGTTTCGAGACATCTCCTACAACTACAGCACCAGAATTGTGCTGCTGAAGCAAGTCCGTTTTTTGGAATTTTTACGACAGGGTCCCCCCTTACGACATTTTAGCAAAAAATGTTTTTCTTAAAAAATGCATTTTCTTACATTTTCTTACATTTACGGGTTTAGTCGGGACTCCTGATGACGTTTTGAGACATCTCCTACAACTACAGCACCAGAATTGTGCTGCTGAAGCAAGTCCGTTTTTCACGGGACACATTTCCGGTGTGGTTGTTTCCGGATGAGGAGATGCTGCTCCATTATTGATTTGATTTGATTTCGTGTAGACCGCAATATGACTCAAGTAAACAACACCAACATTGTATATGCTCCCTTGAAAATATAGAACATTACACACGGCGCTCAAAAATCTATCAAAATGTTTTAGTAGGACTTTGGTCAGCTATGAAACTGCACCGCTTGATGGATTGTACTGTGCTTCAACATAGGAGTATTATTATGGTGTGTGTATAAGGTAAGACATATTTTCTGGTGTTTTGTTTCTCAATATTATGCAAAAGAAACTTTTCTTACCTTCTGGTACCTGAAAATTTGTGCAGGTCCGCCTTTGTAGTCCGTGCCGACACCGTAGTCGATAAGCTTCTTCTTTTTCTCCACCTTCTTGTTATGGGACATCCATCCTCTGCTGTTGCCATTTCTAATAAAAAGCAGTGTAAAGTTATTACTTATTTCAGTCAGTAAACTCGCCATGAAAGCCCTAAAACATACCGGTATAGTGAGTTACCATTATTCACCCAAGGAACTTTAGGTACTAGAGTTCTGGTCGGACGGTTTTTCACGGGACACATTTCTGGTGTTGTTGTTTCTGGATGAGGAGATGCTGCTCCGTTATTGATTGAAGTAAAGTCTGAATGTCATTAAAACAGTCAGCTCCATCTTTTGACACTTCACAACAAAGATGACGGGGAGAAGACGCTGCCGAAGGTGAGCCACGTAAATAAGACCGCCCACAAAACGGCGCACCCGGAAGCGGCTTGAAGATGATGTGTAAAACATCATCTATGCAACATTTTGAGCAAAGAACCACCATTACATGTTATGTAGACCCCAAGGAAGTCTTTTACATTTAGAAAAAAATATATATATTATGACTCCTTTAATGCGCCTTATAATCCGGTGCGCCTTATATATGAAAAAAAGATCAAAAATAGACCATTCATCGGCAGTGCTCCTTATAATCCGGTGTGCCCTATGGTCCGGAAAATACGGTAATGCTTTATATCAATATTTGTGAGGATGTTTACCAATTTATCTAGGCCAGAGGTGTCAAACTCATTTTAGATCGGGGGCCACATTGAGAAAAATCTACTCCCAAGTGGGCCGGACTGGTAAAATCACGGCACGATAACTTAAAAATAAAGACAACTTCAGATTGTTTTCTTTGTTTAAAAATAGAATTTCTCAAAAATAAACAAATCATGTTGTTTTTTTACACTTACATGTTGCAGTTAATAGTGTTCTACCTTTAATTGTCGTTATTTATACTTTCTGAATAAATGACGTGATAATGTTCATCAGTCAACTCATTGGTGTTCATTTTCAATCTAACAAGATAAAAAAAAAAAAATCAAAATCAAATTACAGGATGTTATTTATGTAGTTTGCTAATTTTCTTCGACTGTTGCACTAACATCATGTGTTTTATTTTTTTTGTACATACTGTATGTAGCATCATCTACAAAGATACAAAGAATTGCCATTGCCACATCTAGTGGACACATTTAAAACAGCAGTTTCTTTCATAGAAAAATTTCAGCTCATTTGTATACTTAGCAAATTCATCCGGATAGAACCTGTTCACGGGCCTGATCCGTTTCATCTCAGCGATCGTATTTGTCACGTTTAATGTGTCAGGTAAAGCGCAATGAATGACTCCACTTCCTAGTGTAAGAGTGAGCTTTTATAAGTGTGCCATGACAGCAGACTCTCTAATCGGTGATTAAAACAGCTGAAAAAAAATCAAGTCTTCCAGAGATGGGCACAGTCTACACTACCTGCTGTCTGAGGCGAGTGCACAGCATCCTGCGTGACCAACAACACCCTGCTCCTCACCTGCGGCCCTCAGGTAGAAGGAACAGGTCTATACGTGCCAGGACAACTTGCCAACAGCTCGTCTGCATCCTCAGGCAGTGACCCTCTCTCACATCCCACCCATGAACTGCAACGTCTAATTATCACTTCTATTGATCTGCCCTTTATACTGTACACTGCATCCGGAAAGTATTCACAGCGCTTCATTTTTTGCCACATTTTGCTATGTTACAGCCTTATTCTAAAATGGTATCAATTCATTTTCGTCCTCAAAACTCTGCGTTTCTGGGTGTTGTTGATAAATGCAACAACACCCAGAAACGCCGCTGGCTTCGCTCGGCCTGAGCTCATCTAAGATGGACTGATTGGTTGGAATCTGCGCTTTTGCATGATATACTAGTTACTACGGTAATCTTCTCAGAAAGCACGTAGTTTCAAAGTTGTATTTGTGTTGGTACTGCATCAAAAAGCGACATCAGCGTGTAAAGGATATCACCACATGGACTCAGGAACACTTCAGAAAACCACTGTCAGTAACTACAGTTGGTCGCTACATCTGTAAGTGCAAGTTAAAACTCTACAATGCAAAGCGAATGCCATTTATCAACAACACCCAGAAACGCCGCCGGCTTCGCTCGGCCCGAGCTCATCTAAGATGTACTGATGCAAACTGGAAAAGTGTTCTGTGGTCTGACAAGTCCACATTTCAAATTGTTTTTGGAAACTGTGGACGTCGTGTCCTCCGGTCCAAAGAGGAAAAGAACCATCCGGATTGTTCTAGGCGCAAAGTTGAAAACCCAGCGTCTGTAATTGTATGGAAAACTTGTTTTGTTTTGTTTTTAATGTATGTTTTTATTGTTTTGTTTTTTAATGTATTATATTCTGTTTTTATATGTTTAAATGGATCTTAAGGTCTGCAATAAAGATTGATGATATGGGGGTGTATTAGTGGGTAACTTACACGTTTGTGAAGGCACCATTAATGCTGAAAGGTACATACAGGTTTTGGAGCAACAAAAGTTGCCATCCAAGCGACGTCTTTTTCATGGCCGCCCCTGCTTATTTCAGTAAGATATCGCCGAGCCACATTCTGCACGTGTTACAACAGCGTGGCTTCGTAGTAAAAGAGTGCGGGTACTAGACTGGCCTGCCTGTAGTACGAACTGTGCTCTGTAAATAAACTCGCCTTGCCGACCGTTTTCTGTCGTGGACAACGACAATTTCAATAAACCACAAGTTAAAAAAAAGGCATGAACATTTCCCTCTTTTGGGTATTGAAAAAATGTATCGAACGGCGCCGCTCAAGTACCGATCCATACCAGACTGTGAATTTTGTGCATCGTTCGTGGCACCCTTTGTGTTTACGCGTTTCATGGGTCAGGATTGCACCACCTAACGCATTTTTGATACATGGTTACTATGCAGTGTGTGTGTTATTCACTATGACAATGACAATAAATGCATTGAACTGAATAAAAATCATGTTAGAGTAAATGAATACTTCTCTGATTTGAGGGCGAAGGCTTTTTCATGTGTCCTGCGATGAACTGGCGGCCAGTCTAGGGTGTAGGCCGGGGGTCAGCAACCCGCGTCTCTTTAGCACCGCCCTCGTGGCTCCCTGGACCTCTTTCAGAGATGTGTGAAAATGGAAAAAGATGAAGAACATTTTTATTTGAATATATTTTCTGTAGGAGAACAAACATGACACAAACCTTCCTAATTGTTAGAAGTCCCACTGTTTATGTTAAACATGCTTCACTGATGAGAGGATTTAGCAAGCACTGTTTTGTCCTACTAATTTCAGCGATCCTTGAACTCATTGTTGTTTGTTTACATGTACAACTTTCTCCGACGCTGCCACAGAAAGACGTGTTTTATGCCACTTCTTCTTTGTCTCATTTTGTCCACCAAACGTTCTACGCTGTGCGCGAATGCACAAAAGGTGAGCTTTGTTGATGTTATTGACTTGTTGGAGTGCTAATCAGGCATATTTGGTCAGAGCATGACTGCAAGCTAATCAATGCTAACATGCTATTTAAGCTAGCTGTATGTACATATTGCATCATTATGACTCGTTTGTAGGAATATTTGAGCTCATTTAATTTCCTTTACTTATGTCCTCTGTGCATTTCATTTATATTTGCATGTCTCATGACACATTATCTGTACGTAATATTGGCAGCATTTCTGATAGTTGTTTGTGCGCCATGTTGTTCCACACCACAGCAAACGTTACCCAGCTTGTAAAGATTGTAATAAATCCATTAGAAGAAGACAGCCTGCCTTTTCCTTTAACTTGGACACACACATTTATACCTTTGACCCTTATGAGCCAGTCATTTCCAGAAGTTATCTCATCATGTGAGAAGCCTCCATTTAAATAACATATTATTATTTGATCTTAATAGATTAAAAATGAACACCAATGAGTTGACTGATGAACATTATCACATCATTTAATCAGAAAGTATACATATCGACAAATAAAGGTAGAATACTATTAACCGCAACATGTAAGTGTAAAAAAAAAAAAAAACAACATTATGATTTGTACATTTTCAGAATGTGCTTGCTCTATTTTTAACAAAGAAAAAAACTAACAATCTGAAGTTGTCTTTATTTTTAAGTTATCGTGCCTTGATTTTACCAGTCCGGCCCACTTGGGAGTAGATTTTTGTCCATGTGGCCCCCGATCTAAAATGAGTTTGACACCTCTACATTAGAACTTACGAATAATGGATTGGTAGGTTCATCGTAGCCAGCCTTGTGTATTATTCTAATGACCCTTTTTTCAAGTTGAATTATTGAGCCTGTGTTTGTTCTATAAACATTTCCCCAAAGTTCAACACAGTATGTTAGATATGGAAAAATAAAAGAATAATATAACTACAGCTGCAGCTATCGAATATTTTAGTAATCGAGTATTCTATCGAATATCCCGATCGATTAATCGAATAAATCATAATTTTGTTTAATTATACACGTTAAGATGTGCCCTCAATTATTGTGGTTGGCCTAATCGTCTTATTTCCTAAACGCCTGTTTTCATTATTGAAGGCTGACACGCACAGCTAAAAATGTGTATGTGCTAATAAAAACAGGTGCGCTCACAGCCCTATGTGCTGTGTGGTGTGACCGCATAAACAAAGTTCTTGTCTCTCGTGCGTTATTGATGATTATCATACGGTGCCGTTTAAACGTTTTCTAAACTCGAGCGTACTTAAAAGAGCGGTGTCGTGCAGTGCAAGGGGGGGATGATCTGTGACGTAAACACGCTGTGCAACACCTAAACAGTCTGTGCGAAACGTGAGCTTTGACTACTGTTTAGTGAACCAGTAAAAAAAAATATGTACGACACCTCGAGGCAGCAACAATTCCTCGAATGTATTTTGTAATCGAATTACTCAAGGAATCATGTGCAGATATTTCTTATTCAGCATGTGTCTTACTTTATATAAAGAATAGCAATGGATTTGGATGTTTTTAGAATAGAATAGAATAGAATAGAAAGTACTTTATTGATCCCTCGGGGAAATTCAGCACCACAGTTCGCTCACAATAAAAATAAACACTAAGGTATTTTTTACATGTGAATAATATA
This sequence comes from Entelurus aequoreus, assembly GCF_033978785.1. NCBI lineage: Eukaryota > Metazoa > Chordata > Actinopteri > Syngnathiformes > Syngnathidae > Entelurus > Entelurus aequoreus. Next base: position 268,220 of record NW_026907972.1, read on the forward strand.
AATACAGTCTATTATACAGCATTATTCACTTGTGAATAATATAAATACAGTCTATTATACACAGTGTTGGGTTAGTTACTGAAAACCAGTAACTAGTTACAGTTACTAGTTACTTTATTTCAAAAGCAACTCAGTTACTAACTCAGTTACTTACACCAAAAAGTAATGCGTTATTGTGAAAAGTAACTATTTAGTTACTTGTTTTTTTCTTCTTCTTTTTTTAAAGCTACCATTAATGCCCTTTAAGCCTTCATTTAAGTACTGTTATTGCACTGGAGAATAATACAATCTGTTGATCAGCGCTAGGAATTTTCAAAATGGGGTCCCAGGGACCCCATCAAGTCATAAAAATGGGGTCCTACAGTAAATTTTTGGGGTCCCACTTTTTGGTAAGCGTTTTGACAACAAAAAAGATAAACGTATGCATTATCCTGTTATATCTCACATTATATATTGTGTTTTGGAAAAAGGTTGTCATAAACGTTACTTAATTCATAAAAAAAAATAATAAAGAAAGAAAACAAATTTGTATACATATGTAAATGTATTCAGTTATAAACATTCATTCACTTTCTTCTTTCCTTCATGGATCTAAACTTTACCGCTGCTGGTAGTTTTTTCTATGTTTTTATTGAATAAGTTGTAGGTGTATTTATTTCAGTATAAAAGTGTAAAAAGTGTTTTGCTTGGGTCATGAAATTATGATAATGGTGTGCCAGGGCATACAAACATTTTATATTTAACGCTTAAATCTCTGGAGTCTACATCAACTTCAGATCTATCCCTCATTTCAAAATGTTTTAGTTATGTTGTTTTTTTGTCTGTTTGTTTTCCGCCTTTTTTGTCAAACAAAACTATGTTTTTAATGGCAAACACACAAAATATGCAAAATCTTCCACCAAAAATATTTTTCAAAGTGGAATATTTGATGTGAAGTAATGGGAACCTTGGATAGGTCAATAATTCATAATAACATTGATTTTGATTCAATATTATGTTTTGAGCAATGACAGTTTGAAATAAATTGATTAATGTGGACCCCCGATTTAAACAAGTTGAAAAACTTATTCGGGTGTTACCATTTAGTGGTCAATTGTACGGAATATGTACTGTACTGTGCAATCTATTAATAAAAGTCTCAATCAATCAATCCACTCCCTCGCTCTCTCTGTCCCTCCCTCACGAATGCTGCTGCGTGTGCACAATTAGTTTTGTTTTTAACCCCATCTTAACCCTGAACGTACATTGAAAATATACGCAACCCTGCCGGACATTTGAGGCTTTTAAGAAACTCCGCCCGGACAGCCCCGCAAAAGAAGACACATGGTCAGTCTAGAATATCTCCATGTTAAGAAACTCGGCTTCAGCTCCACCATGATGTCTTGTAAGTAAACACAGACACGCCCCCCCCCAACCCCTCTCCACACACACACACACACACACACACACACACACACACACACACACACACACACAGCGCCTCTTCTCTTGTCCCCGTTGTGACACAGGAAGAATTAAGTTAAGTTAAAGTTAAAGTACCAATGATTGTCACACACACACACACACCCACACCCACACACACACACACACACACACACACACACACACACACACACACACACACACACACACACACAGCGCCTCTTCTCTTGTCCCCGTTGTGACACAGGAAGAATTAAGTTAAGTTAAAGTTAAAGTACCAATGATTGTCACACACACACACACTAGGCGTGGTGAAATTTGTCCTCTTTATTTGACCCATCCCCTTGGGGAGCAGTGGGCAGCAGCGGCGCCGCGCCCGGGAATCATTCAGAAGGACGACACTGCAACTCTCCAATAAAACACACTCAGATCTTCTGTTTTTAGCCGATACTACATAAGAAATGACATAAAATAACGCAGTAACGCATCATGTAGTAACGGTAACTGAGTTACTGAATATAAAAAATAAGGCGTTAGACTACTAGTTACTTTGTAACGCGTTAGTCCCAACACTGATTATACAGCATTATTCACATGTCAATAACATAAATACAGTCTATTATACAGCATAATTCACATTTGATTAATATAAATACATTTAAGCACAGTTAAGTATTGTTTTCCCTTTAACATCACAAATGAGTTTGACATTTGAAGTTAATTGCTGACATGAATGGACTTTTCCAGCATATTATGTGTGTATGACTTTCACCTGTGTAATAGAATGACTTCATGCAACTTTTCTCGGAGGACAATTGAACACTCACCTACCGAAAATGCAAACTTCGTCGCTGCTCGGTGACCTTTGTCTAGCGGCAGAATGCCTCTCTCGTCGTGTTGATCTAAATGAGAAGGAATGAATGACATTGGAACAAATAACAGCGCTGACATGATAGGAGGCGTGTTAGTTAGCAACCTGTTGTATTCTGATGACGTGCTAGCGTCACTTCCGCTGGGACGAGACCGGAGCGGTTAAAAAACGTGACTTTCATTTATAATAATTGAATGGTGTGTGTTCAAATAACCCTCCTCGGCCTTATAATTGTTACAAGTCGCGCTGTTGACATCTTTTCTTGGGAAATGGAGTCGACTCCAGGGGGTCTTTCCGCGGGCTCTGCCATTTTGAAATATGACGTCACGACGCGACGTCATCACCACCCGGAAGTGTGGATCTTCTTCTTCTTCTTTTGTTTTTATAGCAGGTTGGCAAGCAACCTTCTGGTGTGCATTACCGCCACCTACTGACATGGAGTGTGGACCACTTCTAGAGATCACCTTAGCACAGACCTGGGCAAATGAACGTCCGGGGGCCACATGCGGCCCCTTAAGCTTTTCAATCTGAATAATATGAATAACATCATTAAAAGTTCAGTTAAAGTGCCAATGATTGTCACACACACACACACTAGGTGTGGCGAAATTATTCTCTGCATTTGAACCATCACCCTTGATCACCCCCAGGGATGTGAGGGGAGCAGTGAGCAGCAGCGGTGGCCGCGCCCGGGAATCATTTTGGTGATTCAACCCCCAATTCCAACCCTTGATGCTGAGTGCCAAGCAGGGAGGTAATGGCTCCCATTTTTATATAATAAAATACATGAATAAATCTTATTCATACACTCTTAGTCATCCACTCTTATTCATACACTCTTATTCATCCACTCTTATTCATATACTCTTATTCATACACTCTTAGTCATCCACTCTTATTCATATACTCTTAGTCATCCACTCTTATTCATACACTCTTATTCATCCACTCTTATTCATCCACTCTTATTCATCCACTCTTAGTCATCCACTCTTAGTCATCCACTCTTATTCATACACTCTTATTCATACACTCTTATTCATACACTCTTATTCATATACTCTTATTCATACACTCTTATTCATACACTCTTATTCATACACTCTTAGTCATCCACTCTTAGTCATCCACTCTTATTCATACACTCTTATTCATGCATTCTTATTCATACACTGTTATTCATATAATCTTATTCATATACTCTTATTCATACACTCTTATTCATATACTCTTATTCATATACTCTTATTCATACACTGTTATTCATATACTCTTATTCATACATTCTTATTCATACACTTATTCATATACTCTTATTCATATACTCTTATTCATACACTGTTATTCATACACTCTTATTCATACACTCTTAGTCATCCACTCTTAGTCATCCACTCTTATTCATACACTCTTATTCATATACTCTTATTCATACACTCTTATTCATACACTCTTATTCATATACTCTTATTCATACACTCTTAGTCATCCACTCTTTCCATCCACTGCGGAGGTCGAGGAAGGCAGTCAGAGTCCAGGGGGAAGATCGGCAGGTGAGGCGCACGGCTCACTGCGGAGACACGGATGTACTGTGGGAACAGGAGATGACAAGGACAAATAAGGACTAGACACGAGGGAGACAAAGCGAGCAAAAGAGAGAGACACAGGTGAGGAGCCAGAGACGTGAAGCTTACTGAATCAGGGCTTTGTTCCGGCGTGGAGTAGTCAGTGGAGTGAGCCTTTATGCTGCTGCTTCTCGTCAAGACCAGGTGCGTTGATTGATGATTGCCGCCGGCTGTGGAGGCGCGTGGCCGTGGTCTGCGTGGCGCGTGCGGGGGCGTGTCCTGCGGTGCTTGCAGCGTAGCTTCGAGGAGCTCCTGCCGAGGAGGGAGAAGCAGACTGCGCGAGCGCCGTAACAGTGCCCCCCCTCTTATGCGAGGCTCTCAACGAGCGCCGGAGAGCTCCAGGGTTGACCTGATAGAAGTCCTCCAGAAGGGTGGGGTCAGCAAGGTAGGAGGCCGACACCCAGGATCTATCCTCTGGACCATAACCCTCCCAATGTACCAAAAATACCAGGCCCCTACCTTGCCGACGGACCCCAAGGATCTCCTTGACGGTCCAAACTGGGTCACCGTTATCCAGAGGGGTAGGGTCAGGGGAAGAGAGTGGAGAACTGGAGACAGGCTTACTCTGGGATACATGGACCACCGGATGTCGCTTCACCGAGGGGGGTAGAGACAGACTAACAGATACTGTTGGATAAGCTCAGAGCAATCGGATTTAACAAAACCTCATGGAGCTGGATGCGATCCTACTTGGAGGGGAGGAAACAGGTGGTAGAGGTGAACGGCACCGTGTCCCCCCCCCCCCTCTCAGTGAGCTGTGGAGTCCCCCAAGGCAGTATATTAGGGCCTTTACTGTTCCTGGTATACATAAACGACATGTCATCGGCATGCGACTGTGAATTGTTTTTGTTTGCGGATGACTCTGCCTTGCTGGTATCCGGCAAGGACAAGTCACAGGTGGAGAAAATCCTCAGTGCTGAACTCTGTAGAACTTGCACCTGGCTCGCTGACAACAAGCTATCCATACACTTGGGTAAAACGGAATCCATCCTGTTTGGGTCCCACATCAACCTTAAGAAAGAGAGATTTCTCTATAGAATCTCCTCTCTGGTCAACAAAAGCACCTTGAGGATTCTGGTGGGAACTCTCGTTCAACCCTTTAAACTATCATACAAAAGATTTATTCCTCTGACTAGATCTTTACTACCTTCAGAGTGACCTGACTGGGATTTGAACCCAGAACCCTTTGATTGGGAGCTAGCTGCTTTAACCATTCAGCTATCTGTGGTCTTCTTGAAAGGCGGTTTCTGTCCCCAATGACATATTTAGTTGAGAACCTGTCTCAGTAAACTATGATATAAAAGAGTAATTTCTCTGACTGGATCTTTCCTAGTCACCAAACGATCTGACTGGGATTCGAACCCAGTCCCATTTGATTGGGTACTAGCTGCTTTGACCACTAAGCTATTCTTGGTCTTCTTGAAGCTGGATTTTGTGTTTTGTAACATGTATTTAAAAACAACAGAGTGCTCCTGTCACAGAAAGGATCTTTGACCTGCATTTTTCCACAGTACAGTGCTCCCGTCAAACAAGATCTTTGATTTGTGTTTTGTAACATGTATTTAAAAACAGCAGAGTGCTCCTGTCACAGAAAGGATCTTTGACCTGCATTTTTCCACAGTACAGTGCTCCCGTCAAACAAGATCTTTGTTCTGTGACAGGAGCACTCCACTGTATAATCCTGAATCAGATGCACCTGTGTGAGGTCGTTAGCTGCATAAAGACACCTGTCCACCCCATACAATCAGTAAGAGCCAAACATTCAGCATGGCTAAGAGCAAAGAGCTGTCCAAAGACACCAGAGACAAAATTGTACAACTCCACAAGGATGGAAAGGGCTACGGAGAAATTGCCAAGCAGCTTGGAGAAAAAAGGTCCACTGTTGGAGCAATCATTAGAAAATGGAAGAAGCTAAACATGACGGTCAATGTCAATGGGAGTGGAGCCCCATGCAAGATATCACCTGGTGGGGTCTCAATGATGCTAAGAAAGGTGAGGAATCAGCCCAGGACTACACGGCAGGACTTGGTCAATGACCTGAAAAGAGCTGGGACCACTGTTTCCATGGTCACTGTTGGTAATAACGTCATGGTTTGAAATCATGCATGGCACGGAAGGTTCCCCTGCTTAAACCAGAACATGTTAAGGCCCGTCTTAAGTTTGCCAATGACCATTTGGATGATCCAGAGGAGTCATAGTAGAAAGTGTTGTGGACAGTGTTTTATCACATCTCCATCATAGTTTACAGACACAGGTTCACCATTAAATCTGGTTTTTAGGAAACCCAAGGTAGCTCAGTGGGTAACATCAATGCTGTTAACCAAGGGGTACTGGGTTCAAGTCCCACTTACAGTTTTATATCATAGTTTACTGAGACAGGTTCTCAATTAAATGTTTCATTGGGGCCCTAAAACTTTATTCTAGAAGACAAGAGATAGCTGAAGGGTTAAACAGCTACCTCCCAATCAAAGGGTTCTGGGTTCAATCCCAGTCAGGTCACTCTACAACTACTAAATATCCACTCAGAGCAATTAATCTTTTAAATGAAAGTTTACTGAGACAGTTCTCAATTATATATGTCATTGGGGCCCGGAAATCTGGCAATTGTATGGCCGAGGATAGCTGAATGGTTAAACAGCTAGCTCCCAACAAAGGGTTCATGGGTTCAATCCCAGTCCAAGGTCCAAGCAAGGGAGGGGAGTAGCGTTATGTGGGGGTGTATCACCTCCCCCACCCAGAGTAAAGTCAAGTGGTAGCTGGTTAATTAACTTATAGTTAAAAAGGTAAGTATGAGTAATAATAATAACAAATAGTCCAAAAGTCAAGGGTAACCTCGGGGGTTAGCTCCTCCTCCTTGCCGAGGCTAAAGTTGGCGGGAATAGAAAGATAGATAATTAATTCATTGTGAGTGTTGACCAATCAGCTCTCCTGGTCTGACTAATTACAGTTGAGATAATAAAAAAAAAAAACTGCAATTGATACAATAAAAAAATGATAATTGAATAATAAAAAAATGAGATTAATAAAAACATGTCTGTCATGCAATTGAGATAATTGGAGATGATTGTAATTGAGATAATTAATTATCTCAATTGAGATAATTAATTATCTCAATTACAATTATCTCAATTGCATGACAGACATGTTTTTATTAATCTCATTTTTTTATTATTCAATTATTATTTTTCATTGTATAAATTGCAGTTTTTTTTTTTTTTCAACTGCAATTAGTCAGACCAGGAGAGCTGATTGGTCAACACTCACAATGAATTAATTATCTATCTTTCTATTCCCGCCCATCCCAGCCAACTTTAGCCTCGGCAAGGAGGAGGAGCTAACCCCCGAGGTTACCCTTGACTTTTGGACTATAGACTATTTGTTATTATTATTACTCATACTTACCTTTTTAACTATAAGTTAATTAACCAGCTATCACTTGACTTTACTCTGTGTGGGGGAGGTGATACACCCCCACATAACGCTACTCCCCTCCCTTGCTTGGACCTTGGACTGGGATTGAACCCATGCACCCTTTGTTGGGAGCTAGCTGTTTAACCATTCAGCTATCCTCGGCCATACAATTGCCAGATTTCCGGGCCCCAATGACATATATAATTGAGAACTGTCTCAGTAAACTTTCATTTAAAAGATTAATTGCTCTGAGTGGATATTTAGTAGTTGTAGAGTGACCTGACTGGGATTGAACCCAGAACCCTTTGATTGGGAGGTAGCTGTTTAACCCTTCAGCTATCTCTTGTCTTCTAGAATAAAGTTTTAGGGCCCCAATGAAACATTTAATTGAGAACCTGTCTCAGTAAACTATGATATAAAACTGTAAGTGGGACTTGAACCCAGTACCCCTTGGTTAACAGCATTGATGTTACCCACTGAGCTACCTTGGGTTTCCTAAAGACCAGATTTAATGGTGAACCTGTGTCTGTAAACTATGATGGAGATGTGATAAAACACTGTCCACAACACTTTCTACTATGACTCCTCTGGATCATCCAAATGGTCATTGGCAAACTTAAGACGGGCCTTAACATGTTCTGGTTTAAGCAGGGGAACCTTCCGTGCCATGCATGATTTCAAACCATGACGTTATTACCAACAGTGACCATGGAAACAGTGGTCCCAGCTCTTTTCAGGTCATTGACCAAGTCCTGCCGTGTAGTCCTGGGCTGATTCCTCACCTTTCTTAGCATCATTGAGACCCCACCAGGTGATATCTTGCATGGGGCTCCACTCCCATTGACATTGACCGTCATGTTTAGCTTCTTCCATTTTCTAATGATTGCTCCAACAGTGGACCTTTTTTCACCAAGCTGCTTGGCAATTTCTCCGTAGCCCTTTCCATCCTTGTGGAGTTGTACAATTTTGTCTCTGGTGTCTTTGGACAGCTCTTTGCTCTTAGCCATGCTGAATGTTTGGCTCTTACTGATTGTATGGGGTGGACAGGTGTCTTTATGCAGCTAACGACCTCACACAGGTGCATCTGATTCAGGATTATACAGTGGAGTGCTCCTGTCACAGAACACTAATCAAAGATCTTGTTTGACGGGAGCACTGTACTGTGGAAAAATGCAGGTCAAAAATCCTTTCTAAGAGAGGAGAACTCTGTTGTTTTAAATACATGTTACAAAACACAAATCAAAGATCATTGATCTGACTGGGATTGAACCCATAACCCTATGATTGGGAGCTAGCTGTTTAACCATTCAGCTACCCTTAGTCTTTTTGGTACTAGATTTTGGGCCCCAATAACATATACAATTGAGAACCTTTAAACTATCACACAAAAGATTTATTCCTCTGACTAGATCTTTACTACCTTCAGAGTGACCTGACTGGGATTTGAGCCCAGAACCCTTTGATTGGGAGCTAGCTGCTTTAACCATTCAGCTATCTGTGGTATTCTTGAAAGGAGATTTCCGTCCCCAATGACATATTTAGTTGAGAACCTGTCTCAGTAAACTATGATATAAAAGAGTAATTTCTCTGACTGGATCTTTCCTAGTCACCAAACGATCTGACTGGGATTTGAACCCAGTCCCATTTGATTGGGTACTAGCTGCTTTGACCACTAAGCTATTCTTGGTCTTCTTGAAGCTAGATTTCGGGCCCCAATGACATATTTAATTGAGAACCTGTCTCACTAAATCACAATGATAGTGAAACAAAACACTAACTCCCTACTGGGATTTGAACCCAGTACCCCTTGCTTGGTGGCCGACAGTGTTAACCACTCAGCTGTCCCAGGTCTTGCAGAGCTAGATTCCAGGCCCTAATGACAAATATAATCGAGGACCCGTCTTAGTGAACTACGATGGAGGTGAACCAAAACTTTGGAGCTTTGTTAAGTTACTGATCAAGCAAATAGTCAATCATGACATTGCTGGTTTTACTGCTGTTGGGCAGCACACACACACACAGAGTACTTACAAGCAGACACAGTGTGTAGACAGAAAAGGGAGAATGGACGCATTTTGGTGTAAAAAGTAAAGATAAAGGTGAAGTTATAACACTGAAACACCCTCAGGAAGAGCTGCTTTAAGACATGGCTAACTAGCTCGCAGCTAACACACATCCACAGTGTTTCAGCTACTTCTAAATCACTAATCCTGGCCTCCATGGCGACAAATAAAGTATGTTTTTTACAAGTAGCATTATCACTGGAGGATGAGGAATACCTAAACATGCTTCACTACACACCGTAGGAGGATACAATATCTCACCGCCGTCACAATGTAAACAAATGACATGGGTGGATCTACACCTGACATCTACTGTAATGACACCAAGTACAAGAGCGTATCTAGTCGATACTACTATGATTACATCGATATTTTTTATCGTCACAAAATCTTTTTTCCTTTTTTTTGTAAATGTATATTATGTTTATAAAGTCAGTAAATACGTCCCTGGACACATGAGGACTTTGAAAATGACCAATGTATGATCCTGTAACTACTTGGTATCAGATCGATACCTAAATGTGTGGTATCATCCAAAACTAATGTAAAGTATCAAAGAAGAGAAGAATAAGTGATTATTACATTTGAACAAAAGTGTAGATAGAAAATGTTGAAACGGAAAATAAGCAGATTTTAACAGCAAATGAACAAGTAGATTAATAATCAATTTTTGCAGTTTGTCCCTCATAATGTGTATAAAATAATAGGTAGATAAATGACAAAATGTTAATGCATACGTCAGCAGACTAAATAGGAGTCTTTGTTTGTTTACTTATTACTAAAAGACAAGTTGTCTAGTATGTTCACTATTTTATTTGAGGACTAAATGACAATAATAAACATATGTTTCATGTACACTAAGATGTTTTGTTCAAATAAAGCTAATAATGCAATTTTTTGTGGTACCCTTTTTTTAGAAAAGTATCAAAATACATTTTGGTACCGGTACTGTTACGTAAGACGAAGGGGGAAGGAGACGGTACGACAGCAGGAGGTCTAGCTCAATGGGTTTTATTTGAGCTTGATGATTACGTCGGGTGTGTATGCTACTATGTGTGTGGATGCAGGGCTATGTGTAGAAGTTAACCAAATATAAGTTACCAGAGGTTATTGTAAGTGTGTGTTGGTTGTGGCAGCAAAGAAGTCCAGAGGGGCGAAGCAAAAGAGGTTCGTGATCCGAGCGAGGTCCGTGGGGGAAGGAGAGAGGCGTCCAGAAGTCCAGGTCCGAGTGCGGGGGTCGAGGAAGGCAGTCAGAGTCCAGGGGGAAGATCGGCAGGTGAGGCGCACGGCTCACTGCGGAGACACGGAGGTACTGTGGGAGGAGATGCCATTTTTAGGTTTTGTAGGGACTCCTGATGACGTTTTGAGACATCTCCTACAACTACAGCACCAGAATTGTACTGCTGAAGCAAGTCCGTTTTTTGGCATTTTTACGACAGGGTCCCCCCTTACGACATTTTAGCAAAAAATGTTTTTCGTAAAAAATGCATTTTCTTACATTTTCTTACATTTACGGGTTTAGTCGGGACTCCTGATGACGTTTTGAGACATCTCCTACAACTACAGCACCAGAATTGTGCTGCTGAAGCAAGTCCGTTTTTTGGCATTTTTACGACATTTTAGCAAAAAATGTTTTTCTTAAAAAATGCATTTTCTTACATTTTCTTACATTTACGGGTTTAGTCGGGACTCCTGATGACGTTTTGAGACATCTCCTACAACTACAGCACCAGAATTGTGCTGCTGAAGCAAGTCCGTTTTTTTTTAATTTTTTTTACGACATTTTGCAAAATATTTTTTTCCCGTAAAATATGCATTTTCTTCTAATTTCTTCCATTTTCGGGTTTAGTCGGGACTCCTGATGACGTTTTGAGACATCTCCTACAACTACAGCACCAGAATTGTGCTGCTGAAGCAAGTCCGTTTTTTGGCATTTTTACGACAGGGTCCCCCCTTACGACATTTTAGCAAAAAATGTTTTTCTTAAAAAATGCATTTTCTTACATTTTCTTACATTTACGGGTTTAGTCGGGACTCCTGATGACGTTTTGAGACATCTCCTACAACTACAGCACCAGAATTGTGCTGCTGAAGCAAGTCCGTTTTTTGGAATTTTTTTTTGTAAAAAAAAAGTTTTCCCAAAAAAAGCATTTTATGCCATTTTTAGGTTTTGTAGGGACTCCTGATGACGTTTTGAGACATCTCCTACAACTACAGCACCAGAATTGTACTGCTGAAGCAAGTCCGTTTTTTGGCATTTTTACGACAGGGTCCCCCCTTACGACATTTTAGCAAAAAATGTTTTTCGTAAAAAATGCATTTTCTTACATTTTCTTACATTTACGGGTTTAGTCGGGACTCCTGATGACGTTTTGAGACATCTCCTACAACTACAGCACCAGAATTGTGCTGCTGAAGCAAGTCCGTTTTTTGGCATTTTTACGACATTTTAGCAAAAAATGTTTTTCTTAAAAAATGCATTTTCTTACATTTTCTTACATTTACGGGTTTAGTCGGGACTCCTGATGACGTTTTGAGACATCTCCTACAACTACAGCACCAGAATTGTGCTGCTGAAGCAAGTCCGTTTTTTTTTAATTTTTTTTACGACATTTTGCAAAATATTTTTTTCCCGTAAAATATGCATTTTCTTCTAATTTCTTCCATTTTCGGGTTTAGTCGGGACTCCTGATGACGTTTTGAGACATCTCCTACAACTACAGCACCAGAATTGTGCTGCTGAAGCAAGTCCGTTTTTTGGCATTTTTACGACAGGGTCCCCCCTTACGACATTTTAGCAAAAAATGTTTTTCTTAAAAAATGCATTTTCTTACATTTTCTTACATTTACGGGTTTAGTCGGGACTCCTGATGACGTTTTGAGACATCTCCTACAACTACAGCACCAGAATTGTGCTGCTGAAGCAAGTCCGTTTTTTTAAAAATTTTTTTACGACATTTTGCAAAATATTTTTTTCCCGTAAAATATGCATTTTCTTCTAATTTCTTCCATTTTCGGGTTTAGTCGGGACTCCTGATGACGTTTTGAGACATCTCCTACAACTACAGCACCAGAATTGTGCTGCTGAAGCAAGTCCGTTTTTTGAAATTTTTACGACAGGGTCCCCCCTTACGACATTTTAGCAAAAAATGTTTTTCTTAAAAAATGCATTTTCTTACATTTACGGGTTTAGTCGGGACTCCTGATGACGTTTTGAGACATCTCCTACAACTACAGCACCAGAATTGTGCTGCTGAAGCAAGTCCGTTTTTTGGAATTTTTTTTTGTAAAAAAAAAGTTTTCCCAAAAAAAGCATTTTATGCCATTTTTAGGTTTTGTAGGGACTCCTGATGACGTTTTGAGACATCTCCTACAACTACAGCACCAGAATTGTGCTGCTGAAGCAAGTCCGTTTTTTTAAATTTTTTTTACGACATTTTGCAAAATATTTTTTTTCCGTAAAATATGCATTTTCTTCTAATTTCTTCCATTTTCGGGTTTAGTCGGGACTCCTGATGACGTTTTGAGACATCTCCTACAACTACAGCACCAGAATTGTGCTGCTGAAGCAAGTCCGTTTTTTGGAATTTTTACGACAGGGTCCCCCCTTACGACATTTTAGCAAAAAATGTTTTTCTTAAAAAATGCATTTTCTTACATTTTCTTACATTTACGGGTTTAGTCGGGACTCCTGATGACGTTTTGAGACATCTCCTACAACTACAGCACCAGAATTGTGCTGCTGAAGCAAGTCAGTTTTTTGAATTTTTTTTTGTAAAAAAAAAGTTTTCCCAAAAAAAGCATTTTATGCCATTTTTAGGTTTTGTAGGGACTCCTGATGACGTTTTGAGACATCTCCTACAACTACAGCACCAGAATTGTACTGCTGAAGCAAGTCCGTTTTTTGGCATTTTTACGACAGGGTCCCCCCTTACGACATTTTAGCAAAAAATGTTTTTCTTAAAAAATGCATTTTCTTACATTTTCTTACATTTACGGGTTTAGTCGGGACTCCTGATGACGTTTTGAGACATCTCCTACAACTACAGCACCAGAATTGTGCTGCTGAAGCAAGTCCGTTTTTTTGAATTTTTTTTACGACATTTTGCAAAATATTTTTTTTCCGTAAAATATGCATTTTCTTCTAATTTCTTCCATTTTCGGGTTTAGTCGGGACTCCTGATGACGTTTTGAGACATCTCCTACAACTACAGCACCAGAATTGTGCTGCTCAAACAAGTCCGTTTATTGAATTTTTTTTTGTAAAAAAAAAGTTTTCCCAAAAAAAGCATTTTATGCCATTTTTAGGTTTTGTAGGGACTCCTGGTGACGTTTTGAGACATCTCCTACAACTACAGCACCAGAATTGTGCTGCTGAAGCAAGTCCGTTTTTTGGAAAAAAATTTTGTAAAAAAAAAGTTTTCCCAAAAAAAGCATTTTGTGCCCTTTTTAGGTTTTGTAGGGACTCCTGATGACGTTTTGAGACATCTCCTACAACTACAGCACCAGAATTGTACTGCTGAAGCAAGTCCGTTTTTTGGCATTTTTACGACAGGGTCCCCCCTTACGACATTTTAGCAAAAAATGTTTTTCGTAAAAAATGCATTTTCTTACATTTTCTTACATTTACGGGTTTAGTCGGGACTCCTGATGACGTTTTGAGACATCTCCTACAACTACAGCACCAGAATTGTGCTGCTGAAGCAAGTCCGTTTTTTGGAAAAATTTTTTGTAAAAAAAAAGTTTTCCCAAAAAAAGCATTTTGTGCCCTTTTTAGGTTTTGTAGGGACTCCTGATGACGTTTTGAGACATCTCCTACAACTACAGCACCAGAATTGTGCTGCTGAAGCAAGTCCGTTTTTTGAAATTTTTACGACAGGGTCCCCCCTTACGACATTTTAGCAAAAAATGTTTTTCTTAAAAAATGCATTTTCTTACATTTACGGGTTTAGTCGGGACTCCTGATGACGTTTTGAGACATCTCCTACAACTACAGCACCAGAATTGTGCTGCTGAAGCAAGTCCGTTTTTTGGAATTTTTTTTTGTAAAAAAAAAGTTTTCCCAAAAAAAGCATTTTATGCCATTTTTAGGTTTTGTAGGGACTCCTGATGACGTTTTGAGACATCTCCTACAACTACAGCACCAGAATTGTGCTGCTGAAGCAAGTCCGTTTTTTTAAATTTTTTTTACGACATTTTGCAAAATATTTTTTTTCCGTAAAATATGCATTTTCTTCTAATTTCTTCCATTTTCGGGTTTAGTCGGGACTCCTGATGACGTTTTGAGACATCTCCTACAACTACAGCACCAGAATTGTGCTGCTGAAGCAAGTCCGTTTTTTGGAATTTTTACGACAGGGTCCCCCCTTACGACATTTTAGCAAAAAATGTTTTTCTTAAAAAATGCATTTTCTTACATTTTCTTACATTTACGGGTTTAGTCGGGACTCCTGATGACGTTTTGAGACATCTCCTACAACTACAGCACCAGAATTGTGCTGCTGAAGCAAGTCAGTTTTTTGAATTTTTTTTTGTAAAAAAAAAGTTTTCCCAAAAAAAGCATTTTATGCCATTTTTAGGTTTTGTAGGGACTCCTGATGACGTTTTGAGACATCTCCTACAACTACAGCACCAGAATTGTACTGCTGAAGCAAGTCCGTTTTTTGGCATTTTTACGACAGGGTCCCCCCTTACGACATTTTAGCAAAAAATGTTTTTCTTAAAAAATGCATTTTCTTACATTTTCTTACATTTACGGGTTTAGTCGGGACTCCTGATGACGTTTTGAGACATCTCCTACAACTACAGCACCAGAATTGTGCTGCTGAAGCAAGTCCGTTTTTTTGAATTTTTTTTACGACATTTTGCAAAATATTTTTTTTCCGTAAAATATGCATTTTCTTCTAATTTCTTCCATTTTCGGGTTTAGTCGGGACTCCTGATGACGTTTTGAGACATCTCCTACAACTACAGCACCAGAATTGTGCTGCTCAAACAAGTCCGTTTATTGAATTTTTTTTTGTAAAAAAAAAGTTTTCCCAAAAAAAGCATTTTATGCCATTTTTAGGTTTTGTAGGGACTCCTGGTGACGTTTTGAGACATCTCCTACAACTACAGCACCAGAATTGTGCTGCTGAAGGAAGTCCGTTTTTTGGAAAATTTTTTTGTAAAAAAAAAGTTTTCCCAAAAAAAGCATTTTGTGCCCTTTTTAGGTTTTGTAGGGACTCCTGATGACGTTTTGAGACATCTCCTACAACTACAGCACCAGAATTGTACTGCTGAAGCAAGTCCGTTTTTTGGCATTTTTACGACAGGGTCCCCCCTTACGACATTTTAGCAAAAAATGTTTTTCGTAAAAAATGCATTTTCTTACATTTTCTTACATTTACGGGTTTAGTCGGGACTCCTGATGACGTTTTGAGACATCTCCTACAACTACAGCACCAGAATTGTGCTGCTGAAGCAAGTCTGTTTTTTGAATTTTTTTTTGTAAAAAAAAAGTTTGCCCAAAAAAAGCATTTTATGCCATTTTTAGGTTTTGTAGGGACTCCTGATGACGTTTTGAGACAAGTCCTACAACTACAGCACCAGAATTGTACTGCTGAAGCAAGTCCGTTTTTTGGCATTTTTACGACAGGGTCCCCCCTTACGACATTTTAGCAAAAAAATTTTTTCTAAAAAAATGCATTTTCTTACATTTACGGGTTTAGTCGGGACTCCTGATGACGTTTTGAGACATCTCCTACAACTACAGCACCAGAATTGTGCTGCTGAAGCAAGTCCGTTTTTTGGCATTTTTACGACAGGGTCCCCCCTTACGACATTTTAGCAAAAAATGTTTTTCGTAAAAAATGCATTTTCTTACATTTTCTTACATTTACGGGTTTAGTCGGGACTCCTGATGACGTTTTGAGACATCTCCTACAACTACAGCACCAGAATTGTGCTGCTGAAGCAAGTCCGTTTTTTGGAATTTTTTTTTGTAAAAAAAAAGTTTTCCCAAAAAAAGCATTTTATGCCATTTTTAGGTTTTGTACGGACTCCTGATGACGTTTTGAGACATCTCCTACAACTACAGCACCAGAATTGTACTGCTGAAGCAAGTCCGTTTTTTGGCATTTTTACGACAGGGTCCCCCCTTACGACATTTTAGCAAAAAATGTTTTTCTTAAAAAATGCATTTTCTTACATTTTCTTACATTTACGGGTTTAGTCGGGACTCCTGATGACGTTTTGAGACATCTCCTACAACTACAGCACCAGAATTGTGCTGCTGAAGCAAGTCCGTTTTTTTAAATTTTTTTTACGACATTTTGCAAAATATTTTTTTTCCGTAAAATATGCATTTTCTTCTAATTTCTTCCATTTTCGGGTTTAGTCGGGACTCCTGATGACGTTTTGAGACATCTCCTACAACTACAGCACCAGAATTGTGCTGCTGAAGCAAGTCCGTTTTTTGAATTTTTTTTTGTAAAAAAAAAGTTTTCCCAAAAAAAGCATTTTATGCCATTTTTAGGTTTTGTAGGGACTCCTGATGACGTTTTGAGACATCTCCTACAACTACAGCACCAGAATTGTACTGCTGAAGCAAGTCCGTTTTTTGGCATTTTTACGACAGGGTCCCCCCTTACGACATTTTAGCAAAAAATGTTTTTCTTAAAAAATGCATTTTCTTACATTTTCTTACATTTACGGGTTTAGTCGGGACTCCTGATGACGTTTTGAGACATCTCCTACAACTACAGCACCAGAATTGTGCTGCTGAAGCAAGTCCGTTTTTTTGAATTTTTTTTACGACATTTTGCAAAATATTTTTTTTCCGTAAAATATGCATTTTCTTCTAATTTCTTCCATTTTCGGGTTTAGTCGGGACTCCTGATGACGTTTTGAGACATCTCCTACAACTACAGCACCAGAATTGTGCTGCTGAAGCAAGTCCGTTTTTTGGAATTTTTACGACAGGGTCCCCCCTTACGACATTTTAGCAAATAATGTTTTTCTTAAAAAATGCATTTTCTTACATTTTCTTACATTTACGGGTTTAGTCGGGACTCCTGATGACGTTTTGAGACATCTCCTACAACTACAGCACCAGAATTGTGCTGCTGAAGCAAGTCCGCTTTTTGGAATTTTTACGACAGGGTCCCCCCTTACGACATTTTAGCAAAAAATGTTTTTCGTAAAAAATGCATTTTCTTACATTTACGGGTTTAGTCGGGACTCCTGATGACGTTTTGAGACATCTCCTACAACTACAGCACCAGAATTGTGCTGCTGAAGCAAGTCCGTTTTTTGAATTTTTTTTTGTAAAAAAAAAGTTTTCCCAAAAAAAGCATTTTATGCCATTTTTAGGTTTTGTAGGGACTCCTGATGACGTTTTGAGACATCTCCTACAACTACAGCACCAGAATTGTACTGCTGAAGCAAGTCCGTTTTTTGGCATTTTTACGACAGGGTCCCCCCTTACGACATTTTAGCAAAAAATGTTTTTCTTAAAAAATGCATTTTCTTACATTTTCTTACATTTACGGGTTTAGTCGGGACTCCTGATGACGTTTTGAGACATCTCCTACAACTACAGCACCAGAATTGTGCTGCTGAAGCAAGTCCGTTTTTTTGAATTTTTTTTACGACATTTTGCAAAATATTTTTTTTCCGTAAAATATGCATTTTCTTCTAATTTCTTCCATTTTCGGGTTTAGTCGGGACTCCTGATGACGTTTTGAGACATCTCCTACAACTACAGCACCAAAATTGTGCTGCTGAAGCAAGTCCGTTTTTTGGAATTTTTACGACAGGGTCCCCCTTTACGACATTTTAGCAAAAAATGTTTTTCTTAAAAAATGCATTTTCTTACATTTTCTTACATTTACGGGTTTAGTCGGGACTCCTGATGACGTTTTGAGACATCTCCTACAACTACAGCACCAGAATTGTGCTGCTGAAGCAAGTCCGTTTTTTGGCATTTTTACGACAGGGTCCCCCCTTACGACATTTTAGCAAAAAATGTTTTTCGTAAAAAATGCATTTTCTTACATTTTCTTACATTTACGGGTTTAGTCAGGACTCCTGATGACGTTTTGAGACATCTCCTACAACTACAGCACCAGAATTGTGCTGCTCAAACAAGTCCGTTTTTTGAATTTTTTTTTGTAAAAAAAAAGTTTTCCCAAAAAAAGCATTTTATGCCATTTTTAGGTTTTGTAGGGACTCCTGGTGACGTTTTGAGACATCTCCTACAACTACAGCACCAGAATTGTGCTGCTGAAGCAAGTCCGTTTTTTGGAAAAAATTTTTGTAAAAAAAAAGTTTTCCCAAAAAAAGCATTTTGTGCCATTTTTAGGTTTTGTAGGGACTCCTGATGACGTTTTGAGACATCTCCTACAACTACAGCACCAGAATTGTACTGCTGAAGCAAGTCCGTTTTTTGGCATTTTTACGACAGGGTCCCCCCTTACGACATTTTAGCAAAAAATGTTTTTCGTAAAAAATGCATTTTCTTACATTTTCTTACATTTACGGGTTTAGTCGGGACTCCTGATGACGTTTTGAGACATCTCCTACAACTACAGCACCAGAATTGTGCTGCTGAAGCAAGTCTGTTTTTTGAATTTTTTTTTGTAAAAAAAAAGTTTGCCCAAAAAAAGCATTTTATGCCATTTTTAGGTTTTGTAGGGACTCCTGATGACGTTTTGAGACAAGTCCTACAACTACAGCACCAGAATTGTACTGCTGAAGCAAGTCCGTTTTTTGGCATTTTTACGACAGGGTCCCCCCTTACGACATTTTAGCAAAAAATTTTTTTCTAAAAAAATGCATTTTCTTACATTTACGGGTTTAGTCGGGACTCCTGATGACGTTTTGAGACATCTCCTACAACTACAGCACCAGAATTGTGCTGCTGAAGCAAGTCCGTTTTTTGGCATTTTTACGACAGGGTCCCCCCTTACGACATTTTAGCAAAAAATGTTTTTCGTAAAAAATGCATTTTCTTACATTTTCTTACATTTACGGGTTTAGTCGGGACTCCTGATGACGTTTTGAGACATCTCCTACAACTACAGCAACAGAATTGTGCTGCTGAAGGAAGTCCGTTTTTTGGAATTTTTTTTTGTAAAAAAAAAGTTTTCCCAAAAAAAGCATTTTATGCCATTTTTAGGTTTTGTAGGGACTCCTGATGACGTTTTGAGACATCTCCTACAACTACAGCACCAGAATTGTACTGCTGAAGCAAGTCCGTTTTTTGGCATTTTTACGACATTTTAGCAAAAAATGTTTTTCTTAAAAAATGCATTTTCTTACATTTTCTTACATTTACGGGTTTAGTCGGGACTCCTGATGACGTTTTGAGACATCTCCTACAACTACAGCACCAGAATTGTGCTGCTGAAGTAAGTCCGTTTTTTTGAATTTTTTTTACGACATTTTGCAAAATATTTTTTTCCCATAAAATATGCATTTTCTTCTAATTTCTTCCATTTTCGGGTTTAGTCGGGACTCCTGATGACGTTTTGAGACATCTCCTACAACTACAGCACCAGAATTGTGCTGCTGAAGCAAGTCCGTTTTTTGGAATTTTTACGACAGGGTCCCCCCTTACGAAATTTTAGCAAAAAATGTTTTTCTTAAAAAATGCATTTTCTTACATTTTCTTACATTTACGGGTTTAGTCGGGACTCCTGATGACGTTTTGAGACATCTCCTACAACTACAGCACCAGAATTGTGCTGCTGAAGCAAGTCCGTTTTTTTAAATTTTTTTTACGACATTTTGCAAAATATTTTTTTTCCGTAAAATATGCATTTTCTTCTAATTTCTTCCATTTTCGGGTTTAGTCGGGACTCCTGATGACGTTTTGAGACATCTCCTACAACTACAGCACCAGAATTGTGCTGCTGAAGCAAGTCCGTTTTTTGAATTTTTTTTTGTAAAAAAAAAGTTTTCCCAAAAAAAGCATTTTATGCCATTTTTAGGTTTTGTAGGGACTCCTGATGACGTTTTGAGACATCTCCTACAACTACAGCACCAGAATTGTACTGCTGAAGCAAGTCCGTTTTTTGGCATTTTTACGACAGGGTCCCCCCTTACGACATTTTAGCAAAAAATGTTTTTCTTAAAAAATGCATTTTCTTACATTTTCTTACATTTACGGGTTTAGTCGGGACTCCTGATGACGTTTTGAGACATCTCCTACAACTACAGCACCAGAATTGTGCTGCTGAAGCAAGTCCGTTTTTTTGAATTTTTTTTACGACATTTTGCAAAATATTTTTTTTCCGTAAAATATGCATTTTCTTCTAATTTCTTCCATTTTCGGGTTTAGTCGGGACTCCTGATGACGTTTTGAGACATCTCCTACAACTACAGCACCAGAATTGTGCTGCTGAAGCAAGTCCGTTTTTTGGAATTTTTACGACAAGGTCCCCCCTTACGACATTTTAGCAAATAATGTTTTTCTTAAAAAATGCATTTTCTTACATTTTCTTACATTTACGGGTTTAGTCGGGACTCCTGATGACGTTTTGAGACATCTCCTACAACTACAGCACCAGAATTGTGCTGCTGAAGCAAGTCCGCTTTTTGGAATTTTTACGACAGGGTCCCCCCTTACGACATTTTAGCAAAAAATGTTTTTCGTAAAAAATGCATTTTCTTACATTTACGGGTTTAGTCGGGACTCCTGATGACGTTTTGAGACATCTCCTACAACTACAGCACCAGAATTGTGCTGCTGAAGCAAGTCCGTTTTTTGGCATTTTTACGACAGGGTCCCCCCTTACGACATTTTAGCAAAAAATGTTTTTCGTAAAAAATGCATTTTCTTACATTTTCTTACATTTACGGGTTTAGTCGGGACTCCTGATGACGTTTTGAGACATCTCCTACAACTACAGCAACAGAATTGTGCTGCTGAAGGAAGTCCGTTTTTTGGAATTTTTTTTTGTAAAAAAAAAGTTTTCCCAAAAAAAGCATTTTATGCCATTTTTAGGTTTTGTAGGGACTCCTGATGACGTTTTGAGACATCTCCTACAACTACAGCACCAGAATTGTACTGCTGAAGCAAGTCCGTTTTTTGGCATTTTTACGACATTTTAGCAAAAAATGTTTTTCTTAAAAAATGCATTTTCTTACATTTTCTTACATTTACGGGTTTAGTCGGGACTCCTGATGACGTTTTGAGACATCTCCTACAACTACAGCACCAGAATTGTGCTGCTGAAGTAAGTCCGTTTTTTTGAATTTTTTTTACGACATTTTGCAAAATATTTTTTTCCCATAAAATATGCATTTTCTTCTAATTTCTTCCATTTTCGGGTTTAGTCGGGACTCCTGATGACGTTTTGAGACATCTCCTACAACTACAGCACCAGAATTGTGCTGCTGAAGCAAGTCCGTTTTTTGGAATTTTTACGACAGGGTCCCCCCTTACGAAATTTTAGCAAAAAATGTTTTTCTTAAAAAATGCATTTTCTTACATTTTCTTACATTTACGGGTTTAGTCGGGACTCCTGATGACGTTTTGAGACATCTCCTACAACTACAGCACCAGAATTGTGCTGCTGAAGCAAGTCCGTTTTTTTAAATTTTTTTTACGACATTTTGCAAAATATTTTTTTTCCGTAAAATATGCATTTTCTTCTAATTTCTTCCATTTTCGGGTTTAGTCGGGACTCCTGATGACGTTTTGAGACATCTCCTACAACTACAGCACCAGAATTGTGCTGCTGAAGCAAGTCCGTTTTTTGAATTTTTTTTTGTAAAAAAAAAGTTTTCCCAAAAAAAGCATTTTATGCCATTTTTAGGTTTTGTAGGGACTCCTGATGACGTTTTGAGACATCTCCTACAACTACAGCACCAGAATTGTACTGCTGAAGCAAGTCCGTTTTTTGGCATTTTTACGACAGGGTCCCCCCTTACGACATTTTAGCAAAAAATGTTTTTCTTAAAAAATGCATTTTCTTACATTTTCTTACATTTACGGGTTTAGTCGGGACTCCTGATGACGTTTTGAGACATCTCCTACAACTACAGCACCAGAATTGTGCTGCTGAAGCAAGTCCGTTTTTTTGAATTTTTTTTACGACATTTTGCAAAATATTTTTTTTCCGTAAAATATGCATTTTCTTCTAATTTCTTCCATTTTCGGGTTTAGTCGGGACTCCTGATGACGTTTTGAGACATCTCCTACAACTACAGCACCAGAATTGTGCTGCTGAAGCAAGTCCGTTTTTTGGAATTTTTACGACAGGGTCCCCCCTTACGACATTTTAGCAAATAATGTTTTTCTTAAAAAATGCATTTTCTTACATTTTCTTACATTTACGGGTTTAGTCGGGACTCCTGATGACGTTTTGAGACATCTCCTACAACTACAGCACCAGAATTGTGCTGCTGAAGCAAGTCCGCTTTTTGGAATTTTTACGACAGGGTCCCCCCTTACGACATTTTAGCAAAAAATGTTTTTCGTAAAAAATGCATTTTCTTACATTTACGGGTTTAGTCGGGACTCCTGATGACGTTTTGAGACATCTCCTACAACTACAGCACCAGAATTGTGCTGCTGAAGCAAGTCTGTTTTTTGAATTTTTTTTTGTAAAAAAAAAGTTTTCCCAAAAAAAGCATTTTATGCCATTTTTAGGTTTTGTAGGGACTCCTGATGACGTTTTGAGACATCTCCTACAACTACAGCACCAGAATTGTACTGCTGAAGCAAGTCCGTTTTTTGGCATTTTTACGACAGGGTCCCCCCTTACGACATTTTAGCAAAAAATGTTTTTCTTAAAAAATGCATTTTCTTACATTTTCTTACATTTACGGGTTTAGTCGGGACTCCTGATGACGTTTTGAGACATCTCCTACAACTACAGCACCAGAATTGTGCTGCTGAAGCAAGTCCGTTTTTTTGAATTTTTTTTACGACATTTTGCAAAATATTTTTTTTCCGTAAAATATGCATTTTCTTCTAATTTCTTCCATTTTCGGGTTTAGTCGGGACTCCTGATGACGTTTTGAGACATCTCCTACAACTACAGCACCAGAATTGTGCTGCTGAAGCAAGTCCGTTTTTTGGCATTTTTACGACAGGGTCCCCCCTTACGACATTTTAGCAAAAAATGTTTTTCGTAAAAAATGCATTTTCTTACATTTTCTTACATTTACGGGTTTAGTCGGGACTCCTGATGACGTTTTGAGACATCTCCTACAACTACAGCAACAGAATTGTGCTGCTGAAGGAAGTCCGTTTTTTGGAATTTTTTTTTGTAAAAAAAAAGTTTTCCCAAAAAAAGCATTTTATGCCATTTTTAGGTTTTGTAGGGACTCCTGATGACGTTTTGAGACATCTCCTACAACTACAGCACCAGAATTGTACTGCTGAAGCAAGTCCGTTTTTTGGCATTTTTACGACATTTTAGCAAAAAATGTTTTTCTTAAAAAATGCATTTTCTTACATTTTCTTACATTTACGGGTTTAGTCGGGACTCCTGATGACGTTTTGAGACATCTCCTACAACTACAGCACCAGAATTGTGCTGCTGAAGTAAGTCCGTTTTTTTGAATTTTTTTTACGACATTTTGCAAAATATTTTTTTCCCATAAAATATGCATTTTCTTCTAATTTCTTCCATTTTCGGGTTTAGTCGGGACTCCTGATGACGTTTTGAGACATCTCCTACAACTACAGCACCAGAATTGTGCTGCTGAAGCAAGTCCGTTTTTTGGAATTTTTACGACAGGGTCCCCCCTTACGAAATTTTAGCAAAAAATGTTTTTCTTAAAAAATGCATTTTCTTACATTTTCTTACATTTACGGGTTTAGTCGGGACTCCTGATGACGTTTTGAGACATCTCCTACAACTACAGCACCAGAATTGTGCTGCTGAAGCAAGTCCGTTTTTTTAAATTTTTTTTACGACATTTTGCAAAATATTTTTTTTCCGTAAAATATGCATTTTCTTCTAATTTCTTCCATTTTCGGGTTTAGTCGGGACTCCTGATGACGTTTTGAGACATCTCCTACAACTACAGCACCAGAATTGTGCTGCTGAAGCAAGTCCGTTTTTTGAATTTTTTTTTGTAAAAAAAAAGTTTTCCCAAAAAAAGCATTTTATGCCATTTTTAGGTTTTGTAGGGACTCCTGATGACGTTTTGAGACATCTCCTACAACTACAGCACCAGAATTGTACTGCTGAAGCAAGTCCGTTTTTTGGCATTTTTACGACAGGGTCCCCCCTTACGACATTTTAGCAAAAAATGTTTTTCTTAAAAAATGCATTTTCTTACATTTTCTTACATTTACGGGTTTAGTCGGGACTCCTGATGACGTTTTGAGACATCTCCTACAACTACAGCACCAGAATTGTGCTGCTGAAGCAAGTCCGTTTTTTTGAATTTTTTTTACGACATTTTGCAAAATATTTTTTTTCCGTAAAATATGCATTTTCTTCTAATTTCTTCCATTTTCGGGTTTAGTCGGGACTCCTGATGACGTTTTGAGACATCTCCTACAACTACAGCACCAGAATTGTGCTGCTGAAGCAAGTCCGTTTTTTGGAATTTTTACGACAGGGTCCCCCCTTACGACATTTTAGCAAATAATGTTTTTCTTAAAAAATGCATTTTCTTACATTTTCTTACATTTACGGGTTTAGTCGGGACTCCTGATGACGTTTTGAGACATCTCCTACAACTACAGCACCAGAATTGTGCTGCTGAAGCAAGTCCGCTTTTTGGAATTTTTACGACAGGGTCCCCCCTTACGACATTTTAGCAAAAAATGTTTTTCGTAAAAAATGCATTTTCTTACATTTACGGGTTTAGTCGGGACTCCTGATGACGTTTTGAGACATCTCCTACAACTACAGCACCAGAATTGTGCTGCTGAAGCAAGTCTGTTTTTTGAATTTTTTTTTGTAAAAAAAAAGTTTTCCCAAAAAAAGCATTTTATGCCATTTTTAGGTTTTGTAGGGACTCCTGATGACGTTTTGAGACATCTCCTACAACTACAGCACCAGAATTGTACTGCTGAAGCAAGTCCGTTTTTTGGCATTTTTACGACAGGGTCCCCCCTTACGACATTTTAGCAAAAAATGTTTTTCTTAAAAAATGCATTTTCTTACATTTTCTTACATTTACGGGTTTAGTCGGGACTCCTGATGACGTTTTGAGACATCTCCTACAACTACAGCACCAGAATTGTGCTGCTGAAGCAAGTCCGTTTTTTTGAATTTTTTTTACGACATTTTGCAAAATATTTTTTTTCCGTAAAATATGCATTTTCTTCTAATTTCTTCCATTTTCGGGTTTAGTCGGGACTCCTGATGACGTTTTGAGACATCTCCTACAACTACAGCACCAAAATTGTGCTGCTGAAGCAAGTCCGTTTTTTGGAATTTTTACGACAGGGTCCCCCTTTACGACATTTTAGCAAAAAATGTTTTTCTTAAAAAATGCATTTTCTTACATTTTCTTACATTTACGGGTTTAGTCGGGACTCCTGATGACGTTTTGAGACATCTCCTACAACTACAGCACCAGAATTGTGCTGCTGAAGCAAGTCCGTTTTTTGGCATTTTTACGACATTTTAGCAAAAAATGTTTTTCGTAAAAAATGCATTTTCTTACATTTTCTTACATTTACGGGTTTAGTCAGGACTCCTGATGACGTTTTGAGACATCTCCTACAACTACAGCACCAGAATTGTGCTGCTCAAACAAGTCCGTTTTTTGAATTTTTTTTTGTAAAAAAAAAGTTTTCCCAAAAAAAGCATTTTATGCCATTTTTAGGTTTTGTAGGGACTCCTGGTGACGTTTTGAGACATCTCCTACAACTACAGCACCAGAATTGTGCTGCTGAAGCAAGTCCGTTTTTTGGAAAAAAATTTTGTAAAAAAAAAGTTTTCCCAAAAAAAGCATTTTGTGCCATTTTTAGGTTTTGTAGGGACTCCTGATGACGTTTTGAGACATCTCCTACAACTACAGCACCAGAATTGTACTGCTGAAGCAAGTCCGTTTTTTGGCATTTTTACGACAGGGTCCCCCCTTACGACATTTTAGCAAAAAATGTTTTTCGTAAAAAATGCATTTTCTTACATTTTCTTACATTTACGGGTTTAGTCGGGACTCCTGATGACGTTTTGAGACATCTCCTACAACTACAGCACCAGAATTGTGCTGCTGAAGCAAGTCTGTTTTTTGAATTTTTTTTTGTAAAAAAAAAGTTTTCCCAAAAAAAGCATTTTATGCCATTTTTAGGTTTTGTAGGGACTCCTGATGACGTTTTGAGACAAGTCCTACAACTACAGCACCAGAATTGTACTGCTGAAGCAAGTCCGTTTTTTGGCATTTTTACGACAGGGTCCCCCCTTACGACATTTTAGCAAAACATTTTTTTCTAAAAAAATGCATTTTCTTACATTTACGGGTTTAGTCGGGACTCCTGATGACGTTTTGAGACATCTCCTACAACTACAGCACCAGAATTGTGCTGCTGAAGCAAGTCCGTTTTTTGGCATTTTTACGACAGGGTCCCCCCTTACGACATTTTAGCAAAAAATGTTTTTCGTAAAAAATGCATTTTCTTACATTTTCTTACATTTACGGGTTTAGTCGGGACTCCTGATGACGTTTTGAGACATCTCCTACAACTACAGCAACAGAATTGTGCTGCTGAAGGAAGTCCGTTTTTTGGAATTTTTTTTTGTAAAAAAAAAGTTTTCCCAAAAAAAGCATTTTATGCCATTTTTAGGTTTTGTAGGGACTCCTGATGACGTTTTGAGACATCTCCTACAACTACAGCACCAGAATTGTACTGCTGAAGCAAGTCCGTTTTTTGGCATTTTTACGACATTTTAGCAAAAAATGTTTTTCTTAAAAAATGCATTTTCTTACATTTTCTTACATTTACGGGTTTAGTCGGGACTCCTGATGACGTTTTGAGACATCTCCTACAACTACAGCACCAGAATTGTGCTGCTGAAGTAAGTCCGTTTTTTTGAATTTTTTTTACGACATTTTGCAAAATATTTTTTTCCCGTAAAATATGCATTTTCTTCTAATTTCTTCCATTTTCGGGTTTAGTCGGGACTCCTGATGACGTTTTGAGACATCTCCTACAACTACAGAACCAGAATTGTGCTGCTGAAGCAAGTCCGTTTTTTGAAATTTTTACGACAGGGTCCCCCCTTACGACATTTTAGCAAAAAATGTTTTTCTTAAAAAATGCATTTTCTTACATTTACGGGTTTAGTCGGGACTCCTGATGACGTTTTGAGAAATCTCCTACAACTACAGCACCAGAATTGTGCTGCTGAAGCAAGTCCGTTTTTTGGAATTTTTTTTTGTAAAAAAAAAGTTTTCCCAAAAAAAGCATTTTATGCCATTTTTAGGTTTTGTAGGGACTCCTGATGACGTTTTGAGACATCTCCTACAACTACAGCACCAGAATTGTACTGCTGAAGCAAGTCCGTTTTTTGGCATTTTTACGACAGGGTCCCCCCTTACGACATTTTAGCAAAAAATGTTTTTCTTAAAAAATGCATTTTCTTACATTTTCTTACATTTACGGGTTTAGTCGGGACTCCTGATGACGTTTTGAGACATCTCCTACAACTACAGCACCAGAATTGTGCTGCTGAAGCAAGTCCGTTTTTTTAAATTTTTTTTACGACATTTTGCAAAATATTTTTTTTCCGTAAAATATGCATTTTCTTCTAATTTCTTCCATTTTCGGGTTTAGTCGGGACTCCTGATGACGTTTTGAGACATCTCCTACAACTACAGCACCAGAATTGTGCTGCTGAAGCAAGTCCGTTTTTTGAATTTTTTTTTGTAAAAAAAAAGTTTTCCCAAAAAAAGCATTTTATGCCATTTTTAGGTTTTGTAGGGACTCCTGATGACGTTTTGAGACATCTCCTACAACTACAGCACCAGAATTGTACTGCTGAAGCAAGTCCGTTTTTTGGCATTTTTACGACAGGGTCCCCCCTTACGACATTTTAGCAAAAAATGTTTTTCTTAAAAAATGCATTTTCTTACATTTTCTTACATTTACGGGTTTAGTCGGGACTCCTGATGACGTTTTGAGACATCTCCTACAACTACAGCACCAGAATTGTGCTGCTGAAGCAAGTCCGTTTTTTTGAATTTTTTTTACGACATTTTGCAAAATATTTTTTTTCCGTAAAATATGCATTTTCTTCTAATTTCTTCCATTTTCGGGTTTAGTCGGGACTCCTGATGACGTTTTGAGACATCTCCTACAACTACAGCACCAGAATTGTGCTGCTGAAGCAAGTCCGTTTTTTGGAATTTTTACGACAGGGTCCCCCCTTACGACATTTTAGCAAATAATGTTTTTCTTAAAAAATGCATTTTCTTACATTTTCTTACATTTACGGGTTTAGTCGGGACTCCTGATGACGTTTTGAGACATCTCCTACAACTACAGCACCAGAATTGTGCTGCTGAAGCAAGTCCGCTTTTTGGAATTTTTACGACAGGGTCCCCCCTTACGACATTTTAGCAAAAAATGTTTTTCGTAAAAAATGCATTTTCTTACATTTACGGGTTTAGTCGGGACTCCTGATGACGTTTTGAGACATCTCCTACAACTACAGCACCAGAATTGTGCTGCTGAAGCAAGTCCGTTTTTTGAATTTTTTTTTGTAAAAAAAAAGTTTTCCCAAAAAAAGCATTTTATGCCATTTTTAGGTTTTGTAGGGACTCCTGATGACGTTTTGAGACATCTCCTACAACTACAGCACCAGAATTGTACTGCTGAAGCAAGTCCGTTTTTTGGCATTTTTACGACAGGGTCCCCCCTTACGACATTTTAGCAAAAAATGTTTTTCTTAAAAAATGCATTTTCTTACATTTTCTTACATTTACGGGTTTAGTCGGGACTCCTGATGACGTTTTGAGACATCTCCTACAACTACAGCACCAGAATTGTGCTGCTGAAGCAAGTCCGTTTTTTTGAATTTTTTTTACGACATTTTGCAAAATATTTTTTTTCCGTAAAATATGCATTTTCTTCTAATTTCTTCCATTTTCGGGTTTAGTCGGGACTCCTGATGACGTTTTGAGACATCTCCTACAACTACAGCACCAAAATTGTGCTGCTGAAGCAAGTCCGTTTTTTGGAATTTTTACGACATTTTAGCAAAAAATGTTTTTCTTAAAAAATGCATTTTCTTACATTTTCTTACATTTACGGGTTTAGTCGGGACTCCTGATGACGTTTTGAGACATCTCCTACAACTACAGCACCAGAATTGTGCTGCTGAAGCAAGTCCGTTTTTTGGCATTTTTACGACAGGGTCCCCCCTTACGACATTTTAGCAAAAAATGTTTTTCGTAAAAAATGCATTTTCTTACATTTTCTTACATTTACGGGTTTAGTCGGGACTCCTGATGACGTTTTGAGACATCTCCTATAACTACAGCACCAGAATTGTGCTGCTCAAACAAGTCCGTTTTTTGAATTTTTTTTTGTAAAAAAAAAGTTTTCCCAAAAAAAGCATTTTATGCCATTTTTAGGTTTTGTAGGGACTCCTGATGACGTTTTGAGACATCTCCTACAACTACAGCACCAGAATTGTGCTGCTGAAGAAAGTCCGTTTTTTGGCATTTTTACGACAGGGTCCCCCCTTACGACATTTTAGCAAAAAATGTTTTTCTTTAAAAATGCATTTTCTTACATTTTCTTACATTTACGGGTTTAGTCGGGACTCCTGATGACGTTTTGAGACATCTCCTACAACTACAGCACCAGAATTGTGCTGCTGAAGCAAGTCCGTTTTTTGGCATTTTTACGACAGGGCCCCCCTTACATTTTAGCAAAAAAAATGTTTCTTAAAAAATAATTTTCTTACATTTTCTTACATTTACGGGTTTAGTCGGGACTCCTGATGACGTTTTGAGACATCTCCTACAACTACAGCACCAGAATTGTGCTGCTGAAGCAAGTCCGTTTTTTGGAATTTTTACGACAGAGTCCCCCCTTACGACATTTTAGCAAAAAATGTTTATCGTAAAAAATGCTTTTTCTTACATTTTCTTACATTTACGGGTTTAGTCGGGACTCCTGATGACGTTTTGAGACATCTCCTACAACTACAGCACCAGAATTGTGCTGCTGAAGCAAGTCCGTCTTTTTGAATTTTTTTTTACGACATTTTGCAAAATATTTTTTTTCCGTAAAATATGCATTTTCTTCTAATTTCTTCCATTTTCGGGTTTAGTCGGGACTCCTGATGACGTTTTGAGACATCTCCTACAACTACAGCACCAGAATTGTGCTGCTGAAGCAAGTCCGTTTTTTTGGCATTTTTACGACAGGGTCCCCCCTTACGACATTTTAGCAAAAAATGTTTTTCTTAAAAAATGCATTTTCTTACATTTTCTTACATTTACGGGTTTAGTCGGGACTCCTGATGACGTTTTGAGACATCTCCTACAACTACAGCACCAGAATTGTGCTGCTGAAGCAAGTCTGTTTTTTGAATTTTTTTTTGTAAAAAAAAAAGTTTGCCCAAAAAAAGCATTTTATGCCATTTTTAGGTTTTGTAGGGACTCCTGATGACGTTTTGAGACATCTCCTACAACTAAAGCACCAGAATTGTACTGCTGAAGCAAGTCCGTTTTTTGGCATTTTTACGACAGGGTCCCCCCTCACGACATTTTAGCAAAAAATTTTTTTCTTAAAAAATGCATTTTCTTACATTTTCTTACATTTACGGGTTTAGTCGGGACTCCTGATGACGTTTTGAGACATCTCCTACAACTACAGCACCAGAATTGTGCTGCTGAAGCAAGTCCGTTTTTTGGCATTTTTACGACAGGGTCCCCCCTTACGACATTTTAGCAAAAATTTTTTTTCTTAAAAAATGCATTTTCTTACATTGTCTTACATTTACGGGTTTAGTCGGGACTCCTGATGACGTTTTGAGACATCTCCTACAACTACAGCACCAGAATTGTGCTGCTGAAGCAAGTCCGTTTTTTGGAATTTTTACGACAGGGTCCCCCCTTACGACATTTTAGCAAAAAATGTTTTTCGTAAAAAATGCATTTTCTTACATTTTCTTACATTTACGGGTTTAGTCGGGACTCCTGATGACGTTTTGAGACATCTCCTATAACTACAGCACCAGAATTGTGCTGCTCAAACAAGTCCGTTTTTTGAATTTTTTTTTGTAAAAAAAAAGTTTTCCCAAAAAAAGCATTTTATGCCATTTTTAGGTTTTGTAGGGACTCCTGATGACGTTTTGAGACATCTCCTACAACTACAGCACCAGAATTGTGCTGCTGAAGAAAGTCCGTTTTTTGGCATTTTTACGACAGGGTCCCCCCTTACGACATTTTAGCAAAAAACGTTTTTCTTTAAAA